>NW_028136316.1:600000-906256 GCF_964662115.1 Mustela nivalis
TGGTATGGAGATGATGCTCTGTGCTCTGGGAGGGATGAGGCCTTAATGTGAGGAATTGAGGGTGTGTGTCTGAGAGAAGGGAGGGACACACTGATGACAGGACATAGACCGTGTGTTCTGTATAAGGAAAGAACTAGAGATGTATCCAGAAAAAAGGGAGGGAGCCCTGAGTCACACAGAAACAGGAGGTCGTGGATGCCCAGAAGGCCCGAGGTGCTCAGGGAGAGGCTGGGCTTCTCTCAGGGAGGGTGAGGCCGTTCCCGGCAGGCCAGCAGCTTGAGAGTGAGTGTGAAGACACCACGCCGTCCACACCGACTGCAGCATGTGTTCACTCACACAGTGTGGATCACGCCGTTATTTGTCTCAGAATGTCATTTTTGCCATGAATCCCTTGACTCATAGTCTGTGAAGAGCGTTGTTTCCCTGAATTTCTGAAAATTCTGAACCATGTGAAAGAGTATCGTGGAGATTTGGAAATTTAACTTGGTCTTTGGGGATTCTTGTCTGGCTGACTTTAAGTCCCGCAGTGAGAAAACATGAAGACAAGACGGAAACCAGTGAAGGGTGGCCGCCCTGGCCTCAGCCCGAGTCAGACTGTTAGTGGGAGAGTCAGGGTTGGCCAGGAGCAGCCCTAGCTGGAGCCCTGTCACCAGGCCTCCGCATCTGCGTCACTACCCTGCCTGTAGCTCTGCACTTCCCTGGGACTTCAGTCCCAGTTTCCAGATTTGCCTGTGTTCCAGATTTCTCAGCCCAAATACCAGCTCTCAGTGGGGCCTTCTCAGGGCCTCCGCTTTTATTTTAATCTGTCATAGAGAGAACATATTGGATTCTGAGGTCACTAGAACAATAGGAGTTGAAGTACATAAGGAACCTGCAGGGGCTCCTGGGCGACTCAGTGGGTTAAGCAGCAGAATCTTGATTGCTGCTCCGGTCATGATCTCGAGCTTTTGCGATTGATCCCCAAGTCGGGCTCGGTGCTGAGTGTGGAGCCTATCTGGGATTCTCTCTCTCCCTTACCTTCTCCCCCATCCGTCTTCACTCACAAGTTTGTGCTTTCTCTGTCTCTGTCTCAAAAAGAAAAAAATAATAATAATTGGCAAAGAATCTGGGCTCTGACTATTTACCATTCTCACTGTTTAAATGAAAATAGCTCCATGCCAATGAGCATCAAAAAATGTTTATTTAAGTCCACAAAATACACTAAGAGTGTAATACCTCAGCCCCAGTAGTGGCAATTCTCATTTCAAAGACAAGGCAAAGAGCCCCCTTTTTTCTATTAAATGTCAGGTCCTAGCCACAATGAAGTAAAATGTAGTTAAGAGAACAGGTGCAATCAGATATTTCTATGTGAGATGTGAAGACAATTATTGTCTATTACATACAGACTCACAGATGTGGCCACACACCCAAGTGTTCATCCAAGGCCTCAGATACAGTATGGGAGGCAAAGAGCATTTAGGAAAACATAAGATCCCATTGTACTAACCCAAATCATCTTGCCTTACAGGGTAATCATTTTTTAATCTGAAGACTTCCTTGACCTCCAACAACCAGGCTCCAATGAGTTTTTATATCTAGTCAAGATATGAATGTTTCTGCCTGGTGGTCTGAATGCTTTCCCTGCCCATCCTGTACCCTGTGCTTTGTCTCTCCTGGTATCTCCCCAATAAACTGTACATGGTTCTGTCTCTGTGTCAGCATCTCCCTTCAGGGGGACCTACAGTCCCTCTCCTTCGAGGGCACAGGGTGAAGCCTTCAGGCACAGATATCACCCTGGCAACAGTGCAGGGATGGAGGATAGAGCAAGATTACCCTTCGTGGTACTTCTACTGCAGGGACCCCAGGAACCTTTCTGGGGAGGGGGCCCAGTTTGAATTTAGATCTGCTGGTGCTTGTATTAACTCTGGTGACAGATCCTCTTGAGCACATGGCACCTGCTTGTTTAGGGGGATAATGATCAGCAGGACAGGTGGCTGTCCCCAGGCAGTGGTCTACTGTGACAGTGAGCAGAGAATGAAGTGTCTTGTGAGGCCCCGAGAGCCTGGTGAGGAGGACCTGCATTAATCCAGGTTTTGTGCAGGGTTTTCACCTCACCAGCTGCCCCCCAACCACAGGGGGGCCTTGAGTGGAGCTGATGGTGGCAGTGTTTGTGGTAAGACCCATGATGCCCCACAGTCCTCCTACAGTTTCCCTGTTGAGGGATGGGCAGGGCAGAGGTCCCTGACAGGAGACCCATCCCTTCATCAGCAGCAGGAGGATTTGGGTGTGTATGCTTCTGTCCCTTTTTAGGCCCTTTCTTCCCAATCCCTTCTGCAGCAGAGCTGCTGGATCCTGCAAAGCCCTCCTTCTTCCCAGGTCATGGGATCCAGCTCCATTCTCACTGCCCCAGGATAGAGAGCCAGAGCTGTATTTCCAGCCGGTTCACCCGATGCCCTGGGGAGAACCTGGGGCCTTTGCAGTAACTTCTTGCCTCCTGAGGTGTGACACAGAAGCTGCCTTGTTGGCTGAGTGCTGAGTAGGTGGCTCTGGGAGCTTCCCCAGAACATGCTGGTAGGTGAGAAAGTACAGGGGATGACATGTTGGGGCTCTTCCCAGAGTTTGGTCCTCATTGTCCCTGAGGGCATTTGAAGACCCTATTTTACTCAAGGGTCTCTGGATTGAGAGGTCACGGACACTGCAACAGAAATACTGTGGTTGGTTTTTTTACCAATGCCGACTTGTTTCTGGGGAGAAATCGTGACTCAGCTTCAGAGAAACTGGAGCTACATTGGGTTGGGCCAGGAATGCAAGAACCATTGACCTTCAGGACCTTTTAGAAGGAGGAGCTGGGATCCCGCTCTCTGAGTTCTGCTAGACCCAGTACCCCAAGTAAAAGCACTGACTGTCCTGCACTGATGCTTTTATTACTTTTCAGTGTTTATTTTTTTCCAACAATGTTACAGTAGTTGGAAAACAAGTGCAAACTTGACAGGTCCCTGATTCCATAAACCTCTCATTTTTTTAAGGTTAAATTTACAAGGAAAACTGGAATTGTTTTATTTATCCTTTCTCGTGATCATTGGAAGGAAACTCATCAATAATATCTTCAAAACATGACTTCTACCTCATCTCCTTTTCTCTGTTTTCTTTTTTAATGATTTTATGTAAGTACAGTGGTGAGGAGGGGGAGGCAGAGGCAGAGGGAAAAGGTGACTCAACACTGAGTGGGGACTCCAACGTGGGACTCGATCCCAGGATCCTGACATCAAGACCTGATCCACCCAGGTGCCCCTGCTTATCTCTTTATTCTCAACTGAGATTTGCCATGTTTTCTAATTTTCTCATGAGCCAGTAACAATCTTCAGCAGTTTTAAGTTGGTTAAAAAGAGTTCAGTAAGAGCTCCTTCGCAGGATTCCACTGAGATTTCTTCTGTTCAAAGTGTCAAGACCACTTCTCAATATGCGAAAGATTGTACTAAGCAAAATTTGTGAATCAGCATTTGAAAAAAAGCTGCTATTTGTTGAAGATATTAAAATAGATGCTTAGCTCCACTGATTCATGCACTTCCCGCTTTTTTTCCCTTTGTTGCTTATTTCTAATTCAGATATCATATTCATAGCTCTTCCTGAGTTTTCCATGCCTCACACCTACTTTTAGGTTCCTTTGTGACTTGTAAAGAAAACAGACCTTCTGGTGAGCGTGCAACTTTGTGTCCCTTCAGGATTTGTTGTTTACATCTCGATTAACGTTTCTCACCCATTTAAAACTATCATGCACCTTGACATATTACAAAAGAAGTGTAATCTATATGCATCTGTATGATTTCATCTAATTATAGTGTATTTATTGGAGATTTTCTGTTTATGACTAAGACCTGAGAATATCTCCCAAGTTCATTGAATTTGAAAAAATCATATATCCTAAGTATGAAATTTTGAAAGTTTGCATATTGAAATATGGAATATGAAAGATGCATGTTTGCATCTCCTAAATGGAGATGACGTCCCTCTTAAGGTTATTTTCTGAGCAAGGTGCAAGTGGACGTAATCATTGTGAGGGAAGAAAAAAGGTCTTCCATTCTTTTCCAAACATGCTGCAGTTGCTCCATTATCTTATGTCTGGATATGGGCAATTATTTTTTCTTTTCAAATTTTTATTTAAGTTCTACTTAGTTAACATGCAGTGTGTGGATATAAGCAATCTTTTGACGGTATCCTTTTTTTAACCATTTATTGATTTCATAAATTAACATACTTTATTTCTTCTCCATGCTAAGAAAATCAACCAATGTATCATCTATCTTTATGACCCAATTCTTTGTTTTTAGGATTTTATTTATTAATCTGAGAGACAGAGAAAGAGAGAGCATGTATGGAGGGGCTTAGGCAGAGGGAGAAGCAGACTCTGCTGAGCAGAGAGCCTGCTGCATGAATAGATCCCAGGACCTTGAAAAATGACCAGAGCAGAGGGCAGGTGCTTAACCCCCTGAACCACCCAGGCACACACTTATGACAATTTTTTTAAAGATTCCATTTATTAGTTGGACAGACAGAGATCACGAGTAGGCAGAGAGGCAGGCAGAGAGAGAGGAGGAAGCAGGCTCCCTGCTCCCCAGAGAGCCCGATGCAGGGCTCGATCCCAGACCTCTGGGATGATGACCTGAGCCTGAGGCAGAGGCTCTAACCCACTGAGCCATCCAGGTGCTCCCCTTATGACATTCTCTTTTTTTTAAATTTTATTTATTAGTTTTACAGAGAGAAGGCACAAGCAGAGGGAGTGGGAGAGGGAGAAGCAGGCTTCCCATAGAGCAGGGAGCCCGATGTGGGGCTTGATCTCAGGACTCTGGGATCATGACCTGAGCCAAAGGCAGATGCTTAACAACTGAGCCACCCAGGCGCCCCCCTTATCCATTCTTAATATGACATCTCTTATAATTGAAGCTTTTCCTCACTGATGGGCTTTACCTGTTTTCCCGTCAATAACCAGGGGATAGCATTTTGCTTTGAATATTCTCAATAGTGTTTCAGGTCTAATATAATGTTGTAGTAGCATTACAAAATATTTTTGAATTTTGTTATACATATAAGACTCGATCTTACTATCACTATATGATTAGGCATATAAACACTATAATAATCTATAATACTCTAAATTCAGAATCCTTCCAGAGTTTGGGCTTTCAATATTTTCTTGTGATCCCCTAAGATTTAAATTGTTTATTGCACAAAACGTAACATCTAAATCACTCCCAAAATATTCTTTCATTTTAAAATATTTTTTTTCATTTGCTACAAAGCACAACATAATAAATTATTAGTTTGAATAATTTGTGAACTTTGTTTTGAACAAAAAAAACCCTTCATGATGAAATATTACATCTTCGTTGTGACAGATTCTGTTTCTGATCTGTGATATCAGTGAGCCAGAGATGGCCCCTGTGTATTGGCAGCTGCAACCCATGAGCTAAAAACCTTTGGCTGGTGCCTAAGTCAGATTTGTTTTCTACACATCCAGTCTTTTAAAAACATAACCCTGGAGAGCAGATGTTAAGGTATTGACTGCCTGCCTCAATTCTTTATGTCGTGAAACTGTGACCAACATTTTCTTATCATAAATAAAGTCAGTGAGTCAATCAAGCAATCCAGATTAATCCTTCAGCTCTAAAAGACCCTGAACAACTGTTGGCCTTCTAAATCCCTGAGGCAGAGACCCCGCACCCCATCCAGGCTGCAGAAAGGCATTACTTAGGCTCATGTGTACTCACTTCAATGTCCCCAGTATTGGAAGAATTAATACTGTGATGGGCCACCCATCTTGCAAACCTGTCGGTCCCCCAGGGTATGGGGGTTCCATGTTACTGTCATCTTTTTCCTTCAGCCTGAAACTCATTGAACTCACTCTACATCCTTCCAGTCTTAAAATGTCTTTATAAAATGAAATATTTGATTATCCAATTACTGCTGAAGAGGATGAAGGGGAGGAAGAGAAAAATGAGGTATCCTGAGAACAATTGAGCCAGCCAACATGGATCACTTGGCCACATGTAATTTTTTTAACAGGTTCAGCCCTGGTGTAAAATATCACATCCTTCATTTTGCATTTTTTGAGGAACCTCTACACTGTTTTCCAAAGTGACTGTACTAACTTCCATTCCCACCAGCAGTATGAGAGGGTTCTCCTTTCTCCCAACTTCTCCAACACTGGTTGTTTCTTGCCTTGTCAGTTTTTGCGGTTCTACCTGCTGGAAGGTGGTATCTGTGTGGTTTTGATTTGAATCTCCCTGATGGCTAATGATGATGAACAGTTTTTCATGCATCTGTTAGCCATTTGTATGTCTTCTTTGCAGAAGTGTCTGGTCCCATCTTCTGCCCATTTTTTGACTCGATTATTTGTTTTTTGGGTGTTGAGTTTGAGAAGTTCTTTATAGTTCTTGGATATCAGCCCTTTGTAGTGTCATTTGCAAATAAGTTCTCTCATTTTGTGGGTTGCCTCTTTGTTTTGTTGACGGTTTTCGTTTGTGGTGCAGAAGCTTTTGATCTTGATGAAATCCCAAAAGTTCATTTTCACTTTTGTTTCCCTTGCCTTTGGAGGTGCATCTAGTAAGGAGTTACTGTGGCTGAGGTCAAAGATGTTGCTGCCTGTGTTCTCCTCTAGGATTTTGGTGGATTCCTGCCTCAGTCTGAGCTCTTTTATCCAGACTTTTCACGACAGACAACAAAGTGATGGTTGCCAGCATGGGTGAAGTAGGTGATAGGGATGAAGGAGCTGCTTGTCCTGATGAGCCCTAGAGAATGCATGAAAGTGTTGAATCCCTCTGTTGTATTCCAGAAACTAATATATGTGAACCATATTGGAATTAAAGAATTACAAAAAAGCAAAATAGTTTGCAAACTGTGTTAGGTGTATGGAAATGTTTAGTCCTCTCTTTTCTATTTGGTTTTGTTGGTAAATCTAAACCTATTACAAAGTGAAAAGTTTATTAGTAATCATTGCTTTTTTTATTTTTTAATGCATAATGTAGCATAATTATTCCTACCATTACTTACTAGTAATTGACACCTATTCTCTTCTATTGTTTTATTTATTTATTTATCTATTCATTTATATTATTTAAGCATTTTATTTATTTATTAGACACACAGAGAGAGATCACAAGTAGGCAGATAGGCGGGGGGGAGAAGGTCCCCGCTGAGCAGAGAGTCCGATGCGGGTCTCCATCCAAGGACCCCAAGATCATGACCCGAGCCAAAGGCAAAGACTTAACCCACGGAGCCACCCAGGCACCCCTGTTGTTTTATTTAAATAATAGCATTTATGTTACCGAAATTGAGTAATACACAACATAGAAATCACAGAAAGAGCAATTACAGATGTTTTATGTTAAGGTAAAACATATATAACATTTTGTATTCTATCATAATGTAGTTTTCTAATCTAGAATGGGTGTGTCCTTACATGGCGCTCTATGAAGTTGGTGCCTGCCATTCCAGGGGCTAATTACTCATGGAGGGAAAAATCATGGTTGTAATACTAGAATGATTAATACCAAAAAGGCTATTTAGAGGTTACTGGAGGGGATAAAAGAGATTTGATATGGGGGGACCACCTTGCTGGCTCAATTGGTTAAGCATCAGAGTCTTGATTTTTGCCTCAGGTCATTATATCAGGGTCATGAGACTAATCCCAAATCAGGCTCCACATTGAGCATGGAGTCTGTTTAGATTCTCCCTCTCGGGTGCCTGGGTGGCTCGGTGGGTTAATCCTCTGCCTTCAGTTCTGGACTTGGTCTCGGGGCCCTGGGATCGAGCCCCACATCATGTTCTCTGCTTGGTGGGGAGCCAGCTTCTCTCTTCTCTCTACCTGCCTCTCTCTCTACTTGTGATCTCTTTGTCTGTCAAATAAATAAATAAAATCTTTTTAAAAAAAGATTTTCCATCTCCTTCTAGCCTCTCTCAGGGGAGGGTGTGGGGCACGACTCGGACTCTGATGGCACAGCAGGGCACTTGCGTGGGGACTGCAAAAAGGCTGTGCTTCTGTTGGCTGGCAAGCCTCCCAGCGCTTCACGGGAGCCAAGCGCCATGCACTCTCAGGCACACTGGTGGTTCAGGGACCTGGGTTCTCTGCTGCACTCTCTCTGGCTCTGCGCCAGGGGTAACTGTCCTGGGTCTGGGACAAGCCCCCACCCTAACAACCCCATCCCCGCAATCCCCCCGCCCCCCCCCCGTGATCCTTTGCTTTCTGAGTGCTTTCTACCAGACTCCCGAGTTAATGCTGGTCCCCAGGTGCAGGGCACTCGAGTATTGGGATATTACTTTCCAATGGGTCGCTTCTGGAGGCTCCCTCCCCCTTTTGTTTATCTTCTGATATCAGTCCGACTTTCCCACTCCGCTTTACCTGCCCACTGGCGTCTTCTGCTCCAGTAGAGATCCAGATGTGTATAATTCTTATCTCAGGCTGATTTCGTGGGTGATTAGAGATCTTTGGAAGGTAATCAGCTCACTTTAGGGAGAAGGTTGAAAGGGCGCCTCCTCCTACTTCCCTGCCATCTTGTCTCCCCCCTGGAAGTCTATGTTAATGCCACATATGCAGTATCATTTTCATTCATAACATACTGGTTATTCCTATGAGATTCCCTTTTGCAGTTTTATTCAAAAAGCTATTCAATTTCCAAATATATGGGGAAATCCTAGTTATCCTTTCTTGATTAATCCAGCACATTTGCAATTATGATCAAAGAACAACTCTTGTGGGTTTCATTCTTTTGAAATATATTGAGACTTCCTTTATTTCCAATGTATAATTATAGTTGAATTCAATTCCTTCTTTGAAATAGACTAATATCCAGGCAATCCTGGACTCCAGACTGGGGCCCATTCCCCCTTGGAGGGCCAGGATATAAGGAAAGGTAGAGCAAGACCTTCATTCATACTCACACCCCCTCCTACTAACTAGAGGGGATCAGGAGAGATGATGGACCCAAGGATCTTCCAACACCTGAAGAGTAGGAGTCTGGAGCCAATATGGATCTTGGGAAACCTTGGAGAGCAGAAAAGGAGGAAGGGACATGGAAAGTGAAAGCAGGGGAGGTAGGGTTGGATGACAGTGAGTCTAGGACTGGATACAAAGATAAGGACTGGACGTGAGTTGAGGGTGAGCATATAACCAAGAAGTACCCTTATGGGCAAAATGGAAGTCAAAGAAGAAGCTTCAAGAGATAGGATGTTTGAACTCAGTAACAGTACCACTGATAATGATACTACAATGTATGTCTCCTTCCAGCCTGAGCATTCCACTTTGTGTGACAAGTTGAATAATCTCACTATTATCTAGGTCACCCTACTGCCTTGCATGCGTGGATTTTCAGTTCTCCTACCCAAAGGAAAAATGTAAGTTGGTTCTCATGACTGAGCTTTGAGATCTCCCAAGAATGTGTGTGTGTGTGTGTGTGTGTGTGTGTGTGTGTGTGTGTTTTAAGATTTTATTTATTTATTTGACAGACAGAGATCACAAGCAGGCAGAGAGGCAGGCAGAGAGAGAGAGAGAGAGAGAGAGGAGGAAACAGGCTCCCCGCTGAGCAGAGAGCCCGATGTGAGAATCGATCCCAGGACCCTGATATCATGACCTGAGCCAAAGGCAGAGGCTTACCCCTCTGAACCACCCAGGTGCCCCAATGTGTGTGTTTTAAAAGGTAGATCCTCTCCTGGGGCACAGAGAGACAACACCCACCATTGTTGGCAGCACCAGGAGTTATGAGGCATTGGGTGCCTCAGAAAGGATGTGAGTATAAGTAGTTTCTCTGGAAGGATCTTTGGTGGGAAGAAATGATGGGAGCTAAGATGTGAAGAAGGAGGGAGCCAACACACAGGACAGGGTGTTAGTTTAGAGGGCACTGCTTGGGCAACTCTGTCTCCATCCACTGGGAACGTTTTAAATACATGCAGAACAGCCCTGAGTCATCCCATCCAAGTGCAAAATTACCTGCATGAGATGAGTGTTGCTCTTAT
This sequence comes from Mustela nivalis, assembly GCF_964662115.1. Classification (NCBI taxonomy): domain Eukaryota; kingdom Metazoa; phylum Chordata; class Mammalia; order Carnivora; family Mustelidae; genus Mustela; species Mustela nivalis. The sequence continues at coordinate 609,985 of NW_028136316.1, forward strand.
GGACATTGGTTACCTGGCTCCTGAGCTCACTGACATGGCCAAAGAAGCCAAGGAAGCCAATGGAAACCCTCGGGTAAAGAGCTGCAGGCAACTGTGAAGGCAGCCACTGTGTGTACAAGACAGGGCTTGTCAGTGAAGACACCAGAGGGCACCAACCCTCTCCTCTCCTCTCCTCCCTATCATGACCCATGGTATCTGAAATATTGAGAAATTAGTGTAGTGCTGCCCATCATACACCAAATGACTGCCAGGATGCCTTACTTTCCTGATCACTTACAGTCCCAACACTGATACTTCTTAAATAACAAGTAACTTCTGTCCCATGACTACTCCAACCCCACTCTTTCACTCCAGGATTTTCAATTCAAGCCACTCTTCTTGCAAGCACTCTTCAAATTTTGCCAGGAACAAAGACATGCACCTTTAACAAGGGATGGAGGACTATCGACAGCGTATACCTTGTGCCAAGAATAATAAACACTTTTGTCCTCCAGGAAAAAATTCTTATTCCTTGGAGTCTCAGAAGTCATAGAATCTGAGGCTTAAGAGTGCTCACTATCCTTGAAATCAGTATTAGTAAGTGCAGCTTTACAAGCTGACCAGCAATTGACAATATATTGCAGTAGTGATAAAATAAAAAATATAATCATGGTCCCTTCCTATAAACATTCACAATTAACTGTGTATCTTGAAATCAACCATTTATACATACATACATGCATATACATATATACATATACATATTTTTTTGAGAACAAGAGAAAAAAGACTGAATTGGTGGGGTGGGCTAGAGGTGCACACAAATGCCAGCCAGGTGCTCTAGGATCCTAAAGACCAGGCACTCCCAGCCCGGCCAGCAGGAAAATCTCAGTGTGTGATCACTGCTTGGAACTTCTCTGGCAGTCTGGAGCTGTCCAGACAGTGGCCACTGCCATGGTTTTGGGTACAAGCAAAAAATCCTGAGTCCCGGGGGACCGCGACTGGGAACGTGTTCTGCCAGCGGACAAGGGGGGGATTTATATGGGCTCTGCAGCCTGACTGAGGCTTCTGAGAGGGAGGTCAGGGTGCAGTTTGCTTTCCTCTAAACCTCCAAAAACTATCAAAAAGCGGTCAAGGCAAGAGAGAAAAACAAAAGTGAACAAATATAAAAACCTCCAGAGAACAAAAGCCTGAAAAAAACAGTTTCCTCAGAACCCACCCCCTTGAGGGGGGCGGGAGGACTTAGCTGAGAGAACTTCAGGGACTGAAAACCCACGTGGCAGGCCCCTCCACCAGGAAACCAACCGGGAAAGGGAAAAAAAAAAAAAAAGACGACAAAAGAACAACCACCACTACTTCGTAGAACAATTTTTATTAATAATTCTATCCCACTATTCTGGCTAATTTTTTTATATAGTTAAATTTTTTATTATTATATAGATAATTTTTTAACCTATTTACTGTCAAAGTAAGATGTGCAGTACATCAAGTTCCATAACCTTCTAACCTGAACTATTTGATACATACACCTGTGTTTTCCTTTTGCATTTCTATTTTTTAAATTTCTTTTTTTTTATTATAGTTTAGTTTATTCCTTTTTTTTTAAAGATTTTATTTATTTATTTGACAGAGAGAAATTACAAGTACACTGTGAGGCAGGCAGAGAGAGAGAGAGAAGGAAGCAGGCTCCCTGCTGAGCAGAGAGCCTGATGCAGGACTCGATCCCAGGACCCTGAGATCATGACCTGAGCCAAAGGCAGCGGCTTAACCCACTGAGCCACCCAGGTGCCCCAGTTTATTCCTTTTTTTAATTTTTATTTTCTAATATTCATATAGAGTTAAACTTCAAGGTAATCCCCTTTCCCCAATCAATGCCACACCTATAGGCAAACCAATTCCTAATCCTCCCTTATCTTGGGAAAGTTGAGTCCTTTAACAAAGATATCAAGATACATCCAGGAAGAATCAAAACAACCTTCCTCACCAACACCGAGAATTTACAACCACTCTCCCATCTTTTTCTTCCACCAGTGTTTCTATAATTTTGTGTTTGTCCTGATAGTATATAAATCTTATATGTAGTGTTCTTTTTGACGAGGTACTTCCTTTATTTGCATATATATATATGCAAAATATATATATATACATATATATATATATATGTATATATATATTGATTCATTTGAGTTTTCTCAAAATGGGAAGAATTTTCAAAATGGTGTTTTCCTCAAGGTTCAGAGTATGTCTTAGCCTCATCTTTACTCTTTTATATATATATATATATATATATATATATATATATATATATATATATAAACGAATGATACATATATATATGTATCATTTGTTTGTTGATGGACATCTAGGTTCTTTCCATAGTTTGGCTATTGTGGATATTACTGCTATAAACATTTGGTGCACATGCCCCTTTGGATCATATAGCAGTCTTCTTTACCTCTATCAGAACCCCAGGAAGCTTTATTTATTTATTTACTCACATAAACAGATGATCCAACACAACGTTTTTTGATGTTCAAATGTATTATAATGTCTTACCGCTTAACACTATGCTTACTGCTCTCTTTCACTGTCTGACTAAATCCTCATTAACACTATGCCATTTAATGAAGAAGAACATTTGAACTCAGAGTTCTCTCCATATTAGGGAATGAAGACTCCACCCTTCTGTTTGTGCAGGTAAAACAAATTTTGATATTTTCTGTCCTGCACATACCCCATCCTGTTCACCAGAATATTCACCATCCAAATGTATACAAAATGAAAACCATACCTCACCACTTCTATTACCACCCAGCATGCTAAAAACACCATCATATGTTCCTGAATTATTGACTTGATTGATAACCCACTTCCACACATACTGCATTTCTTTCTCCCTGCAAATTTATTTTGGTACAGCAATTTAACCTAAAAATCAAGTCAGATGATTTTATTCTGCTGTTGAAAGTCTTTTGGTATCTTCCCCTTTCATATTAAATAAAAACTGAAGGCGTTTCAATGTACTAGAAGGTCATACATCAATACGTTCTTCCTCTCTCCACCACTATGAACTCCTCATTGGCCTCCTTGCTTTTCCTCAAAAGTAACAGACCAGCTGTTCACACAAAGTCTATATACTTACTTGCTCTGCCTAGAGCAATCTTTTCCTTTACTATTTGTACAACACTCTCCTTCACTTCCTGGGTCTTTGTGCAAAAAACATCTCCTAAATGAGATATAGCCACCCAACAAAAAATAAAATTAACTTTCATCCCAGCATTCTGCAATGGCTTTTACCTTTCTTGTATTTCTTTGTAACACTCATCACCATCAACCATCAATCATTATTCTATTACTGGTTTATTTTCTTATTTGAGACAGAGAGAGAGAAAGAATTGGGAGGGTGCGCAGAGGAAGAAGAAAACACCCCACTGCCTAGAAAGCCTGCTGGGGAGTTACATCCCAGAACCCTGAGGTCATGACCCAAGCCAAAGGCAGTCACTCAATGGACTGAGCCACCGAGGTGCCCCTCTATTATTGGTTTATTTCACTATTATATTTCAAAAGAATGTAAGCTCTTTGTGGTCAGGTATTTTATATGTTTTATTAATTGAAGTATTCTCAGAAAGGTAGCTGGCAGATTGTAAGGGCTCACTAAACTGTATTTTGTTGTTATTATTGGGCTCCTTTATGGGCTTTACCTCTTATGCTAGAAGTCTATCCTTCAGATGTAAGTAATAAGAATAGGGCCCTGCTGCCTGTTCAAATGTGTAAAAAGCCTGTATTAAGTGGATATTTTAAAAGCTAAATGAATGGCTTAATAGTTTTATATAGGGGGAAAGGGAACATATTATCCACAGTTTAGAAGTGGAGTTCTTTTATGGAGTTCTTGTACAAGCCTACACTATTGAACGATAATGGGCAGTTGTACATTACAATTATACAAACACTTTGGTAATTTATATCATTTTTTTTGTAATTCATGACTGGATCATTTAATTCCTTAGGAGCATTATAGCATTTCAACTTTTCATGTTCAATAAACTTATTGGGGTTGCTACCTTTTTTATTCAAATGGAGAAATAGTCATGATTTAATCTAAATAGTTACTGATTGTATTGTTTTCTAGGAATGAGTCGCACATGCTAGTTTAAAAGTTTTGTTAAATTCCCAAGTCTGTCACTGATAAAAGCCTTTTGTAGATTAGTAACTTGATCAAAACGGAAAAGTTATGTAACACCAATTGTTATACTATCTTTGTTTCCATCTTGCATTGTAATAACACCCATCTTAACTCTATTTAAGACAAATCATTGCCAGATGGATTTCTGGCATTGATTGCATGATATGAAATCTAGTATAACTGAAAGTTTTTGGTTTTAGTAGCATATAAATCAATTTAGAAAAATATATGTATTTGAATATAAGATAAAGTTTTAAATTATTTGGCAATAGTAAACTAAACTTTTTTTGTAAATTTTTATTTTCTAAAATTTCATTGAGCTCTTTTGCAATAAGAAACAAGTTACAAAAAATTAAGGTTTATTTACCCCAATTCAAAATTATTAGGAATATAATCATAGAGGTTGAAGTATTTAAAATATTGAGCCCAAAATATTTTATTAGGTAAATTCATGAATGCTGAGCATTCACTGTTAAAATATACTAATACTATTATAGACTGGTAGAAGCCTAAAATCAAATATTTATTAAATATTTATATCCATCTCTTTTCATGGCTTGGTAATTCATTTCTCTAGCATTAAATAATATTCCATTGTTTGCCTATACTACACTTTATTTTTCCTTTCACCTATGGAAGGATATCTTGGTTGCTTCCAAGCTTTTGTCAGTTATGAATAAAACTACTATAGACATCTTTGTGGGTATAGATTTCATCTTCTTTGGATGAATACCAAGAACTGCTACTGCTGAATCATCTGGCAAGAATATGTTTAGTTTTGTAAGAAACTGCCTAGTTGTTTTCCATTCTTTATTCTCAATAGACATGGAAGAACATTCCTGTTGCTCCACATCCTCACCAACATTTCGTGTTCTGTTGTCAGTGCTCTGGATTCTGGGTATGTACTGGTGTCTCTTTTTTGTTTTAATTTGCATTTTCCTGATGACATATGATGTGAAGCATCTTTATATATGCTTATTTGCCATCTGTAATATTTTCTTTTGTGAGGTATCTTCTAAGGTCTTTGGCTCATTTTTAATCAGGTTTTTCCCCCATTGTTGAGTTTTAAGGGGTCTTTGTGTATTTTTGATTAACAGTCCTTTGCCAGATGTGTATTTTGCAAATTTTTTCTCATAGTCTGTGCTTTGCCTTTTCATTCTCTTGGCATTGTGTTTCACAGAGTAGACATTTTTAAATTCAGTGCTTGTGCTTTTGTAGCTAAAGTTATTGCCAAAACCAAGGTCATTTAAATTTTCTTCTATATTACCTTCTACATGTTTCATGTTTAGGTTTATAATCCAATCTGAGTTAATTTTTGTGAAGAGTGTATGATATCTGCCTGGATTTATTTTATTTTATATTTTTACATTTAGCTTCACCATTACTTCAGAACCATTTATTTAAAAGATTGTATTTTGCTCTCTTGTATTGCTTTTGCTTTTATATTAAATATAAAATATAATTGATAATATATATTCTGTTGCTTTTTTCTAGTCTTTCTGTGGTATTACAATATCTTGCTTACAATTATCGTTATGGTAAACTTTTTTTAAAAGATTTTATTTATTTATTTGACAGAGAGAGAGATCACAAATAGGCAGAGAGACAGACAGAGAGAGAGATGAGGAGAAGCAGGCTCCCTGCTGAGCAGAGAGCCCAATGCGGGACTCGATCCCAGGCCCCTGGGATCATGACCTGAGCCGAAGGCAGAGGCTTAACCCACTGAGTCACCCAGGCACCCCATCGTTATGATAAACTTTGAATTCAGTCCTCAGTCTTTGTTCTCCTTCAACACTATGTTGACTACTGTGAGTCTTTGCCTCTCCATATAAACTTTAAAATAAGTTTGTTAATATTAAAAAAAGAACTTGCTGGAATGCATTAATTGTATAGATAAACTTAGAAACCAGTGACCTCTTGAGCTTAGCAGGAGATAGACCATGGACATCAGTTGTCACAGTGGTGCCTCTGGCAGAACCTATTGCAAATCCCTAGGCAAAATGAGACCTCAAGGATCTGAAGAATGTCTAAGAAGTACTTGATACATCCCTTGGGTATGGTTTATTCAAGTGTCCACCTGTCTGAAAGCTGGGGAATTTAGATAAGGGAGGGAAAATTAGTTATGATAAAACATATCAACAAACATCAATAAATTTTGTAAAACTAATTGTCATGGCTCATATACACTATGACCTACAGAGGGACCATCAGAAGGAAAGCATCAGTTATGTTTATTGTGAAATTTTTTATTCAAACTAAAGCAATGTGAGAGGAAGACACAATGAGAAAATTACCATTTTTTAAATGGTTAAACTTCTTACAAAATGGAATAGGTTTTATATTCTAAGTAGTATATTGAAAAGTCAAACATTGGGGCGCCTGGGTGGCTCAGTGGGTTGGGATGCTGCCTTCAGCTCAGGTCATGATCTCAGGGTCCTGGGATTGAGCCTCGCATTGGGCTCTCTGCTCCGCGGGGAGCCTGCTTCTCTCTCTCTCTCTCTCTCTCTCTCTGCCTGCCTCTCTGCCTACTTGTGATCTCTGTCTGTCAAATAAATAAATAAAATCTTTAAAAAAGAAAAGAAAAGAAAAGTAAAACATTAAAACATAAAATTTTAATTAAAAATTTATGTAATTAAAAAAAAAGGTTAAAAATAGCAGAACCATTTTTCTTATAACTGGAAAATATATTGTATATATATATATCTATCAAAAATAACTTGTCATGGGGGCGCCTGGGTGGCTCAGTGGGTTAAAGCCTCTGCCTTCGGCTCAGGTCATGATCCCAGGATCCTTGGATCGAGTCCTCCCTCAGCAGGGAGCCTGCTTCCTCCTCTCTCTCTCTGCCTGACTCTGCCTACTTGTGATCTCTGTCAAATAAATAAATAAAATTTTTATTAAAAAAAATTTTAAAAATAACTTGTCATGTCTGGAATCAGGAGCATATGGAAAAAATAATATCTGAGGTCAATACTTCTGCCATGTTTTGTGCCTTGTTAATATTTTTAAACAGTCAGGCAACTTTTAGCTTTATTGAAATATCTGCTAAGATACCAGCAGTGCCTTTTGGAGCCCTATGACTATAAAAATTAATTGCAAATATTCAAAATGTTTACTATGGTGTCACTATTTAGGGCCACCACCAAGTATGTTTCAGAAGTAAGCATAACTGTTACTCTTCCATAAGTCAAAAGAGCACATATTCAGGAGTTCCATCTGCTGTACCAGGAGGTGAATCAAGTAATGATTTTTGTCTATAAAATAATTCACTTTTCAATCTAACATTCCTCATTCCACATTATAATAATAAAAACTAGGAAGAGACTAAAACAAACAAACAACTACAACTACACAACCAGCTTTTACTTCAGTGGAAAAGTAAATATAACCTTATGAGAAGCCTGAAATTTATTTTTAAATATTTTTAAGATAAAAGTTTTCGTTAGAAAACCATATATTTTATATTACTAAGAAATACCAGGCAAAGTTTTATTAACTTCTAAAAACTCTAGTTACTTCTATTTATCTATTAACTCATCTCTTTATGAAGTAGAACATGATCACACCTATTGTATCTACCCAAGTTTGTATGCTTTGGTTATTTTATGTTTGCTATTTCCTTGCTTAATTTTTACAATTTTGATACATAATAGTATCTTTAAGTCCATCTGTGGTTTCACAGAATTTGTTTGATCTTCATAAAAATGTACCATACTTTTTGTACTGTCCTTGTTTTACTTCTCTATTAGCTTTCCAAGATTTATTCACTTTAGAGTGTGTAGCTATCATTTATTTTTATTCCTCCATAATGCTATGTTTACAAATTTGTATTTATCTGTACATTTAAAAATAAATTAATTATATACCATTTCTTTTTTTTTTAAAGATTTTATTTATTTATTTGACAGAGAGAAATCACAAGTAGATGGAGAGGCAGGCAGAGAGAGAGGGGAAGCAGGCTACCTGCTGAGCAGAGAGCCCCGATGCGGGACTCGATCCCAGGACCCTGAGATCATGACCTGAGCTGAAGGCAGCAGCTTAACCCACTGAGCCACCCAGGCGCCCCAATTATATACCATTTCTCATCTCACGTAACACTCATGTTACTTCTACACTGATCAGATATTATGTAACTGAAAACCACAACTCAGCAACAATAGAACACCATTTTTCAAAATTAAATGGCTTACCAGAATTCTTTAAGTCTATCCTTTATTTGTATTAGATGACCCTTTATTCTGGTATTTGGCATTGTTCATATGGAGGAAAGCTTATAAGTTGATATTCCATAAATAGAAGGATTTATTATGATTGATTAATTATTTCCATTTAGAATGCATAGAATATGGTTGATTTAATATTTCTTTCTTACCCTCTGCCTGGAACATAGTGCTATCTAAGTAATAGCCACTAAAATATTAAGTTAATTACCAAGACCTTAAACTGCATATTAATAGGAATAACATACAGAACTCTTCTCAGATTGGGACACCTGGGTGGCTCAGTCAGTTAAACGCCTGAGCCTTTAGCTCAGGTCATGATCTTAGGGTCCTGGGACTCAGTTCTGCAACAGATTCCTTGCTTAGCCGGGAGTTTGCTTCTCCCTCACCCTGCTGCTCCGCCTGCTTGTGCTCTCTCTCACTCTCTCTCTTACAAATAAATAAAATTAAAAAATAAATTCTTCTCAGATAGCTAATATAGAATATCGTCTTTGTATTCATCAAAGGGAAAGTGCCATATGATAATGAAATTCAGACTACTTCAAATTTATTTTTTAACCAGTAAGAAAGTACTGGAAACAAGCCAAAAATGTCTTCAATGAATTAAAGAAATAGATTGATTTTCAATATCTTAATGTTTCTAAAATAAATTGCAAGATTTTTATACTAGATATCAGTGTAAATATTCATTATACAAGGAGATTCTAAAAATAAACCCGAGAAAACTACTTGACATATATGATGAGAGAAACGAGTTTGACAAAAGTCAGTTTGGGTAAAACTTACAATACCTACCACCTGAAACTCTTGTTCTATAATTTAATTATTTTAATTTACAAAAATACAAAAATAATATGTCAGAGTAAGTATATTGATAGCTTTGAAGGTATGCTCTGGTTGTGCACTGTTTACTATTTAAAGGGGAATCAAATATGTGATGCTTATGGTGTGACTATATTAAAATTCAACAAGTTCAGAAGCATACGAGGAATAGAATAAAGACAAAAGATGACCCTTACTTATCCTAAAGATAGACAATGGTATATATGTGCTAGTTGGGGAGAGAATCCAGTCAGTAGATGGAGGATGTGGTAGTGGAAAAAAAAGACACAACGTTTTGGTTGAAAGTTTAGCACTATATTTAACAAAGTGAAATTGTGTGTTAATAGCCTTGAATAAAATCCAAAAAATATTTTCAATTTATTGAAGATTATTTAGGAAAAACTTGAAAAATACAACTTGATAAGGATTCCAATAAAAGATTCATAAGCAATACAAGTTTCAGAATTTTTAGTATATTTTCCCTAAAAAGCCATTTGATTTAAATTAAAAAGAATTCTATTTACCTGCCACTTAAATAAGAGGAAATTATTTGGTTTTGTAATAAGTCAATAAAATAAATTAACATATCTTTAGAAAACAGATATGCACACTAATTTAAAAAGAATAGTGCTTAATCTGTTCAGCAAACATTTGTAAAATTCCTTGCCATCAGCTAGCTCTGGAGTTCTGCTAGGTGAGTAAGGCCATGTATGTCACTGCTCAGAGTACTGACGCAAAGCAATTGTCCCCTTCACGTCCATGTTTTGCTGTTGATATGTCATGCTATGTTGTTTAGAGATCCATAGATGGCCCTACATGAAGGCCTTTTTTTGTGTGTATATGGGTGACTGTGATTTACCTTTCAAATAAGATGGCTCCTGATTTACAATGATTCAACTTATGATATATTTGGCAATGATGTGAAAGTGAAAGTGATTCAGTAGAAACTGTACTTTGAATTTTGAATTTGGGTCTTTATAAAAAGGGCCAGTGACATGTGGTATGGTGCCATCTTGTGATGCTGGGCAGCGGCAGTGAGCCACAGCTCCCAGTCAGCTAGAAGATTACAGGGGTGAACACCTGATATTCTTACAAGCATTCTATATATAACCATTCTTCTTTTTTTTTAGTGTAATATTTAATAAATTGCATGTGATATTTGATACTTTGTTATAAAATAGGCTTTGCTTAAGATGATTTTGCCCAAATGCAGGCAAATGTAAGTGTTCTGAGTATGTTTAAATAAGCTTAAGGTAAGCTATGATATTTGATAGTTTAGGGGTATTAAATGCATTTTCAATTTTTTATGTGTTTCTCTGTACATAGCCCCCTTGTAAGCTGAGGAACATCTCTATATGTATATGTAGCCTTGGTATGGCTTACATATTATTGGCATGAAACATCTAGAACAGTACGCGTGCCATATAATTGTCTACAACATCCAACAAGTTTCTTGAAAACTTGTGCCAAAGGAGTTATGTCTCTAAGGATTCTTGTTTCAGAAGGGTTCTCTCAAACGTAAGATTTTTCAGAAGTTAAGTGAAAATCTGACCAAACTCAACATTTTTCCATTTTCCCTAGTGAGCAAAGATAGCTAAAATCTATCTGCCATTTTCAACACTGTACTCAACGATTGTAATTCTAATTTAAGAACAGATTATTTATATCAAAACCACATGTTGGCCTAATCTTATACAATATTCATAAATCTCACTCAGAGCCCTGGACACTTTTATTTGTTGAGTCTATATGGTACTACGGACATTCATCTTTTTTGACCTCATAGCTTCATGTATGTCTATACTTTTGAAAATACATGCATCATAGTTCCATTGTAAAATGTCTGGGTTATAAAATGTGCTATGCTATCAAAATGGTAATAAGAACATACAAATGACCTGATGTAATGAACTGGACCAGATTGCCAGATATCACATTTCATACCAGAAAGATTCAGTGGTAAGTTGTAAAATGGCCAGCTATACTTCAACTGAATTATAACTCATTTAACTTCTTTCTTTGTGTACAGTATTATACATTAGTCAGTATTATAGTAAATAAGTACTTTGGACAGATGTAAATATGCTGTAATAAAAAATGTTTTTCTTCTTTCTTTTAGTCCTTTTTACTTGTAAGACTAGCCACAAATACCATGCCTCCCCCCAAATAATTTGCAATCCAAATTTATCTCTAAATGAATTTATTGCACAGAAAAAAAAAAATATATATATATATATATATACACTTACAGTCGACATGTTCAAAAATAGTTACACAACAGCAGGGCCCTATATGTAAGCAGTATAGTTGTTTTGTTTTGTTTTGTTTTTTTCTTTAAAAAAAAAGTGGTTATGTGAAATATTGGAATTTTATTTCCTGGCCTAGTATTTCAAGATAGTTAACTACACTTACGGTGTCAACAGCCTCTTGTTGGCAGTATGATTTTATTGGCTCCATGGAATAACAGCAAGAATTTACTATTGCTTCTTTCTTTTATGACACACATAGAAAAAAAATTGACACATTTGCTCAAGACCAACCAGAATCATTTTAATCTATCAAAATTGATGGGAGGCCTTCAATGCCAAAGTCACTGTTGGGTTTTCACAATTCATTGCAGACAATCTGCTACTCCCATTAGGATAAAGGAGAGAAGAGTCATAATCAGGGAAGAAAGCTGGATTAATACTTGTAATTATCATTGAATTATTTAGCCTGCTATAGGATTATTTTTATTAGTGTCATTTGATAATTTTCTCTCATTTTATTAAACACAACTGTGAGTAATTACCCTACCTAATATTTCTCTGTATTGGCTGACTAGCTAGCAAACATTCATGAAAATATTCATTAGCCACACATATAAAATGCTGCATTATGATGCTGTTAAATCAGAACATACCAGTACCTGATCCTGTAGCTCTTTGAGGATTTGCAAATCAATTAATTCTATGTTTATTGGATTCTTCCCATACAATTAGAAAATTTATAATAGAGTCCATAAACATTATTAGTTTTACCATTTTAAACCAGCAATCACACTTTGATTTTTACAACAAAAGCAGAAATATAAACACACACATTTGGATCAGTTTTCTGTTAGTCTGTCTGGACTTCAAAATCCTATTCCTCAAGATAATGCACACCAAAGTTCTGGATTAAACAAGAAATTAGATGGCACCTGAACACTTGGTTTAATATTCTCCAAAGGACTAGGCAACTTATTTCTTACATTATGACATTGTTTTACAAAGATCCACACTTTTATAATGTTAGTATTTTTAATAATCAATAAAGTCAATTAATCATGATTAAAAATCAAACATAAAAATTTCTACTTTTTGCTTTTGCCCCCTCCATTTAGAACTTATTTATAGCCTGATAATTCAAAGGTCCCTATGTTTATGAAAATCTGGACAGAAATAGCTCTAAGATCCCATTCAGAACTTGATATTAATCTAAGTCTTTTGGCTCCATTTATCCTGAGAGCAAAGAGTAGGACAAAGGGTTTGAGGACTGTTAGTTTATCTGGGAGATTACCCAAGGTAGAAAAGAATGGGAAAGTGATACAGTGAAGAAGCAACTTTGTCAAAGAGGTACATTGTTGATATAATTGTTGTGGATAGAAAATGAAGGCTTGCTTTTACTGAAAGGTCCTGAGAAACTTCTTTAAGTTGTCCTCATGAAGACCTGAAAACTGACAATTTTACCTATGGTTCTTATTTCCACTTCACTGAGAGCTGTCCTCAGAGGACATTAACTCTCCTACACTTTTGGGTTGTGTTGGAGACATTCTAAAATGAGAGAGAGAACATGAGATGCTATCAGTGTTAAGTAACTGCAATTTCCCATGGAACTATCCACCACAGGTTTGGCTATAATCAGGTGTTGGGCCTTGATATCAGAGGGATTTGAGGCAGTATCATTTTAGGTTAATCATTATATCTGAAATTTCCAGAAACGCCAACTGATGAAACTTTGATTATAAATCTACAAATATAACAATAAATCTACAGTATTCAAATTATTTTCATAGAAATACACAAACAAAGCAGCAATTGATTAATATTTAAAGGTTACAAAATACTGAACTGAAAGAATTTGGTCATAGAACAATGTGTAAGAAGTAGAACTTAGGTTTAGGTTAGAACTCAGGATGCATTTGAGACTCAGTTAGGAAATTCAATGGAGGGACGCCTGGGTGGCTCAGTCGGTTAAGCCACTGTCTTCGGCTCAGGTCATGATCCCAGGGTCCTGGGACCGAGCCCCAAATCAGGCTCTCTGCTCAGCAGGGAGCCTGCTTCCTCCTCTCTCTCTGCCTGCCTCTCTGCCTGCTTTTCATCTCTCTCTGTCAGATAAATAAATAAATAAATAAAATCTTAAAAAAAAGAAATTGAATGGATGTCTGACTATCTTATAGGTTTGCTAAAAATCAGTGACTTTGTGTTCACGTGTGGCTATGCAGGAATTTTTAACTTTCTCTAAGAAGTTATTATATTTGATTATATAAGGGCAGTAAAGGATGGGGAAAAGCAAAGTACAAACCCCATAAAGACAAAGACACTGAGTATGAGAAAAGAGTAATAGATAAGAAGAATCAATGCATTTGAGGAAAATGGGAATTGAAATACACAATGATTGTTGTCTTTTTTAGATGGAGAAAACAAAACTAGCTTGCAAGAAGGAAATAACAGAAGACATGTTGTGATGTGATACAGAATCCTGGAAAAGGCAGTAACGTGGATTAAAGGAGTAGGGAGAGCATATCAGGTAATTTGGATAGGAAGGACTTAGGAGATAATTGCTTGATAAATTTTATATGGCCCACTTAAATGCACAGATTTCTCTTCTTTAATTTATATGGAGAACAGGGTGTCCTTTCTCTTCCCTTTCAGAGCACCAGAGGTGTACTCTTTCAGACTGAAAACCTGAAAAGCTCAGGACTCAGTTGCTTAAGCACAGCTGAGAGGACATTTTTCAATTAAGATTTACATTTTGCTGTAGGTAGTAGACTGTCAAAAGTGGTTTAACCATATTTTTTCATTTAACAAGAAGACTACAGAGAGTGTTTTCTGGTGTTTTTTCAGAGTCTTAAGAAAGTCAAGTGAAGTATCTTAGAGGTTTTCATGGCTTTTTAGTCACAGTTGCAAAAATTGCTGTTGGAGTTCTCACTATTAAGTCCACATTACTGGCAGAAAGATAGAGGTAAAAGAGAATGATATCTTGTACGACTGATACTTTGTCATATGGTTACAATGTAACTAGAAAAGAGACAATAAAATATTTGATGTTGTTTTAAGTTTCCTTGTTGTCAATCCCTCAGTGCTTTCTGATATTAAAGGAAAAAGTAGATGGATATTGACCTGGCAACTATCAACACCTGTCAGTCTCTCTTGGATAACCAATATCTCTATAATCTCTTCTTCCCAGTAAAAAAAATAAAATATATTCATAACCCACACTGTGCCATCTCAAGTAACTGCACCAAGATAAAATTACAATGATTTTCAGTTGTTCCAAATCGACAGAATACCCTTCCTTATGAAATCGTGTCTTATAAGATAGATAATTGGCTTGCTACCAATATACCCAGATGTGACTGTGGAAGAGACAGGAAAAAAATAATAATATTTATTTATTCCTTGGGTTGACTCTGTTTACAAGGATGCATTACTATTAGAAAAGGTCGGTTTGGGACATTGGAATGAATTTACTTAATGGGTCTGTATGTAATTGGATTGGAGGAAATTTTTATTTTCTACAAAACTTATTAGAATTCTATCTTATTCTCTTCTGTTAATTTTCACATGTTAACAAAGCCAACATTTTTGTCTAGCAGACAAGATCTTAAATCCTAACAAAACTCAATTTTTTCCTTTTTTTTTAAGTTTGAGAGCCTCATGTTCTCTCATGCTGCTGTAAAGACAACTCAAAAAAAAAAAGGAGCTTAATGGGGCAGTAAGACCAGACTTTTTATTTTATTTTATTTATCTTATTTTTAATTAAAAAATTAAAGATTGTATTTATTTATTTGAGAGAGAGAGAGAGAGCATGAGTGGGGCAGGGGGATGTAGCGGCAGAGAGAGACTGAGAAGTATATTCCCTAATGAGCAGGAAGCCCGATATGGGGCTCGATCCCAGGATCCTGACTGAGATCATGACCAGAGACAAAGGCAGATACATGTGCAAAATCCCTTTTTTTCTGGGAAACAATACTTTACAAGAGATGTTTGAAGAAGTACTGGGGGATCAACTTTAATCGGAGATACAAAAATTTAATTGACTTTTGTAAAGCTACAGGGATCCAAATGATGGGAATCCCAGCCCGTTTAGGTTGTGGACCACAGAGTATTCTTCTCTGTAATATTTTATTTTCTTCCATGTCTACTAACTCCAGTCCAAGTTCACTGATCTCTTTTTAGATAGTGCAAAACATGGCAAAGAATACCAAACAAGTGCCCAATATTCTACATTTATTACATCATTTCTAACATATAGAAGTGTGTTGGTTCTGTGAACGAACCTAGCTATGCTAAAGTGTGTTTTGTTCTCCAAGAAATTAAATGCATGATTATCACACAATTATAAAATACTTGTGTCAAGAATTTTTATTCAAAAATTAATAAGAGAAGCAGATATTAAAACTAGTTCACATGGTTATTTGGGATATAAGCAGAGTTGTGCAGCAGAAGTGCTCTGGGCCCATAATTTGGGTTATAGAATTTATGTTCTCTAATGAAAAATCACTAACTTGCATTATTGTTAACAAGAATCTTGTGCATTACCATCAGTTTTCTACATTACAACCTCTTGCTCTACAGTTTGTAAATAACTTTGTCAATAGCAAGCTAATAAACGGGGTGACTCCAATGGATTGAGATAATCTCCAGAGTTTCTGCTACATAATGCCCAGGACTCTATTGAAAGGACACCTAAGAATTTATTTTGCCCCAAAATTTGATGATTTTTTTCACTGTCCTTACCTATTTTCCAAACCTAGTCCTTTTGCTTCACCTTTCAGTCTACGGACAACCCTGTATCTGACTGACTTGTTAATTCTGGGAATGTTTTGCAGATTAATTTGCTTGCCAGAGGTGGTTCCTCTAATTGATGTCTAAGAACCCTGATTAGTTAAGAAAACTTTTTTTAACATTTTCATTGCTACTTATTATTATTATTATTGCTAATATCTCTATTATAAATAATTCACAAGGGCATCTTTCTGACAAAAGACAAGAGCTGGCTACTCGTAGAAAAAGTACATTTGACTCTGTCAGTGAAAGTGGTAAAGGGATTTGAGAAAATAAGGCAAAGCACTGGAATTATGTGTTAAAACTTTAAATATTATAGACACATTTACTTAATTTCTAATACTGTTGTTGCTTACAATTAAATAAGATGTTTTCCATGAACCACGCATTACAGCAAATATATTGTTTATACAGATTAAATTTTCATCAAAAGGGACGCCTGGGTGGCTCAGTTGGTTAAGCAGCTGCCTTTGGCTCAAGTCATGATCCCAGCATCCGGGGATCGAGTCCCGCATCGGGCTCCTTGCTCGGCCGGGAGCCTGCTTCTCCCTCTGCCTCTGCCTGGCATTCTGTCTGCCTGTGCTTGCTCTCTCGCCCACTCTCTCTGACAAAGAAATAAAATCTTAAAATAAATAAATAAATTTTCATCAAAAAATTGTAAGTGTATTTTATTGTAGGATCCTGATAAGCATTTTGCAGATGAGAAAAGTGAAATTTAGAAAAGTATGTCTCTTCAAATCCCTCATACAATATCTGGCCTAAATAGAAGGATATACTATCACAATTGAGGAAGATAATTGAGATTACTTAAAATGATAAACTTTACTGTATAGGGTTTTTTAAAAGTTTGCCACATATTCAGATTCTTTTAAAATATATATCTATTTTGTGTAAAGAGAATGCACTGAGAAGTAAAAAGAAAGTGATATATCAGTGCTACCAACTAATGGCTATAATATCATCACCTTATTTATGAACAATGAAACAGTGTGCAATATTTAAATAAATTTAAATAAATTCCTATTTATTTTATATATTTATAAATTTAAATAAATTCCTATTTATTTATTATTAAAGAAATTCCTCTAACAAACAGTATGTTTTGAAGGTTGCTAGCAGGAAAGTGTTGTACGACATGGAAGTAATCAGAAAATGTGATCTAAAAGTCTGCTTTCAAGGGCGCCTGGGTGGCTCAGTGGGTTAAAATTCTGATTTCAAGAAGCTATCACAGTAAGTACTGAGCATTAGCTATTATATGCTATGGATGAATAACTGAAATCTACATTTGAAACTAATGGTACACTATATGTTAACTAATTGAATTTTAAAAAGTTAATTAAAAAAACCACTATTTTATAAAACAATATTCCCAACAGGCTCTTTTGCTTTAAAATACTCACTTTGTAATGAGAGTCATTACTTTTGTCTAGCCAATTCTTACACCACTGTTTATCCCTTTCCTGCTTTATCCCTTCCCAGTATCAATAAAGGCTCACTTGGGTTACCTAGAAGCCATGAGAAATTTTGTAATAGATCTGGCTGGTTTTCACCAGCAATTTGACCACCATGTGCACAGGGAAGTCTATTGATAAAGGCTTTATTGCAATAAGTTGCAAATACATGGATGATTTTGAATTCTCTTTCTTGAGGTCTTGTTTCATGATAATAAATTTAGGGTGGCTTATTGGAATGGATGTTATTAACATATCTTCATAGTTATAAGTACATGGAATTGTAAAATAGATTAATGAATGTGGCATTACTGACAACTGTCCTCATTTTGAAATCAAATTACAGTGTACTAAGATGAGGAAGCAAAGCAGATTTGGGATTATGAGTGAAATAATTTTAAAAAGTCTTAGGGGTATGATCAGACTATTGGGTAATTCAGTAGAAAAATGTCAACTGATTGAGATTCTGTGTTCCCTGATTTCAGAGAGAAGTTAAGATAAATAAGTAACACGAGGAGAATAGGAAGCCAAACATAAGTGATAATTTTGTGCCAGGGTGCGTATACATCTGTTTATCTTCTTGCTTTACCACTAAGGTTGCTCCTAGAGGAGAGTTTAAATATGTGTTGGAGCTAATCTCTGTGGATTACACAAGAAACCACATCCTACAGCTCTCCCTGAATCACCCCTTATGATTTCAATGTAATTTGGTTTTTGCATTTTTAGAAATAACAAAATACTTTGCAAACTCATCTACTTTATTACCACCACAAGTGAGTCAGCTGACTCCACATTTAAACACAGTGACAGTCACAGAGGAATGGAGGAATGAGTAGAGTTATCAATATATGTGCTTTTAAGAAGTATGACAGGGTAGCAGCTATTTCCAGGAACCAAAACATGGGTCAGCAGCTGTGCAGGAAAAGTGATGGAATAAATGACTCATTTCAGAGGAGTTCTATAACATATTAGTTCTATAATGTATCTTCAGCACCCAATTACCCGCTTTGATCTAAAGATAAGGATTTACAGTTAAGGTCCCATTTATGATTTGACTGGTAGGGTCTGAATCATGTTTACTATTGTTTTGACTATTACTTGAAACCTATAGTAGTACTTGGGATATGTGTTGTGTATTCTGTGAACATGTGCTATTTTTAGATTAGATAACTTCTGTCTCGAACCCCTGTTAATTTGTTTGTTTTGTTTATTTCATAGTGGTTTCAGTAAATGGATATATCTGAAAAATTGCAAAGCCACTATTAAAATAAGTTATTATGATATATAGCATGGAATTGCACATTCCTCCTTTGAATCCGACAGAGCTTCACCATATCCTTAACAACTTGGGAAAAACATGCTATTATTTTTCTTTATAAAATTTCTCCTGTTAGGCTGTGATGGTTGTCATCAGCAGTAACTCCTCTGAAGGCTTTGTCAAAAGAGTTGAAAAAATTGGAAAGGTTTGAATGAAGCTGTTTGCTGAATATAAAGAAAAGAGCATTGAAGTACAATTCACACTCTTACTTCTCCTTCTATGCTTTCAGATGTTTGACATTTGAAAATTTTGCTTCTAGAAGAGATGCCCTATATAATTCTTACTTTAAGGAGCAAGTTGCTTTTATAATTTTTTTTATTATTCTACCATTCAAGTATTTCCATTTAAATTAAATTCAATACCATTTAAAAAAAATCAAAAGTGCAGCCAGTATTCAATTCCTGGGCTAAATAATTTTAGAAAGCTTTGTGTTATTGAACCTACAGGGTTTTTCTGTAGTTTTAACTTTTCTTTCTGTGATTTTTCCCATTAGTCACGTAAGTGACTGCAATATAACAGACATTGAGGATAAAGAAGGACTGAATAGAACAATCCTTGGCCTCATGAAGTTGAGAATCTAGCAAGGGAGTCAAACAATTCAATCATTCAGAGACAATTTATTGAGTGCCTGGCCTAAGATGAGCACAACAAAACCCCAGCACAGAGGAATTATTTTAGTGGGAGAGATAGATAATAGGTAAGCCAACTTAAAAAAAAAAATCGTACTGGTGCTTCTTTAATAGTGATGCATATTTGAACTAAATAAGCACATTTTAAAAAGAGCAGTGATAGAGAAGAGGCTTTTTAACTGAGTGGTCCGAAAGGGCCTCCCTGAAAAAGTCTGTTTTGAACAATTTCTAAATAATATCAGCTAGGAAGCTGCGTAAAAATCTCAGGGATGGGTGATTTTTCCAGTCAAAAACTGTAAAGGCTCCAAAGTCACAATACAGCTATAAGTTTCTCTAATAAAGTAACTTCTGACGAAGATGAGAAGAAATAACTAACCCAGGTTTGAAAGAAAAGGGACAGACTTTCTATGGAATTCATATTTAATTAAAGCTCTAAAGGACAAAAATACAATAGAGCAAAATTCTGGTCACGCTGATATACCTAATGAAAGTTCGTAAACAAGAGTATGTGGGAATGTTGGTAAGAACAGTGGGGAAGAGTCATCCCTGAACATGTTCTTAAATTAAGCAATTCTTGTGTTGTTTTAAAGGGTAAATTGGAGTTTGCCTAAGTGTTTAGAGAAGGATGCCTCAGCTTATGGAAGTTCAAAGCCATAAAGATGTGATAAACTACTGCAGATATTTTCATGTATATTTGTTGTTGCTTCTAGTAATGGTGATCTAAAAACTCCTACTTAAGACAACTAAAAATCCAGACAAAATAGCTTTCAAAATTAAAAATATCAGAATGATTATAAAAATTAAGTGTGGGATTACTGGGCCAAAATACGAAATACAATGAGAGCCTAGAGATATATGCCCTGAAGCCATTTTAGCTATGAGAGCTTTTGAAACTGCTAAAACACACTGAGCTGTGTTGTTAATAGACTCTTGATACTAGCGAAACAAAATTCAAAATCCAGGAGCAAATTTGAGGACTTTGGTACAACCCTAATTTACGTTGAGATCCCCAAAGCACAAGGAGAAGCAGAAATAAGACTATAGCCTACCTTGCCTTCTGTGTAAACTGAGAAAGTCAATCACTGAATTTGGAGTATGATTGTCTTGTAGAGTCTCAGATATAAGAGAAAATCCTGCCAAGGAGGACCATACCATTATTATAGCTCTTAATTATCCCTACTCAATAAGAGTTTCAAATATAATGTCTTGAACATAGCAAAATGTAACAAAGCACACAAAGAAAAACCATTAACAAGATTAGATAGACAAAATGGGATTAAGAATGATGTTAAAATGATCAATAAAGATTGTAAAATGGCTTGGTTACTCTGCTCAAAGAAATGAGAGGGGAAGCAAATTGAACAAAAAACTGAAACTAAAAATCATATTGAGAAAGTTTTTATAAATGAACCAAATGGATACTCTAGAACTTTAAAGATATGACAGCTAATTTAAGATACCACAGGTGTGCCTGGGTGGCTCACTTAATTAAACCTCCAATTCTTTTTCCTTTTTTTTTAACACCTTAATTGTATTTTATTTCTTTCATTTTGGCTCAGGTCATGATGTCAGGGTTGTGAAATAGAGCCCAGAGTTGGGCTCTGTGCTGAGCCTGGAGCCTGCTTAAGATTCTTTTCCCTTCTTTTTCTATCCCTCCCTGCTTTCTCACTTGCTCGCTCTCTCTTGCTTGCAAATAAATAGATAGATAGATAGATAGATAATAGACAAAGCAAAATAAAAGCAGATTATGAAAATAAATATAAAGATTTTGAAATGAAAACAAGTTCAAAATAAAATAGAGAAGACCTACACAGCTAAAAGTTCATTCAGAAAATCTACTATTAAAGAAGTCAGTATGACACAATGTTAAGATATCAAAAGATTTGAGCATGTACTTTACAGAAAGGGTAATCCAAATGGCCACTCATATATAAAAACTGTTTATCTTTATTATGAATCTGGAATTAAATTAAGTTAAATTAAAAATAAATTAAAACCTAAAATGACATACTATTACACACTTACCATATTGGGCAACAGTAAAATTGTCTTGCAAGAATGTGAAAGAATGAAAGTGCCCATAATAAAAACATTTGAGGTAAGTTGGACAATATTTAGAAAACTTAAAAAACTTAAATAAAGATTTGGTCCATTCCTAGAAATACAACATGGAACTAAATGAATATTTTCACCAGGATATGCAAACAGAAGATTATAGCTATTTCATTCATAACGGCAGATCAGTAGTGGTCTATTTTCACAATGTTACATTAAATAAGAGAGAATATTAACATACTGGGAGGAGGGGCTAGGTTGTTATCATAAACAGATCTTCTATGGTGCTGATTATGTTCTATTTCTCAAAATCTTTAAGTTAAAAAAGTTTTCAAACTTATATCTAGATAGATAGATGATAGATAGACAGATATCCCAGAAGCTGCAATGCTAGGCTAAGACCAGGCTTTAAAGGGCTTTTCTATACTCTACTAAATACTTGAAACCATTCATTATACCATACTCAGTGTTCAAATCTCCATTTGTTTCCTCAGTTTCCTAATATTTATCTTAAGGTGACCTGATCCAGACTTTTGATCACCTTTGTCTAAATATTTCTATTTTAACAAAGTCCTTTTGAACACTGAGAGACTAAAACTTAGAAAAATACTCTGATTGTTATCTCACTAGAGTGGAAAATATATAGTTACCCATTAACTAATGATATCCATGTCTACATTAGATCCATGGCATTTTTAATTCTTGGGAGCTTTTGGTTAAATGAATTTTTTAAGCTTCCTTTAAATGAAGCTTTAAGCCATCACCCCATGAATAAAATTAAAGAACTAAATGAACACAGGCCAAGTATTTACAGAGTAATAGAATGTGCAGTGGAAAGAGTACAATTCTGAAATCATAAAGCCTAAATTAGTGTGATGCATCTTTACTAGCCATGTAATCATAAACCAGTTATCTAAATGTGTTAGCCTCAGTTTTTTCACCCATGAAATGGTGATGATAATACTTATTATGCAGAGTTGTTGTGTGGATGTGATGAAGCATGGAGCATGAGAGTCTCATATTCCATGCTAAAATGATAGCTATTTTTATACTTATAATAATTCTAATAATAGTAATTAAATTGTTCAAAATGGTAATATTCATTTCTATTGAGGCATTGTATTGACTATTCACAGACACATTTACCAAAATAAATTTCATTTTACTTTACCCCCTTTGAGGATATATATTCCCTAATTCAATATGAATCTCATTATGAATAATAATTATCATAATAAATATGCTGATTTCTCTTCTATTTATTTTTAGGGAAGTATCCTTTACTGTTGAACATAAAGAAACTTAAGCAAGTCTGTCTTATTCAAAATTTGCATTCTGCTTTCTTATGAAACTAGATTATAGAGTTGTATGAAATAAATTCATGCAGGTAAGACATTTATGTTTGGAAAACTGGGTGGTCAGTTTAGTATTTCAAAAGAAGATTTTAAATTTAAACCTTAAAACTGAGCTCTTTCAGCCTTATTTATAGACCATCCTTCATGCTTCATAAGTACTCCATTGTAAACTAATAGTTTTTGTCACAGTGTATATAACGAAAATGGATTTTATATTCTATTATTTCAGAGTTAGTTGCAGTTTCTACTTCCTTACTTCCTTTTTTGAAAAATAGATTAATTCTACAAAAAGTTTTTTCCAGCTTGATTGAAAAAAAATCGACATATTATAATTTGTAAATGTAAGAAATGATTTCTTATAACATTGCAAACTTTTAACATTGTGTAAATTTTGTACAATTTGATAAATTGGTATACATCTTTATTGCAATATAATCTACATAAAAATGTTAATACATCTACTATCTCGTATAGTTGCCACTGTTTTTTATGCATGTATCGTAAGGCATTTTAAGATCTATTCTCTTAGCAACTTTTATGTATATAGTATAGTAGAGATAAACTTCAGAGGTCTTGTGGATTTTGTTTCAGACTGCCTCAATAAAGTGATTATCTCAATAAACTAAGTCAAATCATTATTATTTTTTTGGTTTCCCAGTGCATATAAAAAATTATGTTTCCCAGTGCATATAAAAAATAAACACTATACTGTACTGTTCCAAAGCATTATGTTTTTAAAGAAAAACAATGTATATACCTTAACTAAACTAGTTCTGAGTTTTCAGTGGGTCATAATTACTGATCACAGATCACCATAATAAATACAATAATAATGAAAAAACTTGAAATATTGCAAGAATTACCAACATGAGACAGAGAGACACAAAATGAACAAATGTTGTTAGAAAAATGGTGGCAGCAGACCTCTTTTATACAAGATTGCTATAAACTTTCAACTTGTAAGAATGTGATATATGCAAAGTTTAATAACGGGAAGCACAATTTTAAAAAGTATGTATATTTTATTAACTATGATCATTATGCTGTACATTAGATACCCAGAACTTTTTCATATTATAGTTGCAAATTTGCACCCTTTGACCACCTTACTCCACCCCAGGTTCACCCCTTGTCAACTCAACTCTAAGTTTCCATTAGTTTGCCTTTTCCTCAGATTCTGTATGTAAGGGATATCATAATACATAAATTAAAAAAATATATAAAATCTTTGAAATATTTCACTTAGTATAAAACCTTCAAGATCCATCCATGCTGTTGTAAATGGCAGTATTTCTTAATTTTTCATGGTTAAGTGGTATTCCATAGTATATATTTACCACACTTATTTTATTCATTCATCCATTAATGGATACTGAAGTTATTTCCATCTCTTGCTTAGAGTTAATAATTTTATAATAAACATAAGAGTGCAGATATGTCTTTGAACAGTGACTTCGTTTCCCCTAGATATATACCTAGAAGTGGGATTACTGAATCATATGGTAATTTTACTTTTAATAATATGAATAATCTCCATACTGTTTTCCATACAAATTTATATCCCTATCACAGTGCATAAGTTCCCCATTTTCCCCAATATTTACCAAAATTTGTTAGTTTCAATTTTTTGTTAGTATATATTCTAATAGGTAGTAATATCTTGCTGTGTTTTTCAGAGGTAAATAACAAAAACATAATGACTTTGCCCTGAGTTTTTTACGTTGAGCACTTTTTAATGCTCCTGTTGGTCATTTATATAACTTTTTTGAAAAAAAAAAGTCTATTTAGATCCTTTTGCTATTTTTTAAATTATATATATTTTTTCTATTTGTATCTGTTGGTTATTAACCTCTTTTCAGATATAAGATTTGTAAGTATTTTCTTACATTCTGTGGATTGTGTTTTCATTCTCTCTCTCTTTTTTTTGGCAATGCAGACACTTTAGTTTGATGTAGTACCATTTATTTATTTTTGCTTTTTTTGCTTGTGTTTTTGGTCTGGTATCCAGAAAACTATTGGTAAAACCAATGTCAAAGAGAATTTTTCCTATATTTTCCTTTAGGAAATGTAGTTTCATGCATCACCTTTAAGTCTTTAATCTATTTCAAGTTAAGATTTATGAGTGATATAAGGTTCCAGTTTTATACTGTTTATGTGACTATTCAGTTTTAAATATCATTTATTGAACAGACTATCTTTACCCATTATATATGTTGGCCCCTGTCAAATATTAGGTGACTGTATGAAAGGATTTATTTCTGGACTCTCAGTCTGTTCTACTTGTTTATTGGTCTGTTTTTATGCCAGTATACTTTATTGTTTTGAGCATGAGCCCTTTGTAGTATAGTTTCAAATCAAGAAGTGTAATTTCTCTTCTTCATTCTTAGAACTGCTTTGATTATTTGTTGTCTTTTATGGTCTCATATAAATTTTAGGATTCTTTACTTACTTCTGTAAAAAAATAATATTGGATTTTTTTTTTTTTCTGCAATCACACGAGGGTTTATTTGATAAGCTTAAGCCCAAGTATACCCAACACAGCCAAGTAGGGACTTGGACCCCGAACCAGATTACAGTCAGAGTTTTTAAATTTTTTCTTTTTTTAATTTACTTGACAGACAGAGATCACAAGTAGGCAGAGAGAGAGGAAGGAAAGCAGGCTCCCTGCTGAGCAGAGAGCACGATGCAGGGCTCGATCCCAGGACCCTGGGATCATGACCTGAGCTGAAAACAGAGGTGTTAACCCACTGAGCCACCCAGGCACCCCAGATTACAGTCAGAATTTTTAAAGGCAGAGTAGGGGTGGACTCAGCGGTGGGTGAAGACAAAGGGGATTATGGATGATGTAAGTCTTTTTTTTTTTTTTTTTGTATTTAATTTTTTATTTTCAGCATAACAGTATTCATTATTTTTCACCACACCCAGTGCTCCATGCAATTCGTGCCCTTAATAATACCCACCACCTAGTACCCCAACCTCCCACCCCCCACCCCTTCAAAACCCTCAGATTGTTTTTCAGAGTCCATAGTCTCTCATGGTTCACCTCCCCTTCCAATTTCCCCCAACTCCCTTCTCCTCTCTAACTCCCCATGTCCTCCATGCTATTTGTTATGCTCCACAAATAAGTGAAACCATATGATAATTGACTCTCTCTGCTTGACTTATTTCACTCAGCATAATAATCTCTTCCAGTCCCGTCCATGTTGCTACAAAAGTTGGGTATTTGTCCTTTCTTTTTTTTTTTTTTTTTTATAAACATATATTTTTATCCCCAGGGGTACAGGTCTGTGAATCACCAGGTTTACACACTTCACAGCACTCACCAAAGCATATACCCTCCCCAATGTCCATAATCCCACCCCCTTCTCCCAAACCCCCTCCCCCCAGCAACCCTCAGTTTGTTTTGTGAGATTAAGAGTCACTTATGGTTTGTCTCCCTCCCAATCCCATCTTGTTTCATTTATTCTTCTCCTACCCACTTAAGCCTCCATGTTGCATCACCACTTCCTCATATCAGGGAGATCATATGATAGTTGTCTTTCTCTGCTTGACTTATTTCGCTAAGCATGATACGCTCTAGTTCCATCCATGTTGTCGCAAATGGCAAGATTTCATTTCTTTTGATGGCTGCATAGTATTCCATTGTGTATATATACCACATCTTCTTGATCCATTCATCTGTGGATGGACATCTAGGTTCTTTCCATAGTTTGGCTATTGTGGACATTGCTGCTATAAACATTCGGGTGCATGTGCCCCTTTGGATCACTACATTTGTATCTTTAGGGTAAATACCCAATAGTGCAATTGCTGGGTCATAGGGCAGTTCTATTTTCAACATTCTGAGGAACCTCCATGCTGTTTTCCAGAGTGGCTGCACCAGCTTGCATTCCCACCAACAGTGTAGGAGGGTTCCCCTTTCTCCACATCCTCGCCAGCATCTGTCATTTCCTGACTTGTTGATTTTAGCCATTCTGACTGGTGTGAGGTGATATCTCATTGTGGTTTTGATTTGTATTTCCCTGATGCCGAGTGATATGGAGCACTTTTTCATGTGTCTGTTGGCCATCTGGATGTCTTCTTTGCAGAAATGTCTGTTCATGTCCTCTGCCCATTTCTTGATTGGATTATTTGTTCTTTGGGTGTTGAGTTTGCTAAGTTCTTTATAGATTCTGGACACTAGTCCTTTATCTGATATGTCGTTTGCAAATATCTTCTCCCATTCTGTCAGTTGTCTTTTGATTTTGTTAACTGTTTCCTTTGCTGTGCAAAAGCTTTTGATCTTGATGAAATCCCAATAGTTCATTTTTTCCCTTGCTTCCCTTGCCTTTTGCGTTGTTCCTAGGAAGATGTTGCTGCGGCAGAGGTCGAAGAGGTTGCTGCCTGTGTTCTCCTCAAGGATTTTGATGGATTCCTTTCGCACGTTGAGGTCCTTCATCCATTTTGAGTCTATTTTTGTGTGTGGTGTAAGGAAATGGTCCAATTTCATTTTTCTGCATGTGGCTGTCCAATTTTCCCAGCACCATTTATTGAAGAGGGTGTCTTTTTTCCATTGGACATTCTTTCCTGCTTTGTCGAAGATGAGTTGACCATAGATTTGAGGGTCTATTTCTGGGCTCTCTATTCTGTTCCATTGATCTATGTGTCTGTTTTTGTGCCAGTACCATGCTGTCTTGATGATGACAGCTTTGTAATAGAGCTTGAAGTCCGGAATTGTGATGCCACCAACGTTGGCTTTCTTTTTCAATATCCCTTTGGCTATTCGAGGTCTTTTCTGGTTCCATATAAATTTTAGCATTATTTGTTCCATTTCTTTGAAAAAGATGGATGGTACTTTGATAGGAATTGCATTAAATGTGTAGATTGCTTTAGGTAGCATAGACATTTTCACAATATTTATTCTTCCAATCCAGGAGCATGGAACATTTTTCCATTTCTTTGTGTCTTCCTCAATTTCTTTCATGAGTACTTTATAGTTTTCTGAGTATAGATTCTGTGTCTCTTTGGTTAGGTTTATTCCTAGGTATCTTATGGTTTTGGATGCAATTGTAAATGGGGTTGACTCCTTAATATCTCTTTCTTCTGTCTTGCTGTTGGTGTAGAGAAATGCAACTGATTTCTGTGCATTGATTTTATATCCTGACACTTTACTGAATTCCTGTATAAGTTCTAGCAGTTTTGGAGTGGAGTCTTTTGGGTTTTCCACATATAGTATCATATCATCTGCGAAGAGTGATAATTTGACTTCTTCTTTGCCAATTTGGATGCCTTTTATTTCTTTTTGTTGTCTGATTGCTGAGGCTAGGACCTCTAGTACTATGTTGAATAGCAGTGGTGATAATGGACATCCCTGCCGTGTTCCTGACCTTAGTGGAAAAGCTTTCAGTTTTTCTCCATTGAGAATGATATTTGCGGTGGGTTTTTCATAGATGGCTTTGATGATATTGAGGTATGTGCCCTCTATCCCTACACTTTGAAGAGTTTTGATCAGGAAGGGATGCTGTACTTTGTCAAATGCTTTTTCAGCGTCTATTGAGAGTATCATATGGTTCTTGTTCTTTCTTTTATTGATGTGTTGTATCACATTGACTGATTTGCGGATGTTGAACCAACCTTGCAGCCCTGGAATAAATCCCACTTGGTCGTGGTGAATAATCTTTTTAATGTACTGTTGAATCCTATTGGCTAGTATTTTGTTGAGTATTTTCGCATCTGTGTTCATCAAGGATATCGGTCTATAGCTCTCTTTTTTGGTGGGATCCTTGTCTGGTTTTGGGATCAAGGTGATGCTGGCCTCATAAAATGAGTTTGGAAGTTTTCCTTCCATTTCTATTTTTTGGAACAGTTTCAGGAGAATAGGAATTAGTTCTTCTTTAAATGTTTGGTAGAATTCCCCGGGAAGCCATCTGGCCCTGGGCTTTTGTTTGTTTGGAGATTTTTAATGACTGTTTCAATCTCCTTACTGGTTATGGGTCTGTTCAGGCTTTCTATTTCTTCCTGGTTCAGTTGTGGTAGTTTATATGTTTCTAGGAATGCATCCATTTCTTCCAGATTGTCAAATTTATTGCCGTAGAGTTGCTCATAGTATGTTCTTATAATAGTTTGTATTTCTTTGGTGTTAGTTGTGATCTCTCCTCTTTCATTCATGATTTTATTTATTTGGGTCCTTTCTCTTTTCTTTTTGATAAGTCGGGCCAGGGGTTTATCAATTTTATTAATTCTTTCAAAGAACCAGCTCCTACTTTCATTGATTTTTTCTATTGTTTTTTTGGTTTCTATTTCATTGATTTCTGCTCTGATCTTTATGATTTCTCTTCTCCTGCTGGGCTTAGGGTTTCTTTCTTGTTCTTTCTCCAGCTCCTTTAGGTGTAGGGTTAGGTTGTGTACCTGAGACCTTTCTTGTTTCTTGAGAAAGGCTTGTACCGCTATATATTTTCCTCTCAGGACTGCCTTTATTGTGTCCCACAGATTTTGAACCGTTGTATTTTCATTATCATTTGTTTCCATGATTTTTTTCAATTCTTCTTTAATTTCCCGGTTGACCCATTCATTCTTTAGAAGGATACTGTTTAGTCTCCATGTATTTGGGTTCTTTCCAAACTTCCTTTTGTGGTTGAGTTCTAGCTTTAGAGCATTGTGGTCTGAAAATATGCAGGGAATGATCCCAATCTTTTGATACCGGTGGAGTCCTGATTTAGGACCGAGGATGTGATCTATTCTGGAGAATGTTCCATGTGCACTAGAGAAGAATGTGTATTCTGTTGCTTTGGGATGAAATGTTCTGAATATATCTGTGATGTCCATCTGGTCGAGTGTGTCGTTAAGGCCTTTATTTCCTTGCTGATCTTTTGCTTGGATGACCTGTCCATTTCAGTGAGGGGAGTGTTAAAGTCCCCTACTATTATTGTATTGTTGTTGATGTGTTTCTTTGATTTTGTTATTAATTGGTTGATATAGTTGGCTGCTCCCACGTTGGGGGCATAGATATTTAAAATTGTTAAATCTTCTTGTTGGACAGACCCTTTGAGTATGATATAGTGTCCTTCCTCATCTCTTATTATAGTCTTTGGCTTAAAATCTAATTGATCTGATATAAGGATTGCCACTCCTGCTTTCTTCTGATGTCCATTAGCATGGTAAATTCTTTTCCACCCCCTCACTTTAAATCTGGAGGTGTCTTCGGGCTTAAAATGAGTTTCTTGGAGGCAACATATAGATGGGTTTTGTTTTTTTATCCATTCTGATACCCTGTGTCTTTTGACAGGGGCATTTAGCCCATTCACATTCAGGGTAACTATTGAGAGATATGAATTTAGTGCCATTGTATTGCCTGTAAGGGGACTGTTATTGTATATGGTCTCTGTTCCTTTCTGATCTACCACTTGTAGGCTCTCTCTTTGCTTAGAGGACCCCTTTCAATATTTCCTGTAGAGCTGGTTTGGTATTTGCAAATTCTTTCAGTTGTTGTTTGTCCTGGAAGCTTTTAATCTCTCCTTCTATTTTCAATGATAGCCTAGCTGGATATAGTATTCTGGGCTGCATGTTTTTCTCGTTTAGTGCTCTAAAAATATCATGCCAGCTCTTTCTGGCCTGCCAGGTCTCTGTGGATAACTCAGCTGCCAATCTAATATTTTTACCATTGTATGTTACAGACTTCTTTTCCCGGGCTGCTTTCAGGATTTTCTCTTTGTCACTGAGACTTGTAAATTTTACTATTAGGTGACGGGGTGTGGGCCTATTCTTATTGATTTTGAGGGGCGTTCTCTGAAACTCCTGAATTTTGATGCTCGTTCCCTTTGCCATATTGGGGAAATTCTCCCCAATAATTCTCTCCAGTATACCTTCTGCTCCCCTCTCTCTTTCTTCTTCTTCTGGAATCCCAATTATTCTAATGTTGTTTCGTCTTATGGTGTCACTTAATTCTCAAATTCTCCCCTCGTGGTCCAGTAGCTGTTTGTCCCTCTTTTGCTCAGCTTCTTTATTCTCTGTTATTTGGTCTTCTATATCACTAATTCTTTCTTCTGCCTCATTTATCCTAGCAGTTAGAGCCTCCATTTTTGATTGCACCTCATTAATAGCTTTTTTGATTTCAACTTGGTTAGATTTTAGTTCTTTTATTTCTCCAGAGAGGGCTTTTATATCTCTCGAGAGGGTTTCTCTAATATCTTCCATGCCTTTTTCGAGCCCGGCTAGAACCTTGAGAATTGTCATTCTGAACTCTAGATCTGACATATTACCGATGTCTGTATTGATTAGGTCCCTAGCCTTCGGTACTGCCTCTTGTTCTTTTTTTTGCATTGAATTTTTACGTCTTGTCATTTTGGCCAGATAAGAATAAATGAAGGGGCAAGTAAAATACTAAAAGGGTGGCAACAACCCCAGGAAAATATGCTTTAACCAAATTAGAAGAGATCCAAAATCGTGAGTTGGGAGAAAGGGGATAAAAAGAGGTTCAAAAAGAAAGAAAGAGAAAAAAAAGAAAAGAAAAAAAAAGAAAAGAAAAAAAATTTTTTTTAAAAAGAAAACACCTGAGAAAAATGTAAAAAAGAAAAAATATATATATATTAGATAAACTAGTAAAAAATCGTTAAAAAAGAAAAAGGTAACAGTTAAAAAAAAAATTTATCCGAAGGCGAGAAGAAAAAGAAAGAAGAAAAAAAAATGAAAAAGAAAAAATTAAATTAGCTGCAAGACTAAAAAAAATCACAGGAAAAAAGCCATGAGTTCCGTGCTTGGCTTTCTCCTTTTCTGGAATTCTGCTGCTCTCCTTGGTATTGAAACCGCACTCCTTGGTAGGTGAACTTGGTCTCGGCTGGATTTCTTGTTGATCTTCTGGGGGAGGGGTCTGTTGTAGTGATTCTCAAGTGTCTTTGCCCCAGGCGGAATTACACCTCCCTTACCCGGGCCGGGGTGAGTAATCCGCTCGGGTTTGCTTTCAGGAGCTTTTGTTCCCTGAGCGCTTTCCGTAGAGTTCCGGAGGACGGGAATACAAATGGCGGCCTCCTGGTCTCCGGCCCGGAGGAGCCAAGAGCCCAGGGCCCCACTCCTCAGTGCGCCCTCAGAGAACAGCGCCCAGTTACTCCCGTCTGCCTGACCTCCGGCCGCGCTCCGAGCTCACCGAGCCTGCGACCGGTTCAAGGTCACCCCGAGCTGCGAGCTTACTGTCGGCTCTGTTTCTGTAGCCGGCTTTCCCGTTCCAATACCCGCAAGCTCTGCGACACTCAGACACCCCTGATCCTTCTGTGACCCTGCGGGACCTGAGGCCACGCTGACCCCGCGTGGGCTTCGCCCCGGTTTAGCCTCTGGAGCGATGTCTCTCAGCGGAACAGACTTTTAAAAGTCCTGATTTTGTGCATGGTTGCTCTGCCGCTTGCCGGGAGCCGGCCCCTCCCCCCGGGGTCTATCTTCCCGTCGCTTTGGATTCACTTCTCCGCCGGTCCTACCTTTCAGAAAGTGGTTGTTTTTCTGTTTCCAGAATTGCTGTTCTTCTTCTCTTTGATCTGCCGATGGATTTTCAGGTGTTTGCAATCTTTAGATAAGCTATCTAGCCGATCTCCGGCTACCTGAAGCAGTCTCAGCTTGCTACTTCTCCGCCATCTTGACTCCTCCGCCCGTATTGTATTATTTTTGATGCTATTGTGAATTAGATTGTTTTCTTCATTTTTTCAGATAGTTCATCATTAGAGTGTTAAAATGCTCCTGTCTTGTGCTTACTTTGGCAGCACATATACTAAAATTGGAATGATGCAGAGAAGATTAGCGTGATCACTGAACAAGGATGACATGAAAAACTGGGAAGCATTCCATATTAAAAAAAATGAAACAAAACAAAATTCTTGTCTTTTATATATTGATCTTGTATTTGGCAGCTTTACTAAATTTGTTTATTCAATTTTTTTTTGTGAAGTTTTTAGGATTTTTTAACATGTAAGTTCATGCTATCCAAAAAAAGAAAATTTTACTTCTTCCTTTTTTTTTTTTTTTTGGGGGTCTCTTATTTTTTTGTGTTCCTTGTTTCTTTGGCTAGGACATCTAGTACTATGTCAAATGAGAGTAGTGAAAGTGGACACACTTGTCTTTTTTCTGATCTTTAAGGGGAAAACTTTCAAATTTTTTGATTGAATATGAGATTAGCTCTGGGCATGCAATATGTGTTTTTTCTTTAATGGATTTTTAAAATTATTTTTAAAAATTTTTTATAAACATATAATGTGTTTTTATCCCTAGGGGTACAGGTCTGTGAATCACCAGGTTTCCACATTTCACAGCACTCACCATCACTCACCATAGCACTTGCCCTCCCCAATGTCCACACTCCCACCATCCTCTCCCAACACACCTCCCCCCAGCAACCCTCAGTCTGTTTTATGAGATTCAGTCTTTTATGGTTTGTCTCCCTCCCAATCCCATCTTCTTTTTCTTTTCGTACGCCGGAAACCGCCTATGTTGCATCTCTACTTCATCATATCAGGGAAATCATAGGATAGTTGTCTTTCTCAGATTGATTTATTTCGCCAAGCATAATACCCTCTAGTTCCATCCACGTCATCACAAATAGCAGGATTTCATTTCTTTTGATGGCTGCATAGTATTCCATTGTACATATATACCACATCTTATTTATTGATTCATCTGTTGAAGGACATTTAGGTTCTTTCCATAGTTTAACTATTGTGGACATTGCTGCTATAAACATTTGGGAGGGTATATACTCAGTACTACAATCACTAGGTCATAGGGTAGTTCTATTTACAGCTTTTTGAGGCACCTCCACGCTGTTTTCCAGAGTGATTGCACCAGCTTGCATTCCTGCGTACAGTGTAGAAGGGTTGCCCTTTCCCCATATCCTCGCCAGCATCTGTCATTGACTGACTTGTTCAATTTAGCCATTCTGAAAGGTGTGAGGTGGTATCTCATTCTGGTTTTGATTTGTATTTCCCTGATGCCGAGTAATGTGGAGCATTTTTTCATGTGTCTGTTGGCCATTTGGATGTATTCTTTGCAGAAATGTCTGTTCATGTCCTCTGCCCATTTCTTCATTGGATTATTTGTTCTTAGGGTGTTGAGTTTGATAAGCTCTTTATAGATTTTGAATACTGGCCCTTTATCTGGTATGTTATTTGCAAATATCTTCACCCAGATAACTTCTGACAGTCATCTTTTGGCTTTGTTAACTGTTTCCTTTGCCGTGCAAAGGCTTTTTGATCTGATGAAATCCCAATAGTTTATTCTTGCCCTTGCTTCCCTTGCCTTTAGCGATGTTCCTAGGAAGAAGTTGCTGCTGCTGAGGTCAAAGAGGTTGCTACCTGTTCTCTCCTCAAGGATTTTGAAGGATTCCTTTTTCACATTATACTTCTTCATCCATTTCCAGTCTATTTTCATGTATGGTGTAAGGAAATGATCCAATGTCATTTTTCTGACGTGGCTCTTCAATTTTCCCGACCCTAAGGCCAGCGGCTCCTTCTCTTCCCCGAGGTCGCCGAGCTGCGCCTTCCCCACACTTGCTCCTGGGTAGCGCGGTGACACAAGTGTGCGACCACGCTTCTCTCTCAAGCAGTGGGGATGCTAGGGCAAAGATTATTTCGCTGCATGCGTGTATCTTCCAACCTGCTGTGGAGACTAGCTCCGGCAAGCAGGAGCAACCCCAAACCCAAATCTGATTTCCCAACAAAAGCTGTGCTTTCTCAGGGGAGATGCTCAGGCAAAGAGGCTTTTGCTGTATGCGGGTTTCTCCCACCGCGAGACTGGGCTCAGGCAAGCAGCAGCAGCCCGCAGAACATTTCTCAGCGAATGCTGTACTTTCGCAGAGCCTTTGGCTTGGAGCGTACAGCACTTCGCCGCTTCTTCTTCAGCAAGGCTTCTTCATTCGCATCAGGGAAGAAGAGCTGCGGGAGAGCTGGTGCCTCTTGGGCCTTGCTTTCCGGGCTCTATGTTCGCATCCTGGGTTCACCCTGCCAGGCCGAACTAAGCAGACAGCCAAAGCCATGCAGTAGTGTACGTATCCCGGGATGGCACTCTATCCACATTACCATCTCGCGGTGTAGGCAATGCTTGGCCTTTTACTCTGGCGCTCAGGCGGACTCGCGGACTAGGCCAGTGCTTTCCCCACAAAAAAGGAGAGGTGACAGGATCCCTGCTCACTGCCCCCTGCACTGTTTAGGGAGCTTTGGGGGACTGTCCCCTCTCCTTCCCCTTCAACACAATGCCTCCTCCAAGCTTCCACATCCTGGAGGGAGACGGCATTTTATTGCCAGTTCTTTCTGGGAGTTGTTTCTGGAGCTCAGGGTAGGCGCCTGGTGCCAAGCGCATGCCTCCACCACAGACAGGTGGCCAAGAAGCTACTGTCTCCTAGAGTTCAAAGGCCTTTTGCCCAGACTCCTTCCTCAGAGTGGAGCCCATTCCCCTGCCCTTATTTCCCCTCCTGTTTCCATAGCATCCAGTCTTTCGTCGCTCTGCAGTGACAGACGTGTCCCTTTCCTTAAGGCTCTTTCCACAGGCGCCACCGCGCTTCTCTCTCAAGCAGAGGGGATGCCCAGGCCCAAGATTATTTCGCTCCATGCAGGTTTATCACACTGTGAAGCGGAGACTAGCTCCGGCAAGCAGCAGGCAGCATCCCACAGACCCGACTCTGATTTCCCAAAGAATGCTGTGCTTTCACAGAGGGGATGCCCCGGCAAAGAGGATTTCGTTCTACGCGGGTTTCTCCCATCGTGCTGGGAATACTAGGCTAAGGCAAGCAACAAAAGCAGCCCACAGAACCAACTCTGACTTCCCAGCGACTGCTATGCTTTCACAGAGGTTTTCAGCTTGGCGCAAACCACACTTCGCTGCTGCTTCCTCAGGAAGGCTTTGGTCGTTCGCTCTGTCGCGGCAGGGAAGAAGAACCGTGGGAGAGCTGGTGCCTCTTGTGCCTTGCTTTCCCAGGCTCCAAGTTTGCGCCCTGGGTTCACCTTGCTAAGCCGAACTAAGCAGACACAGTCACAACCCTGCAGCAGCGTGCGTGGCCTAGCATGGCACTCTATGCCTATTACCATCTCCTGGCCTAGGTAAAGCTTTGCCTCTTGCTCAGGCGCTCAGGCAGACTCGGGGTCTAGGCCAGTGCCTTCACTACAGGAGAGAGGAGGCGACAGGATCCCTGCACACGGCCCGTGCACTGGGATGGGGAACTGTGGGGGACTGTCTCCACTCCTTCCCTGGCACACCCCCTGCCACCCACAATGCTGCCACATATTGGTGGAAGACAGCATCTGACTGCCCGTTTCTCCATGGGGTAGTTTCTGCGAGTTCCCGGTATGGCACCTGGGGGCAAGCCCGTCTGCCCTTGGGACAGGTGGCCAAGGAGATGCTGTCCCCTTGGGACCAGAGGCACAGGACAGGTCTGCCCTCTGCCCAGACTCCTTCCTCACAGTGGAGCACGCACCCCTGCCCTAGTCGTACACTCGTGTCTCCTTAGTAGCCAGGCTTCCATCTCTCCGCCCAGGGAGCGGGTGACACTTGTCTTTCCACTGGCCTGCTGTTCGTGCACAGCAGGCTATCCTGCTTCCCGAGCGTTTCCCGACCCCAAGGCCAATGGCTCCTCTTCCCCAGGGGCGGCATGCGGCGCCTTCCCCAAACTTGCTCCTGGGGAGCGCGGTGACAGACGTGTGCGACCACGCTTCTCTCTCAGGCAGAAGGGATGCTAGGACAAAGCGTATTTCGCTCCATGCGGGTATCTTCCACCATGCTGCGGAGACTAGCTCAGGCAAGCATCAGCAGCATTTCCAAACCCAACTCTGATTTCCCAAGGAATGCTGTGCTTTCCCAGGGGAGATGACCAGGCAAAGAGGCTTTCGCTGTATGCGGGTTTCTCCCACCGCGAGACTGGGCTCAGTCAAGCAGCAGCAGCCTGCAGAACACTTCTCAGCGAATGCTGTGCTTTCGCAGAGGCTTTGTCTTGGAGCTAACTGCACTTCGCGGCTGCTTCCTCAGCAAGAATTCAGTCGCGTCAAAGAAGAAGAGCTGCGGGAGAGCTGGTGCCTTTTGGGCCTTGCTTTCCTGGGCTCCATGATGGCGTCCGGGGTTCAACCTGCCAGAACGAACTAAGCAGACACAGCCACAACCGTGCAGTAGCGTGCATAGCCTAGGAGGGCACTCTATGCACACTACCATCTCCTGGTGTAGGCATCGCTTGGTCTTTTAATCTGGCGCTCAGGAGGACTCGCGGAATAGGCCATTGCTTTCCCCACAGGAAAGGAAGGTGACAGGATCCCTGCACACTGCCCATTGCACTGAATAGGGAGCTTTGGGGGACTGTCCCCTCCCCTTCCCCTTAAACCACTGCCTCCTCCAAGATTCCACATCCTGGAGGAAGACCGCATCTGATGGCCAGTTCTTTCTGGGAGTTGTTTCTCGAGTTCAGGGTAGGCGCCTGGTGACAAGCCCATGTCTCCACTACGGACAGGTGGCCAAGGAGCTGCTGACCTCTTGAGCCCAAAGGCTTTCTGCCCAGACTCCTTCCTCAGAGTGGAGCCCTTTCCCCTGCCCTAATCTTCCCCTAGTGTCTCCTTGGCAGCCAGTCTTCCGTCGCTCTGCAGTGACAGACGTGTCCCTTTCTTTAAGGCTTACCACAGGCGCCACCACGCTTTTTTCTCAGGCAGAGGAGATGCACAGGCCAAGAGGATTTCGCTCCATGCGGGTTTATCACACTGTGCTGTGGAGACTAGCTCCGGCAAGCAGCAGGCAGCATCCCACAGACCCGACTCTGGTTTCCCAAAGAATGCTGTGCTTTCCAAGAGGGGATGCCCCGGCAAAGAGGCTTTCGCTCTATGCGGGTTTCTCCCATCGCGCTGGGAATACTAGGCTAAGGCAAGCAACAAAAGCAGCCCACATAACTGACTCTGATTTCCCAGCGACTGCTATGCTTTCACAGAGGTTTTCAGCTTGGCGCAAACCGCACTTCGCTGCTGCTTCCTCAGGAAGGCTTTGGTCATTCGCTCTGTCGCGGCAGGGAAGAAGAACCGTGGGAGAGCTGGTGCCTCTTGTGCCTTGCTTTCCCGGGCTCCAAGTTTGCGCCCTGGGTTCACCTTGCTAAGCCTAACTAAGCAGACACAGTCACAACCCTGCAGCAGCGTGTGTGGCCTAGCCTATTACCATCTCCTGGCCTAGGTAAGGCTTTGCCTCTTGCTCAGGCGCTCAGGCAGACTAGGGGTCTAGGCCAGTGCCTTCACTACAGGAGCACTGGGATGAGGAACTGTGGGGGACTGTCTCCCCTCCTTTCCCGGCACACCCCTTGGCACCCACAACGCTGCCACATATTAGTGGAAGACGGCATCTGACTGCCCATTTCTCCATGGGGTTGTTTATGCGAGTTCCTGGTATGGCACCTGGGGGCAAGCCCTTATGCCCTTGGGACAGGTGGCCAAGGAGATGCTGTCCCCTTGGGACCAGAGGCATAGGACAGGTCTGCCCTCTGCACAGACTCCTTCCTCACAGTGGAGCACGCGCCCCTGCCCTTGTCGTCCACTCGTGTCTCCTTAGCAGCCAGGCTTCCATCTCTCCGCCCAGGGAGCGGGTGACACTTGTCTTGCCACTGGCCTGCTGTTCCTGCACAGCAGACTATACTGCTTCCCGAACGAAATAATCTTGGGCCTGCGCATCCCCTCTGCCTGAAAGAGAAGCGCGGTGGCGCCTGTGGAAAGAGCCTTAAGGAAAGGGACACGGCTGTCACTGCAGAGCGACGGAAGACTGGCTGCTAAGGAGACACGAGGGGAAGATTTTGGCAGAGGAAAGGGCTCCACTCTGAGGAAGGAGTCTGGGCAGAAAGCCTTTGGGCTCAAGGAGACAGCAGCTCTTTGGCCACCTGTCCGTGGTGGAGACATGGGCTTGGCACCAGGCGCCTACCCTGAACTCGAGAAAGAACTCCCAGAAAGAACTGGCCATCAGATGCCGTTTTCCTCCAGTATGTGGAAGCTTGGAGAAGGCACGGGGATTAAGGGGAAGGGTAGGGGACAATCACCCAAAGCTCCCTATTCAGTGCAATGGGCAGTGTGTAGGGATCCTGTCACCTTCCTTTCCTGTGGGGAAAGCACTGGCCTAGTCCGTGAGTCCTCCTGAGCGCCAGAGTAAAAGGCCAAGCGATGCCTACACCAGGAGATGGTAGTGTGCATAGAGTGCCATCCTAGGCTAGGCACGCTACTGCACGGTTGTGGCTGTGTCTGCTTAGTTCGTCCTGGCAGGGTGAACCCAGGACGCGAATATGGAGCCCGGGAGAGGAAGGCCCAAGAGGCACCAGCTCTCCCGCAGCTCTTTATCCCTGACGCGACTGAATTCTTGCTGAGGAAGCAGCGTCGAAGTGCTTTTCGCTCCAAGACAAAGCACAGCATTCGCTGAGAAGTGTTCTGCGGGCTGCTGCTGCTTGCCTGAGCCCAGTCTCTCGGTGGGAGAAACCCGCATACAGCGAAAGCCTCTTTGCCTGGGCATCTCTTCTGGGAAAGCACAGAATTCGTTGGGAAATCAGAGTTGGGTTTGGGGATGCTGCTTCTGCTTGCCTGAGCTAGTCTCCCAGGATCGGTGGAAGATACCCGCATGGAGCGAAATACGCTTTGCCCTAGCATCCCTTCTGCCTGAGAGAGAAGCGTGGTCGCAAACATCTTTCACCACACTCACCAGGAGTAAGAGTGGGGAAGGAGCCACAAGCCGCCTCCGGGGAAGAGAAGGAGCCGTTGGCCTTGGGGTCGGGAAATGCTCGGGAAGCAGGATAGCCTGCTGTGCACGAACAGCAGGCCAGTGGCAAGACAAGTGTCAGCCGCTCCCTGTGCGGAGAGATGGAAACCTGGCTGCTAAGGAGACACAAGTGGACGACAAGGGCAGGGGCGCATGCTCCACTGTGAGGAAGGAGTCTGTGCAGAGGGCAGACCTGTCCTATGCCTCTGGTCCCAAGGGGACAGCATCTCCTTGGCCACCTGTCCCAAGGGCAGACGGGCTTGCCCCAGGTGCCATACCAGGAACTCGCATAAACAACCCCATGGAGAAACGGGCAGTCAGATGCCGTCTTCCACCAATATGTGGCAGCGTTGTGGGTGCCAGGGGGTGTGCCGGGAAAGGAGGGGAGACAGTCCCCCACAGTTCCTCATCCCAGTGCTCCTGTAGTGAAGGCACTGGCCTAGACCCCTAGTCTGCCTGAGCGCCTGAGCAAGAGGCAAAGCCTTACCTAGGCCAGGAGATGGTAATAGGCTTAGAGGGCCATGCTAGGCCACACACGCTGCTGCAGGGTTGTGACTGTGTCTGCTTAGTTCAGCTTAGCAAGGTGAACCCAGGGCGCAAACTTGGAGCCCGGGAAAGCAAGGCACAAGAGGCACCAGCTCTCCCACGGCTCTTCTTCCCTGCCGCGACAGAGCGAACGACCAAAGCCTTCCTGAGGAAGCAGCAGCGAAGTGCGGTTTGCGCGAAGCTGAAAACCTCTGTGAAAGCATAGCAGTCGCTGGGAAATCAGAGTCGGTTCTGTGGGCTGCTTTTGTTGCTTGCCTTAGCCTAGTATTCCCAGCGCGATGGGAGAAACCCGCATAGAGCGAAATCCTCTTTGCGGGGGCATCCCCTCTGGCAAAGCACAGCATTCTTTTGCAAATCAGAGTCGAGTATGTGGGATGCTGCCTGCTTCTTGCCGGAGCTAGTCTCCGCAGCACAGTGTGATAAACCTGCATGGAGCGAAATAATCCTGGGCCTGGGCATCCCCTCTGCCTGAGAGAGAAGCACGGTGGCGCCTGTGGAAAGAACCTTAAGGAAAGGGACAAGGCTGTCACTGCAGAGCGACGGAAGACTGGCTGCTAAGGAGACACGAGGGGAAGATTAGGGCAGAGGAAACGGCTCCACTCTGAGGAAGGATTCTGGGCAGAAAGCCTTTGGGCTCAAGGAGACAGCAGCTCCTTGGCCACCTGTCCGTAGTGGAGACATGGGCTTGGCACCAGGCGCCTACCCCGAACTAGAGAAACAACTTCCAGAAATAACTGGCCAACAGATTCTGTCTTCCTCCAGGATGTGGAAGCTGGGAGGAGGCAGGGGTTTAAGGGGAAGGGGAGGGGACAGTCCCCCAAAGCTCCCTATTCAGTGCAAAGGGCAGTGTGCAGGGATCCTGTCACCTTCCTTTCTTGTGGGGAAAGCACTGGCCTAGTCTGCGAGTCCTCCTGAGCGCCAGAGTAAAAGGCCCAGCGATGCCTACACCGGGAGATGTAGTGTGCATAGAGTGCCATCCTAGGCTACGCACGCTACTGCACGGTTGTGGCTGTGTCTGCTTAGTTCGTCCTGGCAGGGTGAACCCAGGACGCGAACATGGAGCCCGGGAGAGGAAGGCCCAAGAGGCACCAGCTCTCCCGCAGCTCTTCTTCCCTGACGCGACTGAATTCTTGCTGAGGAAGCAGCGTCGACGTGCTTTTTGCTCCAAGACAAAGCACAGCATTCTCTGAGAAGTGTTCTGCGGGCTGCTGCTGCTTGCCTGAGCCCAGTCTCGCGGTGGGAGAAACCCGCATACAGTGAAAGCATCTTTGCTTGGGCATCTCCCCTGGGAAAGAATCACATTCGTTGGGAAATCAGAGTTGGGTTTGGAAATGCTGCTGATGCTTGCTTGAGCTAGTCTCCGCAGCACGGTGCAAGATACCCGCATGGAGCGAAATACGCTTTGCCCTAGCATCCCTTCTGCCTGAGAGAGAAGCGTGGTTGCACACGTCTGTCACCGCGCTCCCCAGGAGCAAGTGTGGGTAAGGCGCCGCACGCCGCCCCTGGGGAAGAGAAGGAGCCCTTGGCCTTGGGGTCAGGAAACGCTCGGGAAGCAGGATAGCCTGCTGTGCACGAACAGCAGGCCAGTGGCAAGACAAGTGTCACCCGCTCCATGTGGGGAGAGATGGAAGCCTGGCTTCTAAGGAGACATGAGTGGATGACTAGGGCAGGGGCGCGTGCTCCACTGTGAGGAAGGAGTCTGGGCAGAGTGCAGGCCTGTCCTGTTCCTCTGGTCCCAAGGGGACAGCATCTCCTTGGCCACCTGTCCCAAGGGCAGACGGGCTTGCCCCCAGGTGCCATACCCGGAACTCGCAGAAACAACCCCATAGAGAAACGGGCAGTCAGATGCCCTCTTCCACCAATATGTGGCAGCGTTGTGGGTGGCAGGGGGTGTGCCGAGGAAGGAGTGGAGACAGTCCCCCACAGTACCCCATCCCATTGCACCGGCCTTGTGCAGTGATCCTGTCGCCTACTCTCTCCTGTAGTGAAGGCACTGGCCTAGACCCCGAGTCTGCCTGAGCGCCTGAGCAAAAGGCAAAGCCTTACCTAGGCCAGGAGATGGTAATAAGCATAGAGTGCCATGCTAGGCCATGCACGCTGCTGCAGGGTTGTGACTGTGTCTGCTTAGTTCGGCTTAGCAAGGTGAACCCAGGGCGCAAACTTTGAACCCGGGAAAGCAAGGCCCAAGAGGCACCAGATCTCCCACGGCTCTTCTTCCCTGTCGCGACAGAGCGAACGACCAAAGTCTTGCTGAGGAAGCAGCAGCGAAGTGCGGTTTGCGCCAAGCTGAAATCCTCTGTGAAAGCATAGCAGTCGCTGGGAAATCAGAGTCAGTTATGTGGGCTGCTTTTGTTGCTTGCCTTAGCCTAGTATTCCCAGCACGATGGGAGAAACC
Source organism: Mustela nivalis (assembly GCF_964662115.1). NCBI lineage: Eukaryota > Metazoa > Chordata > Mammalia > Carnivora > Mustelidae > Mustela > Mustela nivalis. The sequence continues at coordinate 652,667 of NW_028136316.1, forward strand.
CGCATAGAGCGAAATCCTCTTTGCCGGGGCATCCCCTCTGTGAAAGCACAGCATTCTTTGGGAAATCAGAGTCGGGTCTGTGGGATGCTGCCTGCTGCTTGCCGGAGCTAGTCTCCGTTTCACAGTGTGATAAACCTGCATGGAGCAAAATAATCTTGGGCCTGCCATCCCCTCTGCCTGAGAGAGAAGCGCCGTGTCGCCTGTGGAAAGCGCCTTATGGAAAGGGACACGGCTGTCACTGCAGAGCGACGGAAGCCTGACTGCTAAAGAGACACGAGGGGAAGATTAGGGCAGCGGAACGGGGTCCACTCTGAGGAAGGATTCTGGGCAGAAAGCCTTTAGGCTCAAGGAGACAGCAGCTCCTTGGCCACCTGTCCGTGGTGGAGACATGGGCTTGTCACCAGGCGCCTACCCTAAACTCGAGAAACAACTCCCAGAAAGAACTGGCCTTCAGATGCCGTCTTCCTCCAGGATGTGGAAGGTTGGAGGAGGCACGGGGTTTAAGGGGAAGGGGAGGGGACAGTCCCCCAAAGCTCCCTATACAGTGCAAAGGGTAGTGTGCACGTATCCTGTCACTTTCCTTTCCTGTGGGGAAAGCACTGGCCTAGTCCGCGAGTCCGCCTGAGCGCCAGAGTAAAAGGCCAAGCAATGCCTACACCGCCAGATGGTACTGAGCACAGAGTGCCATCCCGGGATACGTACACTACTGCACGGTTTTGGCTGTCTCTGCTTAGTTCGGCCGGGTAGGGTGACCCCAGGATGCGAACATGGAGCCCGCAATGCAAGGCCCAAGAGGCACCAGCTCTCCCGCAGCTCTTCTTCCCTGATGCGAATGAAGAAGCCTTGCTGAGGAAGCAGCGGCGAAGTGCAGTACGCTTTAAGCCAAAGGCTCTGCGAAAGTACAGCATTCGCTGAAAAATGTTCTCTGGGCTGCTGCTGCTTGCCTGAGCCCAGTCTCGCGGTGGGAGAGACCCGCATACAGCAAAAGCCTCTTTGCCTGAGCATCTCCCCTGAGAAAGCACAGCTTTTGTTGAGAAATCAGAGTGGGTGGGGTTGCTCCTGCTTGCCTGAGCTAGTCTCCACAGCAGGTTGGAAGATACCCGCATGCAGCGAAATAATCTTTGCCCTAGCATCCCCTCTGCTTGAGAGAGAAGCGTGGTCACACACTTGTGTCACCGCCCTACCCAGGATCAAGTGTGGGGAAGGCGCAGCTCGGCGACCTCGGGGAAGAGAAGGAGCCGCTGGCCTTAGGGTCGGGAAAATTGAAGAGCCACGTGCAGAAAAATGACATTGGATCATTTCCTTACACCATACATGAAAATAGACTGGAAATGGATGAAGAAGTATAATGTGAAAAAGGAATCCTTCAAAATCCTTGAGGAGAGAACAGGTAGCAACCTCTTTGACCTCAGCAGCAGCAACTTCTTCCTAGGAACATCGCTAAAGGCAAGGGAAGCAAGGGCAAGAATAAGCTATTGGGATTTCATCAGATCAAAAAGCCTTTGCACGGCAAAGGAAACAGTTAACAAAGCCAAAAGATGACTGTCAGAAGTTATCTGGGTGAAGATATTTGCAAATAACATACCAGATAAAGGGCCAGTATTCAAAATCTATAAAGAGCTTATCAAACTCAACACCCTAAGAACAAATAATCCAATGAAGAAATGGGCAGAGGACATGAACAGACATTTCTGCAAAGAATACATCCAAATGGCCAACAGACACATGAAAAAATGCTCCACATTACTCGGCATCAGGGAAATACAAATCAAAACCAGAATGAGATACCACCTCACACCTTTCAGAATGGCTAAATTGAACAAGTCAGTCAATGACAGGTGCTGGCGAGGATATGGAGAAAGGGCAACCCTCCTTCACTGTACGCAGGAATGCAAGCTGGTGCAACCACTCTGGAAAACAGCGTGGAGGTGCCTCAAAAAGCTGAAAATAGAACTACCCTATGACCTAGTATATACCCTCCCAAATGTTTATAGAAGCAATGTCCGCAATAGTTAAACTATGGAAAGAACCTAAATGTCCTTCAACAGATGAATCAATAAATAAGATGTGGTATATATGTACAATGGAATACTATGCAGCCATTAAAATAAATGAAATCCTGCTATTTGTGATGATGTGGATGGAACTAGAGGGTATTATGTTTGGCGAAATAAATCAATCTGAGAAAGACAACTATCCTATGATTTCCCTGATATGATGAAGTAGAGATGCAACATAGGCGGTTTCCGGCGTACGAAAAGAAAAATAAAAGAAGATGGGATTGGGAGGGAGACAAGCCATAAAAGACTGAATCTCACAAAACAGACTGAGGGTTGCTGGGGGGAGGTGTGTTGGGAGAGGATGGTGGGAGTATGGACATTGGGGAGGGCAAGTGCTATGGTGAGTGATGGTGAGTGCTGTGAAATGTGGAAACCTGGTGATTCACAGACCTGTACCCCTAGGGATAAAAACACATTATATGTTTATAAAAAATTTTAAAAAATAATTTTAAAAATCCATTAAAGAAAAAACGCATATTGCAAGCCCAGAGCTAATCTCACATTCAATCAAAAAATTTGAAAGTTTTCCCCTTAAAGATCAGAAAAAAGACAAGTGTGTCCACTTTCACTACTCTCATTTGACATAGTACTGGATGTCCTAGCCAAAGAAACAAGGAACACAAAGAAATAAGAGACTCAAAAAAAAAAGGAAGAAGTAAAATTTTCTTTTTTTGGATAACATGAACTTACATGTTAAAAAATCCTAAAAACTTCACAAAAAAATTTGAATAAACAAATTTAGTAAAGCTGCCAAATACAAGATCAATATATAAAAGATAAGAATTTTGTTTTGTTTCATTTTTTTTAATATGGAATGCTTCCCAGTTTTTCATGTCATCCTTGTTCAGTGATCACGCTAATCTTCTCTGCATCATTCCAATTTTAGTATATGTGCTGCCAAAGTAAGCACAAGACAGGAGCATTTTAACACTCTAATGATGAACTATCTGAAAAAATGAAGAAAACAATCTAATTCACAATAGCATCAAAAATAATACAATACTTAGGAATAGATTTAACTAAGAAGATGAAAGATCTGTACTCCATAAACTATGACATTGATAAAGAAATTGAAGGAAGCACAAATGGAAAGATAGCTCATATTTATGAATGGTAAGAATTAACATTGTTAAAATGTCCATACTACCGAAAACCATCTGTAATTCCAATTCTTATCAAAAATCCAATGTTAGGGGCGCCTGGGTGGCTCAGTGGGTTAAGCTGCTGCCTTCGGCTCAGGTCATGATCCCAGGGTCCTGGGATCGAGCCCCGCATCAGGCTCTCTGCTCAGCAGGAAGCCTGCTTCCTCTTTTCTCTCTGCCTGCCTCTCTGCCTGCTTGTCATCTCTCTCTGTCAAATAAATTAATTAAAAATCTTTTAAAAAATCCAATATTATTTTTTTACAGAAGTAAGTAAAGAGTCCTAAAATTTATATGAGACCATAAAAGACAGCAAATAATCAAAGCAGTTCTGAGAAAGAATGAAGAAGAGAAATTACACTTCTTGATTTGAAACTATACTACAAAGCCCTCATGCTCAAAACAATAAAGTATACTGGCATAAAAACAGACCAATAAACAAGTAGAACAGAATTGAGAATCCAGAAATAAATCCTTTCATACAGTCACCTAATATTTGACAGGGGCCAACATATATAATGGGTAAAGATAGTCTGTTCAATAAATGATATTTAAAACTGAATAGTCACATAAAACAGTATGAAACTGGAACCTTATATCACTCATAAGTCTTAACTTGAAATAGATTAAAGACTTAAAGGTGATGCATGAAACTACATTTCCTAAAGGAAAATATAGGAAAAATTCTCCTTGACATTGGTCTTGCCAATAGTTTTGTGGATACCAGACCAAAAACACAAGCAAAAAAAGCAAAAATAAATAAATGGTACTACATCAAACTAAAGTTTCTGCATTGCCAAAAAAAAAAAAGAGAGAGAGAGAATGAAAACACAATCCACAGAATGTAAAAAAAATACTTACAAATCTTATATCTGAAAAGAGGTTAATAACCAACAGATTCAAATAGAAAAAATATATATAATTTAAAAAAATAGCAAAAGGATCTAAATAGACTTTTTTTTTTCAAAAATTTATATAAATGACCGACAGGAGCATTAAAAAGTGCTCAACGTAAAAAACTCAGGGCAAAGTCATTATGTTTTTGTTATTTACCTCTGAAAAACACAGCAAGATATTACTAACTATTAGAATATATGCTACCAAAAAATTGAAACTAACAAATATTGGTAAATACTGGGGAAAATGGGGAACTTATGCACTGTGATAGGGATATAAATTTGTATGGAAAACAGTATGGAGATTATTCATATTATTAAAAGTAAAATTACCATATGATTCAATAATCCCACTTCTAGGTATATATCTAGGGGAAACGAAGTCACTGTTCAAAGACATATCTGCACTCTTATGTTTATTATAAAATTATTAACTCTAAGCAAGAGATGGAAATAACTTCAGTATCCATTAATGGATGAATGAGTAAAATAAGTATGGTAAATATATACTATGGAATACCACTTAACCATGAAAAATTAAGAAATACTGCCATTTACAACAGCATGGATGGATCTTGAAGGTGTTATTCTAAGTGAAATATTTCAAAGATTTTATGTATTTTTTTAATTTATGTATTATGATATCCCTTACATACAGAATCTGAGGAAAAGGCAAACTAATGGAAACTTAGAGTTGAGTTGACAAGGGGTGAACCTGGGGTGGAGTAAGGTGGTCAAAGGGTGCAAACTTGCAACTATAATATGAAAAAGTTCTGGGGATCTAATGTACAGCATAATGATCATAGTTAATAAAATATACATACTTTTTTAAATTGTGCTTCCCTTTAATAAACTTTGCATATATCACATTCTTACAAGTTGAAAGTTTATAGCAATCTTGTATAAAAGAGGTCTGCTGCCACCATTTTTCTAACAACATTTGTTCATTTTGTGTCTCTCTGTCTCATGTTGGTAATTCTTGCAATATTTCAAGTTTTTTCATTATTATTGTATTTATTATGGTGATCTGTGATCAGTAATTATGACCCACTGAAAACTCAGAACTAGTTTAGTTAAGGTATACACATTGTTTTTCTTTAAAAACATAATGCTTTGGAACAGTACAGTATAGTGTTTATTTTTTATATGCACTGGGAAACATAATTTTTTATATGCACTGGGAAACCAAAAAAAAAAATAATGATTTGACTTAGTTTATTGAGATAATCACTTTATTGAGGCAGTCTGGAACAAAATCCACAAGACCTCTGAAGTTTATCTCTACTATACTAAATACATAAAAGTAGCTAAGAGAATAGATCTTAAAATTCCTTACGATACATGCATAAAAAACAGTGGCAACCATACGAGATAGTAGATGTATTAACATTTTTATGTAGATTATATTGCAATAAAGATGTATACCAATTTATCAAATTGTACAAAATTTACACAATGTTAAAAGTTTGCAATGTTATAAGAAATCATTTCTTACATTTACAAATTATAATATGTCGATTTTTTTTCAATCAAGCTGGAAAAAACTTTTTGTAGAATTAATCTATTTTTCAAAAAGGGAGGTAAGGAAATAGAAACTGCACCTAACTCTGAAATAATAAAATATAAAATCCATTTTCGTTATATACACTGTGACAAAAACTATTACTTAGTTTACAATGAAGGAGTACTTATGAAGCATGAAGGATGGTCTATAAATAAGGCTGAAAGAGCTCAGTTTTAAGGTTTAAATTTAAAATCTTCTTTTGAAATACTAAACTGACCACCCAGTTTTCCAAACATAAATGTCTTAACTGCATGAATTTATTTCATACAACTCTATAATCTAGTTTCATAAGAAAGCAGCATGCAAATTTTGAATAAGACAGACTTGCTTAAGTTTCTTTATGTTCAACAGTAAAGGATACTTCCCTAAAAATAAATAGAAGAGAAATCAGCATATTTATTATGATAATTATTATTCATAATGAGATTCATATTGAATTAGGGAATATATATCCTCAGAGGGGGTAAAGTAAAATGAAATTTATTTTGGTAAATGTGTCTGTGAATAGTCAATACAATGCCTCAATAGAAATGAATATTACCATTTTGAACAATTTAATTACTATTATTAGAATTATTATAAGTATAAAAATAGCTATCATTTTAGCATGGAATATGAGACTCTCATGCTCCATGCTTCATCACATCCACACAACAACTCTGCATAATAAGTATTATCATCACCATTTCATGGGTGAAAAAACTGAGGCTAACACATTTAGATAACTGGTTTATGATTACATGGCTAGTAAAGATGCATCACACTAATTTAGGCTTTATGATTTCAGAATTGTACTCTTTCCACTGCACATTCTATTACTCTGTAAATACTTGGCCTGTGTTCATTTAGTTCTTTAATTTTATTCATGGGGTGATGGCTTAAAGCTTCATTTAAAGGAAGCTTAAAAAATTCATTTAACCAAAAGCTCCCAAGAATTAAAAATGTCATGGATCTAATGTAGACATGGATATCATTAGTTAATGGGTAACTATATATTTTCCACTCTAGTGAGATAACAATCAGAGTATTTTTCTAAGTTTTAGTCTCTCAGTGTTCAAAAGGACTTTGTTAAAATAGAAATATTTAGACAAAGGTGATCAAAAGTCTGGATCAGGTCACCTTAAGATAAATATTAGGAAACTGAGGAAACAAATGGAGATTTGAACACTGAGCTATGGTATAATGAATGGTTTCAAGTATTTAGTAGAGTATAGAAAAGCCCTTTAAAGCCTGGTCTTAGCCTAGCATTGCAGCTTCTGGGATATCTGTCTATCTATCATCTATCTATCTAGATATAAGTTTGAAAACTTTTTTAACTTAAAGATTTTGAGAAATAGAACATAATCAGCACCATAGAAGATCTGTTTATGATAACAACCTAGCCCCTCCTCCCAGTATGTTAATATTCTCTCTTATTTAATGTAACATTGTGAAAATAGACCACTACTGATCTGCCGTTATGAATGAAATAGCTATAATCTTCTGTTTGCATATCCTGGTGAAAATATTCATTTAGTTCCATGTTGTATTTCTAGGAATGGACCAAATCTTTATTTAAGTTTTTTAAGTTTTCTAAATATTGTCCAACTTACCTCAAATGTTTTTATTATGGGCACTTTCATTCTTTCACATTCTTGCAAGACAATTTTACTGTTGCCCAATATGGTAAGTGTGTAATAGTATGTCATTTTAGGTTTTAATTTATTTTTAATTTAACTTAATTTAATTCCAGATTCATAATAAAGATAAACAGTTTTTATATATGAGTGGCCATTTGGATTACCCTTTCTGTAAAGTACATGCTCAAATCTTTTGATATCTTAACATTGTGTCATACTGACTTCTTTAATAGTAGATTTTCTGAATGAACTTTTAGCTGTGTAGGTCTTCTCTATTTTATTTTGAACTTGTTTTCATTTCAAAATCTTTATATTTATTTTCATAATCTGCTTTTATTTTGCTTTGTCTATTATCTATCTATCTATCTATCTATCTATCTATTTATTTGCAAGCAAGAGAGAGCGAGCAAGTGAGAAAGCAGGGAGGGATAGAAAAAGAAGGGAAAAGAATCTTAAGCAGGCTCCAGGCTCAGCACAGAGCCCAACTCTGGGCTCTATTTCACAACCCTGACATCATGACCTGAGCCAAAATGAAAGAAATAAAATACAATTAAGGTGTTAAAAAAAAAGGAAAAAGAATTGGAGGTTTAATTAAGTGAGCCACCCAGGCACACCTGTGGTATCTTAAATTAGCTGTCATATCTTTAAAGTTCTAGAGTATCCATTTGGTTCATTTATAAAAACTTTCTCAATATGATTTTTAGTTTCAGTTTTTTGTTCAATTTGCTTCCCCTCTCATTTCTTTGAGCAGAGTAACCAAGCCATTTTACAATCTTTATTGATCATTTTAACATCATTCTTAATCCCATTTTGTCTATCTAATCTTGTTAATGGTTTTTCTTTGTGTGCTTTGTTACATTTTGCTATGTTCAAGACATTATATTTGAAACTCTTATTGAGTAGGGATAATTAAGAGCTATAATAATGGTATGGTCCTCCTTGGCAGGATTTTCTCTTATATCTGAGACTCTACAAGACAATCATACTCCAAATTCAGTGATTGACTTTCTCAGTTTACACAGAAGGCAAGGTAGGCTATAGTCTTATTTCTGCTTCTCCTTGTGCTTTGGGGATCTCAACTTAAATTTGGGTTGTACCAAAGTCCTCAAATTTGCTCCTGGATTTTGAATTTTGTTTCTCTAGTATCAAGAGTCTATTAACAACACAGCTCAGTATGTTTTAGCAGTTTCAAAAGCTCTCATAGCTAAAATGGCTTCAGGGCATATATCTCTAGGCTCTCATTGTATTTCGTATTTTGGCCCAGTAATCCCACACTTAATTTTTATAATCATTCTGATATTTTTAATTTTGAAAGCTATTTTGTCTGGATTTTTAGTTGTCTTAAGTACGAGTTTTTAGATCACCATTACTAGAAGCAACAACAAATATACATGAAAATACCTGCAGTAGTTTATCACATCTTTATGGCTTTGAACTTCCATAAGCCGAGGCATCCTTCTCTAATCACTTAGGCAAACTCCAATTTACCCTTTAAAACAACACAAGAATTGCTTCATTTAAGAACATGTTCAGGATGACTCTTCCCCACTGTTCTTACCAACATAGCCAAACACTCTTTGCTACCCACACCTTGTTTATGAACTTTCATTAGGTATATGAGCGTGACCAGAATTTTGCTCTATTGTATTTTTGTCCTTTAGAGCTTTAATTAAATATGAATTCCATAGAAAGTCTGTCCCTTTTCTCTCAAACCTGGGTTAGTTATTTCTTCTCATTCTTTGTCAGAAGTTACTTTATTAGAGAAACTTATAGCTCTATTGTGACTTTGGAGCCTTTACAGTTTTTTGACTGGAAAAATCACCCATCCCTGAGATTTTTACGCAGCTTCCTAGCTGATATTATTTAGAAATTTTTCAAAACAGACTTTTTCAGGGAGGCCCTTTCGGACCACTCAGTTAAAAAGCCTCTTCTCTATCACTGCTCTTTTTAAAATGTGCTTATTTAGTTCAAATATGCATCACTATTAAAGAAACACCAGTGCGATTTTTTTTTTAAGTTGGCTTACCTATTATCTATCTCTCCCACTAAAATGATTCCTCTGTGCTGGGGTTTTGTTGTGCTCATCTTAGGCCAGGCACTCAATATATTGTATCTGAATGATTGAATTGTTTGACTCCCTTGCTAGATTCTCAACTTCATGAGGCCAAGGATTGTTCTATTCAGTCCTTCTTTATCCTCAATGTCTGTTATATTGCAGTCACTTACGTGACTAATGGGAAAAATCACAGAAAGAAAAGTTAAAACTACAGAAAAACCCTGTAGGTTCAATAACACAAAGCTTTCTAAAATTATTTAGCCCAGGAATTGAATACTGGCTGCACTTTTGATTTTTTTTAAATGGTATTGAATTTAATTTAAATGGAAATACTTGAATGGTAGAATAATAAAAAAAATTATAAAAGCAACTTGCTCCTTAAAGTAAGAATTATATAGGGCATCTCTTCTAGAAGCAAAATTTTCAAATGTCAAACATCTGAAAGCATAGAAGGAGAAGTAAGAGTGTGAATTGTACTTCAATGCTCTTTTCTTTATATTCAGCAAACAGCTTCATTCACACCTTTCCAATTTTTTCAACTCTTTTGACAAAGCCTTCAGAGGAGTTACTGCTGATGACAACTATCACAGCCTAACAGGAGAAATTTTATAAAGAAAAATAATAGCATGATTTTCCCAAGTTGTTAAGGATATGGTGAAGCTCTGTCAGATTCAAAGGAGGAATGTGCAATTCCATGCTATATATCATAATAACTTATTTTAATAGTGGCTTTGCAATTTTTCAGATATATCCATTTACTGAAACCACTATGAAATAAACAAAACAAACAAATTAACAGGGGTTCGAGACAGAAGTTATCTAATCTAAAAATAGCACATGTTCACAGAATACACAACACATATCCCAAGTACTACTATAGGTTTCAAGTAATAGTCAAAACAATAGTAAACATGATTCAGACCCTACCAGTCAAATCATAAATGGGACCTTAACTGTAAATCCTTATCTTTAGATCAAAGCAGGTAATTGGGTGCTGAAGATACATTATAGAACTAATATGCTATAGAACTCCTCTGAAATGAGTCATTTATTCCATCACTTTTCCTGCACAGCTGCTGACCCATGTTTTGGTTCCTGGAAATAGCTGCTACCCTGTCATACTTCTTAAATCACATATATTGATAATTCTACTCATTCCTCCATTCCTCTGTGACTGTCACTGTTTTAAAATGTGGAGTCAGCTGACTCACTTGTGGTGGTAATAAAGTAGAAGAGTTTGCAAAGTATTTTGTTATTTCTAAAAATGCAATCCACAGAGATTAGCTCCAACACATATTTAAACTCTCCTCTAGGAGCAACCTTAGTGGTAAAGCAAGAAGATAAACAGATGTATATGCACCCTGGCACAAAATTATCACTTATGTTTGGCTTCATAGTCTCCTCATGTTACTTATTTATCTTAACTTCTCTCTGAAATCAGGGAACACAGAATCACAATCAGTTGACATTTTTCTACTGAATTTCCCAATAGTCTGATCATACCCCTAAGACTTTTTAAAATTATTTCACTCATAATCCCAAATCTGCTTTGCTTCCTCATCTTAGTACACTGTAATTTGATTTCAAAATGAGGACAGTTGTCAGTAATGCCACATTCATTAATCTATTTTACAATTCCATGTACTTATAACTATGAAGTTATGTTAATAACATCCATTCCAATAAGCCACCCTAAATTTATTATCATGAAACAAGACCTCAAGAAAGAGAATTCAAAATCATCCATGTATTTGCAACTTATTGCAATAAAGCCTTTATCAATAGACTTCCCTGTGCACATGGTGGTCAAATTGCTGGTGAAAACCAGCCAGATCTATTACAAGCTTTCTCATGGCTTCTAGGTAACCCAAGTGAGCCTTTATTGATACTGGGAAGGGATAAAGCAGGAAAGGGATAAACAGTGGTGTAAGAATTGGCTAGACAAAAGTAATGACTCTCATTACAAAGTGAGTATTTTAAAGCAAAAGAGCCTGTTGGGAATATTGTTTTATAAAATAGTGGTTTTTTTAATTAACTTTTTAAAATTCAATTAGTTAACATATAGTGTACCATTAGTTTCAAATGTAGATTTCAGTTATTCATCCATAGCATATAATAGCTAATGCTCAGTACTTACTGTGATAGCTTCTTGAAAGCAGAATTTTAACCCACTGAGCCACCCAGGCGCCCTTGAAAGCAGACTTTTAGATCACATTTTCTGATTACTTCCATGTCGTACAACACTTTCCTGCTAGCAACCTTCAAAACATACTGTTTGTTAGAGGAATTTCTTTAATAATAAATAAATAGGAATTTATTTAAATTTATAAATATATAAAATAAATAGGAATTTATTTAAATTTATTTAAATATTGCACACTGTTTCATTGTTCATAAATAAGGTGATGATATTATAGCCATTAGTTGGTAGCACTGATATATCACTTTCTTTTTACTTCTCAGTGCATTCTCTTTACACAAAATAGATATATATTTTAAAAGAATCTGAATCTGTGGCAAACTTTTAAAAAACCCTATACAGTAAAGTTTATCATTTTAAGTAATCTCAATTATCTTCCTCAATTGTGATAGTATATCCTTCTATTTAGGCCAGATATTGTATGAGGGATTTGAAGAGACATACTTTTCTAAATTTCACTTTTCTCATCTGCAAAATGCTTATCAGGATCCTACAATAAAATACACTTACAATTTTTTGATGAAAATTTATTTATTTATTTTAAGATTTTATTTCTTTATCAGAGAGAGGGCGATAGAGGAAGCACAGGCAGACAGAATGGCAGGCAGAGGCAGAGGGAGAAGCAGGCTCCCGGCTGAGCAAGGAGCCCGATGCGGGACTTGATCCCCGGATGCTGGGATCATGACCTGAGCCAAAGGCAGCTGCTTAACCAACTGAGCCACCCAGGCATCCCTTTTGATGAAAATTTAATCTGTAAAAACAATATATTTGCTGTAATGCGTGGTTCATGGAAAACATCTTATTTAATTGTAAGCAACAACAGTATTAGAAATTAAGTAAATGTGTCTATAATATTTAAAGTTTTAACACATAATTCCAGTGCTTTGCCTTATTTTCTCAAATCCCTTTACCACTTTCACTGACAGAGTCAAATGTACTTTTTCTACTAGTAGCCAGCTCTTTGTCTTTTGTCAGAAAGATGCCCTTGAGAATTATTTATAAGAGATATTAGCAATAATAATAATAATAATAATAATAAGTAGCAATGAAAATGTTAAAAAAAGTTTTCTTAACTAATCAGGGTTCTTAGACATCAATTAGAGGAACCACCTCTGGCAAGCAAATTAATCTGCAAAACATTCCCAGAATTAACAAGTCAGTCAGATACAGGGTTGTCCGTAGACTGAAAGGTGAAGCAAAAGGACTAGGTTTGGAAAATAGGTAAGGACAGTGAAAAAAATCATCAAATTTTGGGGCAAAATAAATTCTTAGGTGTCCTTTCAATAGAGTCCTGGGCATTATGTAGCAGAAACTCTGGAGATTATCTCAATCCATTGGAGTCACCCCGTTTATTAGCTTGCTATTGACAAAGTTATTTACAAACTGTAGAGCAAGAGGTTGTAATGTAGAAAACTGATGGTAATGCACAAGATTCTTGTTAACAATAATGCAAGTTAGTGATTTTTCATTAGAGAACATAAATTCTATAACCCAAATTATGGGCCCAGAGCACTTCTGCTGCACAACTCTGCTTATATCCCAAATAACCATGTGAACTAGTTTTAATATCTGCTTCTCTTATTAATTTTTGAATAAAAATTCTTGACACAAGTATTTTATAATTGTGTGATAATCATGCATTTAATTTCTTGGAGAACAAAACACACTTTAGCATAGCTAGGTTCGTTCACAGAACCAACACACTTCTATATGTTAGAAATGATGTAATAAATGTAGAATATTGGGCACTTGTTTGGTATTCTTTGCCATGTTTTGCACTATCTAAAAAGAGATCAGTGAACTTGGACTGGAGTTAGTAGACATGGAAGAAAATAAAATATTACAGAGAAGAATACTCTGTGGTCCACAACCTAAACGGGCTGGGATTCCCATCATTTGGATCCCTGTAGCTTTACAAAAGTCAATTAAATTTTTGTATCTCCGATTAAAGTTGATCCCCCAGTACTTCTTCAAACATCTCTTGTAAAGTATTGTTTCCCAGAAAAAAAGGGATTTTGCACATGTATCTGCCTTTGTCTCTGGTCATGATCTCAGTCAGGATCCTGGGATCGAGCCCCATATCGGGCTTCCTGCTCATTAGGGAATATACTTCTCAGTCTCTCTCTGCCGCTACATCCCCCTGCCCCACTCATGCTCTCTCTCTCTCTCAAATAAATAAATACAATCTTTAATTTTTTAATTAAAAATAAGATAAATAAAATAAAAAGTCTGGTCTTACTGCCCCATTAAGCTCCTTTTTTTTTTTTTTGAGTTGTCTTTACAGCAGCATGAGAGAACATGAGGCTCTCAAACTTAAAAAAAAAGGAAAAAATTGAGTTTTGTTAGGATTTAAGATCTTGTCTGCTAGACAAAAATGTTGGCTTTGTTAACATGTGAAAATTAACAAAAGAGAATAAGATAGAATTCTAATAAGTTTTGTAGAAATTAAAAATTTCCTCCAACCCAATTACATACAGACCCATTAAGTAAATTCATTCCAATGTCCCAAACCGACCTTTTCTAATAGTAATGCATCCTTGTAAACAGGGTCAACCCAAGGAATAAATAAATATTATTTTTTTTTTCTGTCTTTTCCACAGTCACATCTGGGTATATTGGTAGCAAGCCAATTATCTATCTTATAAGACACGATTTCATAAGGAAGGGTATTCTGTCGATTTGGAACAACTGAAAATCATTGTAATTTTATCTTGGTGCAGTAACTTGAGATGGCACAGTGTGGGTTATGAATATATTTTATTTTTTTTACTGGGAAGAAGAGATTATAGAGATGTTGGTTATCCAAGAGAGACTGACAGGTGTTGATAGTTGCCAGGTCAATATCCATCTACTTTTTCCTTTAATATCAGAAAGCACTGAGGGATTGACAACAAGGAAATTTAAAACAACATCAAATATTTTATTGTCTCTTTTCTAGTTACATTGTAACCATATGACAAAGTATCAGTCGTACAAGATATCATTCTCTTTTACCTCTATCTTTCTGCCAGTAATGTGGACTTAATAGTGAGAACTCCAACAGCAATTTTTGCAACTGTGAGTAAAAAGCCATGAAAACCTCTAAGATACTTCACTTGACTTTCTTAAGACTCTGAACCAACACCAGAAAACACTCTCTGTAGTCTTCTTGTTAAAAGAAAAAATATGGTTAAACCACTTTTGACAGTCTACTACCTACAGCAAAATGTAAATCTTAATTGAAATATGTCCTCTCAGCTGTGCTTAAGCAACTGAGTCCTGAGCTTTTCAGGTTTTCAGTCTGAAAGAGTACACCTCTGGTGCTCTGAAAGGGAAAAGAAAGGACACCCTGTTCTCCATATAAATTAAAGAAGATAAATCTGTTCATTTAAGTGGGCCATATAAAATTTATCAAGCAATTATCTCCTAACTCCTTCCTATCCAAATTACCTGATATGCTCTCCCTACTCCTTTAATCCACGTTACTGCCTTTTCCAGGATTCTGTATCACATCACAACATGTCTTCTGTTATTTCCTTCTTGCCAGCTAGTTTTGTTTTCTCCATCTAAAAAAGTCAACAATCATTGTGTATTTCAATTCCCATTTTCCTCAAATGCATTGATTCTTCTTATCTATTACTCTTTTCTCATACTCAGTGTCTTTGTCTTTATGGGGTTTGTACTTTGCTTTTCGCCATCCTTTACTGCCCTTATATAATCAAATCTAATAACTTCTTAGAGAAAGTTAAAAATTCCTGCCTAGCCACACGTGAACATAAAGTCACTGATTTTTAGCAAACCTATAAGATAGTCAGACATCCATTCAATTTCTTTTTTTTAAGATTTTATTTATTTATTTATCTGACATAGAGAGATGACAAGCAGGCAGAGAGGCAGGCAGAGAGAGAGGAGGAAGCAGGCTCCCTGCTGAGCAGAGAGCCTGATTTGGGGCTCGGTCCCAGGATCCTGGTGTCATGAACTGAGCCGAAGACAGTGGCTTAACCCACGGAGCCACCCAGGCGTCCCTCCATTCAATTTCCTAACTGAGTCTCAAATGCATCCTGAGTTCTAACCTAAACCTAAGTTCTACTTCTTACACATTGTTCTATGACCAAATTCTTTCAGTTCAGTATTTTGTAACCTTTAAATATTAATCAATTGCTGCTTTGTTTGTGTATTTCTATGAAAATAATTTGAATACTGTAGATTTATTGTTATATTTATAGATTTATAATCAAAGTTTCATCAGTTGGAGTTTCTGGAAATTTCAGATATAATGCTTAACCTAAAATGATACTGCCTCAAATCCCTCTGATATCAAGGCCCAACACCTGATTATAGCCAAACCTGTGGTGGATAGTTCCATGGGAAATTGCAGTTACTTAACACTGATAGCATCTCATGTTCTCTCTCTCATTTTAGAATGTCTCCAACACAACCCAAAAGTGTAGGAGAGTTAATGTCCTCTGAGGACAGCTCTCAGTGAAGTGGAAATAAGAACCATAGGTAAAATTGTCAGTTTTCAGGTCTTCATGAGGACAACTTAAAGAAGTTTCTCAGGACCTTTCAGTAAAAGCAAGCCTTCATTTTCTATCCACAACAATTATATCAACAATGTACCTCTTTGACAAAGTTGCTTCTTCACTGTATCACTTTCCCATTCTTTTCTACCTTGGGTAATCTCCCAGATAAACTAACAGTCCTCAAACCCTTTGTCCTACTCTTTGCTCTCAGGATAAATGGAGCCAAAAGACTTAGATTAATATCAAGTTCTGAATGGGATCTTAGAGCTATTTCTGTCCAGATTTTCATAAACATAGGGACCTTTGAATTATCAGGCTATAAATAAGTTCTAAATGGAGGGGGCAAAAGCAAAAAGTAGAAATTTTTATGTTTGATTTTTAATCATGATTAATTGACTTTATTGATTATTAAAAATACTAACATTATAAAAGTGTGGATCTTTGTAAAACAATGTCATCATGTAAGAAATAAGTTGCCTAGTCCTTTGGAGAATATTAAACCAAGTGTTCAGGTGCCATCTAATTTCTTGTTTAATCCAGAACTTTGGTGTGCATTATCTTGAGGAATAGGATTTTGAAGTCCAGACAGACTAACAGAAAACTGATCCAAATGTGTGTGTTTATATTTCTGCTTTTGTTGTAAAAATCAAAGTGTGATTGCTGGTTTAAAATGGTAAAACTAATAATGTTCATGGACTCTATTATAAATTTTCTAATTGTATGGGAAGAATCCAATAAACATAGAATTAATTGATTTGCAAATCCTCATAGAGCTACAGGATCAGGTACTGGTATGTTCTGATTTAACAGCATCATAATGCAGCATTTTATATGTGTGGCTAATGTATATTTTCATGAATGTTTGCTAGCTAGTCAGCCAATACAGAGAAATATTAGGTAGGGTAATTACTCACAGTTGTGTTTAATAAAATGAGAGAAAATTATCAAATGACACTAATAATAATAATCCTATAGCAGGCTAAATAATTCAATGATAATTACAAGTATTAATCCAGCTTTCTTCCCTGATTATGACTCTTCTCTCCTTTATCCTAATGGGAGTAGCAGATTGTCTGCAATGAATTGTGAAAACCCAGCAGTGACTTTGGCATTGAAGGCCTCCCATCAATTTTGATAGGTTAAAATGATTCTGGTTGGTCTTGAGCAAATGTGTCAATTTTTTTTTCTATGTGTGTCATAAAAGAAAGAAGCAATAGTAAATTCTTGCTGTTATTCCATGGAGCCAATAAAATCATACTGCCAACAAGAGGCTGTTGACACCGTAAGTGTAGTTAACTATCTTGAAATACTAGGCCAGGAAATAAAATTCCAATATTTCACATAACCACTTTTTTTTTTAAAGAAAAAAACAAAACAAAACAAAACAACTATACTGCTTACATATAGGGCCCTGCTGTTGTGTAACTATTTTTGAACATGTCGACTGTAAGTGTATATATATATATTTTTTTTTTCTGTGCAATAAATTCATTTAGAGATAAATTTGGATTGCAAATTATTTGGGGGGAGGCATGGTATTTGTGGCTAGTCTTACAAGTAAAAAGGACTAAAAGAAAGAAGAAAAACATTTTTTATTACAGCATATTTACATCTGTCCAAAGTACTTATTTACTATAATACTGACTAATGTATAATACTGTACACAAAGAAAGAAGTTAAATGAGTTATAATTCAGTCGAAGTATAGCTGGCCATTTTACAACTTACCACTGAATCTTTCTGGTATGAAATGTGATATCTGGCAATCTGGTCCAGTTCATTACATCAGGTCATTTGTATGTTCTTATTACCATTTTGATAGCATAGCACATTTTATAACCCAGACATTTTACAATGGAACTATGATGCATGTATTTTCAAAAGTATAGACATACATGAAGCTATGAGGTCAAAAAAGATGAATGTCCGTAGTACCATATAGACTCAACAAATAAAAGTGTCCAGGGCTCTGAGTGAGATTTATGAATATTGTATAAGATTAGGCCAACATGTGGTTTTGATATAAATAATCTGTTCTTAAATTAGAATTACAATCGTTGAGTACAGTGTTGAAAATGGCAGATAGATTTTAGCTATCTTTGCTCACTAGGGAAAATGGAAAAATGTTGAGTTTGGTCAGATTTTCACTTAACTTCTGAAAAATCTTACGTTTGAGAGAACCCTTCTGAAACAAGAATCCTTAGAGACATAACCCCTTTGGCACAAGTTTTCAAGAAACTTGTTGGATGTTGTAGACAATTATATGGCACGCGTACTGTTCTAGATGTTTCATGCCAATAATATGTAAGCCATACCAAGGCTACATATACATATAGAGATGTTCCTCAGCTTACAAGGGGGCTATGTACAGAGAAACACATAAAAAATTGAAAATGCATTTAATACCCCTAAACTATCAAATATCATAGCTTACCTTAAGCTTATTTAAACATACTCAGAACACTTACATTTGCCTGCATTTGGGCAAAATCATCTTAAGCAAAGCCTATTTTATAACAAAGTATCAAATATCACATGCAATTTATTAAATATTACACTAAAAAAAAAGAAGAATGGTTATATATAGAATGCTTGTAAGAATATCAGGTGTTCACCCCTGTAATCTTCTAGCTGACTGGGAGCTGTGGCTCACTGCCGCTGCCCAGCATCACAAGATGGCACCATACCACATGTCACTGGCCCTTTTTATAAAGACCCAAATTCAAAATTCAAAGTACAGTTTCTACTGAATCACTTTCACTTTCACATCATTGCCAAATATATCATAAGTTGAATCATTGTAAATCAGGAGCCATCTTATTTGAAAGGTAAATCACAGTCACCCATATACACACAAAAAAAGGCCTTCATGTAGGGCCATCTATGGATCTCTAAACAACATAGCATGACATATCAACAGCAAAACATGGACGTGAAGGGGACAATTGCTTTGCGTCAGTACTCTGAGCAGTGACATACATGGCCTTACTCACCTAGCAGAACTCCAGAGCTAGCTGATGGCAAGGAATTTTACAAATGTTTGCTGAACAGATTAAGCACTATTCTTTTTAAATTAGTGTGCATATCTGTTTTCTAAAGATATGTTAATTTATTTTATTGACTTATTACAAAACCAAATAATTTCCTCTTATTTAAGTGGCAGGTAAATAGAATTCTTTTTAATTTAAATCAAATGGCTTTTTAGGGAAAATATACTAAAAATTCTGAAACTTGTATTGCTTATGAATCTTTTATTGGAATCCTTATCAAGTTGTATTTTTCAAGTTTTTCCTAAATAATCTTCAATAAATTGAAAATATTTTTTGGATTTTATTCAAGGCTATTAACACACAATTTCACTTTGTTAAATATAGTGCTAAACTTTCAACCAAAACGTTGTGTCTTTTTTTTCCACTACCACATCCTCCATCTACTGACTGGATTCTCTCCCCAACTAGCACATATATACCATTGTCTATCTTTAGGATAAGTAAGGGTCATCTTTTGTCTTTATTCTATTCCTCGTATGCTTCTGAACTTGTTGAATTTTAATATAGTCACACCATAAGCATCACATATTTGATTCCCCTTTAAATAGTAAACAGTGCACAACCAGAGCATACCTTCAAAGCTATCAATATACTTACTCTGACATATTATTTTTGTATTTTTGTAAATTAAAATAATTAAATTATAGAACAAGAGTTTCAGGTGGTAGGTATTGTAAGTTTTACCCAAACTGACTTTTGTCAAACTCGTTTCTCTCATCATATATGTCAAGTAGTTTTCTCGGGTTTATTTTTAGAATCTCCTTGTATAATGAATATTTACACTGATATCTAGTATAAAAATCTTGCAATTTATTTTAGAAACATTAAGATATTGAAAATCAATCTATTTCTTTAATTCATTGAAGACATTTTTGGCTTGTTTCCAGTACTTTCTTACTGGTTAAAAAATAAATTTGAAGTAGTCTGAATTTCATTATCATATGGCACTTTCCCTTTGATGAATACAAAGACGATATTCTATATTAGCTATCTGAGAAGAATTTATTTTTTAATTTTATTTATTTGTAAGAGAGAGAGTGAGAGAGAGCACAAGCAGGCGGAGCAGCAGGGTGAGGGAGAAGCAAACTCCCGGCTAAGCAAGGAATCTGTTGCAGAACTGAGTCCCAGGACCCTAAGATCATGACCTGAGCTAAAGGCTCAGGCGTTTAACTGACTGAGCCACCCAGGTGTCCCAATCTGAGAAGAGTTCTGTATGTTATTCCTATTAATATGCAGTTTAAGGTCTTGGTAATTAACTTAATATTTTAGTGGCTATTACTTAGATAGCACTATGTTCCAGGCAGAGGGTAAGAAAGAAATATTAAATCAACCATATTCTATGCATTCTAAATGGAAATAATTAATCAATCATAATAAATCCTTCTATTTATGGAATATCAACTTATAAGCTTTCCTCCATATGAACAATGCCAAATACCAGAATAAAGGGTCATCTAATACAAATAAAAGATAGAATTAAAGAATTCTGGTAAGCCATTTAATTTTGTAAAATGGTGTTCTATTGTTGCTGAGTTGTGGTTTTCAGCTACATAATATCTGATCAGTGTAGAAGTAACATGAGTGTTACGTGAGATGAGAAATGGTATATAATTAAGATATTTTTAAATGTACAGATAAATACAAATTTGTAAACATAGCATTATGGAGGAATAAAAATAAATGATAGCTACACACTCTAAAGTGAATAAATCTTGGAAAGCTAATAGAGAAGTAAAACAAGGACAGTGCAAAAAGTATGGTACATTTTTATGAAGTTCAAACAAATTCTGTGAAACCATAGGTGGACTTAAAGATACTATTATGTATCAAATATTGTAAAAATTAAGCAAGGAAATAGCAAACATAAAATAACCAAAGCATACAAACTTGGGTAGATACAATAGGTGTGATCATGTTCTACTTCATAAAGAGATGAGTTAATAGATAAATAGAAGTAACTAGACTTTTTAGAAGTTAATAAAACTTTGCTTGGTATTTCTTAGTAATATAAAATATATGGTTTTCTAACGAAAACGTTTATCTTAAAAATATTTAAAAATAAATTTCAGGCTTCTCATAAGGTTATATTTACTTTTCCACTGAAGTAAAAGCTGGTTGTTGTAGTTGTAGTTGTTTGTTTGTTTTAGTCTCTTCCTAGTTTTTATTATTATAATGTGGAATGAGGAATGTTAGATTGAAAAGTGAATCATTACTTGATTCACCTCCTGGTACAGCAGATGGAACTCCTGAATATATGCCCTTTTGCCTTTTGGAAGAGTAACAGTTATGCTTACTTCTGAAACATAATTGGTGGTGGCCCTAAATAGTGACACCATAGTAAACATTTTGAATATTTGCAATTAATTTTTATAGTCATAGGGCTCCCAAAGGCACTGCTGGTGTCTTAGAAGATATTTCAATAAAGCTAAAAGTTGCCTGACTATTTAAAAATATTAACAAGGCACAAAACATGGAAGAAGTATTGACCTCAGATATTATTTTTTCCATATGCTCCTGATTCCAGACATGACAAGGTATTTAAAAAAATTTTTTAATAAAAATTTTATTTATTTATTTGACAGAGATCACAAGTAGGCAGAGTCAGGCAGAGAGAGAGAGGAGGAAACAGGCTCCCTGCTGAGCTGAGAGCCTGATGTGGGACTCGATCCAAGGATCCTGGGATCATGACCTGATCCGAAGGCAGAGGCTTTAACCCACTGAGCCACCCAGGCGCCCCCATGACAAGTTATTTTTGATAGATATATATACAATATATTTTCCAGTTATAAGAAAAATGGTTCTGCTATTTTTAACCTTTTTTTAATTACATAATTTTTTAATTAAAATTTTATTTTTTAATGTTTTACTTTTCTTTT
This sequence comes from Mustela nivalis, assembly GCF_964662115.1. NCBI lineage: Eukaryota > Metazoa > Chordata > Mammalia > Carnivora > Mustelidae > Mustela > Mustela nivalis. Next base: position 674,628 of record NW_028136316.1, read on the forward strand.
CTTTTCTTTTTTAAAGATTTTATTTATTTATTTGACAGACAGAGATCACAAGTAGGCAGAGAGGCAGGCAGAGAGAGAGAGAGAGAGAGAGAGGGAAGCAGGCTCCCTGCGGAGCAGAGAGCCCGATGCGAGGCTCAATCCCAGGACCCTGAGATCATGACCTGAGCTGAAGGCAGCAGCCCAACCCACTGAGCCACCCAGGCGCCCCAATGTTTGACTTTTCAATATACTACTTAGAATATAAAACCTATTCCATTTTGTAAGAAGTTTAAACAGTTAAAAAATGGTAATTTTCTCATTGTGTCTTCCCCTCACATTGCTTTATTTTGAATAAAAAATTTCACAATAAACATAACTGATGCTTTCCTTCTGATGGTCCCTCTGTAGGTCATAGTGTATATGAGCCATGACAATTAGTTTTACAAAATTTATTGATGTTTGTTGATATGTTTTATCATAACTAATTTTCCCTCCCTTATCTAAATTCCCCAGCTTTCAGACAGGTGGACACTTCAATAAACCATACCCAAGGGATGTATCAAGTACTTCTTAGACATTCTCTCAGATCCTTGAGGTCTCATTTTGCCTAGGGATTTGCAATAGGTTCTGCCAGAGGCATCACTGTGACAACTGATGTCCATGGTCTATCTCCTGCTAAGCTCAAGAGGTCACTGGTTTCCAAGTTTATCTATACAATTAATGCATTCCAGCAAGTTCTTTTTTTTTTATCAGCACTTTTATTTTATTATTTTTTTTAATTTTTTTTTTATTTTTCATTTTTTATAAACATATATTTTTATCCCCAGGGGTACAGGTCTGTGAATCACCAGGTTTACACACTTCACAGCACTCACCAAAGCACATACCCTCCCCAATGTCCATAATCCCACCCCCTTCTCCCAACCCCCCTCCCCCCAGCAACCCTCAGTTTGTTTTGTGAGATTAAGAGTCACTTATGGTTTGTCTCCCTCCCAATCCCATCTTGTTTCATTTATTCTTCTCCTACCCACTTAAGCCTCCATGTTGCATCACCACTTCCTCATATCAGGGAGATCATATGATAGTTGTCTTTCTCTGCTTGACTTATTTCGCCTAGCATGATACGCTCTAGTTCCATCCATGTTGTCGCAAATGGCAAGATTTCATTTCTTTTGATGGCTGCATAGTATTCCATTGTGTATATATACCACATCTTCTTGATCCATTCATCTGTTGATGGACATCTAGATTCTTTCCATAGTTTGGCTATTGTGGACATTGCTGCTATAAACATTCCGGTGCATGTGCCCCTTTGGATCACTACATTTGTATCTTTAGGGTAAATACCCAATAGTGCAATTGCTGGGTCATAGGGCAGTTCTATTTTCAACATTCTGAGGAACCTCCATGCTGTTTTCCAGAGTGGCTGCACCAGCTTGCATTCCCACCAACAGTGTAGGAGGGTTCCCCTTTCTCCACATCCTCGCCAGCATCTGTCATTTCCTGACTTGTTGATTTTAGCCATTCTGACTGGTGTGAGGTGATATCTCATTGTGGTTTTAATTTGTATTTCCCTGATGCCGAGTGATATGGAGCACTTTTTCATGTGTCTGTTGGCCATCTGGATGTCTTCTTTGCAGAAATGTCTGTTCATGTCCTCTGCCCATTTCTTGATTGGATTATTTGTTCTTTGGGTGTTGAGTTTGCTAAGTTCTTTATAGATTCTGGACACTAGTCCTTTATCTGATATGTCGTTTGCAAATATCTTCTCCCATTCTGTCAGTTGTCTTTTGATTTTGTTAACTGTTTCCTTTGCTGTGCAAAAGCTTTTGATCTTGATGAAATCCCAATAGTTCATTTTTTTCCTTGCTTCCTTTCCCTTTTGCGTTGTTCCTAGGAAGATGTTGCTGTGGCAGAGGTCGAAGAGGTTGCTTCCCGTGTTCTCCTCAAGTATTGTGATGGATTCCTTTCGCACATTGAGGTCCTTCATCCATTTTGAGTCTATTTTTGTGTGTGGTGTAAGGAAATGGTCCAATTTCATTTTTCTGCATGTGGCTGACCAATTTTCCCAGCACCATTTATTGAAGAGGCTGTCTTTTTTCCATTGGACATTCTTTCCTGCTTTGTCGAAGATTAGTTGACCATAGATTTGAGGGTCTATTTCTGGGCTCTCTATTCTGTTCCATTGATCTATGTGTCTGTTTTTGTGCCAGTACCATGCTGTCTTGATGATGACAGCTTTGTAATAGAGCTTGAAGTCTGGAATTGTGATGCCACCAACGTTGGCTTTCTTTTTTTTAATATTAACAAACTTATTTTAAAGTTTATATGGAGAGGCAAAGACTCACAGTAGTCAACATAGTGTTGAAGGAGAACAAAGACTGAGGACTGAATTCAAAGTTTACCATAACGATGGGGTGCCTGGGTGACTCAGTGGGTTAAGCCTTTGCCTTCAGCTCAGGTCATGATCCCAGGGGCCTGGGATCGAGTCCCGCATTGGGCTCTCTGCTCAGCAGGGAGCCTGCTTCTCCTCATCTCTCTCTCTGTCTGTCTCTCTGCCTATTTGTGATCTCTCTGTCAAATAAATAAATAAAATCTTTAAAAAAAGTTTACCATAACGATAATTGCAAGCAAGATATTGTAATACCACAGAAAGACTAGAAAAAAGCAACAGAATATATATTATCAATTATATTTTATATTTAATATAAAAGCAAAAGCAATACAAGAGAGCAAAATACAATCTTTTAAATAAATGGTTCTGGAGTAATGGTGAAGCTAAATGTAAAAATATAAAATAAAATAAAATAAAATAAAATAATAAAATAAAATAAATCCAGGCAGATATCATACACTCTTCACAAAAATTAACTCAGATTGGATTATAAACCTAAACATGAAACATGTAGAAGGTAATATAGAAGAAAATTTAAATGACCTTGGTTTTGGCAATAACTTTAGCTACAAAAGCACAAGCACTGAATTTAAAAATGTCTACTCTGTGAAACACAATGCCAAGAGAATGAAAAGGCAAAGCACAGACTATGAGAAAAAATTTGCAAAATACACATCTGGCAAAGGACTGTCAATCAAAAATACACAAAGACCCCTTAAAACTCAACAATGGGGGAAAATCCTGATTAAAAATGAGCCAAAGACCTTAGCAGATACCTCACAAAAGAAAATATTACAGATGGCAAATAAGCATATATAAAGATGCTTCACATCATATGTCATCAGGAAAATGCAAATTAAAACAAAAAAGAGACACCAGTACATACCCAGAATCCAGAGCACTGACAACAGAACATGAAATGTTGGTGAGGATGTGGAGCAACAGGAATGTTCTTCCATGTCTATTGAGAATATAGAATGGAAAACAACTTGGCAGTTTCTTACAAAACTAAACATATTCTTGCCAGATGATTCAGCAGTAGCAGTTCTTGGTATTCATCCAAAGAAGATGAAATCTATACCCACAAAGATGTCTATAGTAGTTTTATTCATAACTGACAAAAGCTTGGAAGCAACCAAGATATCCTTCCATAGGTGAAAGGAAAAATAAAGTGTAGTATAGGCAAACAATGGAATATTATTTAATGCTAGAGAAATGAATTACCAAGCCATGAAAAGAGATGGATATAAATATTTAATAAATATTTGATTTTAGGCTTCTACCAGTCTATAATAGTATTAGTATATTTTAACAGTGAATGCTCAGCATTCATGAATTTACCTAATAAAATATTTTGGGCTCAATATTTTAAATACTTCAACCTCTATGATTATATTCCTAATAATTTTGAATTGGGGTAAATAAACCTTAATTTTTTGTAACTTGTTTCTTATTGCAAAAGAGCTCAATGAAATTTTAGAAAATAAAAATTTACAAAAAAAAGTTTAGTTTACTATTGCCAAATAATTTAAAACTTTATCTTATATTCAAATACATATATTTTTCTAAATTGATTTATATGCTACTAAAACCAAAAACTTTCAGTTATACTAGATTTCATATCATGCAATCAATGCCAGAAATCCATCTGGCAATGATTTGTCTTAAATAGAGTTAAGATGGGTGTTATTACAATGCAAGATGGAAACAAAGATAGTATAACAATTGGTGTTACATAACTTTTCCGTTTTGATCAAGTTACTAATCTACAAAACGCTTTTATCAGTGACAGACTTGGGAATTTAACAAAACTTTTAAACTAGCATGTGCGACTCATTCCTAGAAAACAATACAATCAGTAACTCTTTATTTAGATTAAATCATGACTATTTCTCCATTTGAATAAAAAAGGGAGCAACCCCAATAAGCTTATTGAAAATGAAAAGTTGAAATGCTATAATGCTCCTAAGGAATTAAATGATCCAGTCATGAATTACAAAAAAAGGATATAAATTACCAAAGTGTTTTTATAATTGGAATGTACAACTGCCCATTATCGTTCAATAGTGTAGGCTTGTACAATAACTCTATAAATGAACTCCACTTCTAAACTGTGGATAATATGTTCCCTTTCCCCCTATATACAACTATTTAGCCATTCATTTAGCTTTTAAAATATCCACTTAATACAGGCTTTTTACACATTTGAACAGGCAGCAGGGCCCTATTCTTATTACTTACATCTGAAGGATAGACTTCTAGCATAAGAGGTAAAGCCCATAAAGGAGCCCAATAATAACAACAAAATACAGTTTAGTGAGCCCTTACAATCTGCCAGCTACCTTTCTGAGAATACTTCAATTAATAAAACATATAAAATACCTGACCACAAAGAGCTTACATTCTTTTGAAATATAATAGTGAAATAAACCAATAATAGAGGGGCACCTCGGTGGTTCAGTCCATTGAGTGACTGCCTTTGGCTTGGGTCATGACCTCAGGGTCCTGGGATGTAACTCCCCAGCAGGCTTTCTAGGCAGTGGGGTATTTTCTTCTTCCTCTGCGCACCCTCCCAATTCTCTCTCTCTCTCTCTGTCTCAAATAAGAAAATAAACCAGTAATAGAATAATGATTGATGGTTGATGGCGATAAGTGTTACAAAGAAATACAAGAAAGGTAAAAGCCATTGCAGAATGCTGGGATGAAAGTTAATTTTATTTTGTGTTGGGTGGTTATATCTCATTTAGGAGATGTTTTTTGCACAAAGACCCAGGAAGTGAAGGAGAGTGTTATACAAATATTAAAGGAAAAGATTGCTCTAGGCAGAGCAAGTAAGTATATAGACTTTGTGTGAACAGCTGGTCTGTTACTTTTGAGGAAAAGCAAGGAGGCCAATGAGGAGTTCATAGTGGTGGAGAGAGGAAGAACGTATTGATGTATGACCTTCTAGTACATTGAAACACCTTCAGTTTTTATTTAATATGAAAGGGGAAGATACCAAAAGACTTTCAACAGCAGAATAAAATCATCTGACTTGATTTTTAGGTTAAATTGCTGTACCAAAATAAATTTGCAGGGAGAAAGGAGTGCAGTATGTGTGGAAGTGGGTTATCAATCAAGTCAATAATTCAGGAACATATGATGGTGTATTTAGCATGCTGGGTGGTAATAGAAGTGGTGAGGTATGGTTTTCATTTTGTATACATTTGGATGGTGAATATTCTGGTAAACAGGATGGGGTATGTGCAGGACAGACAATATCAACATTTGTTTTACCTGCACAAACAGAAGGGTGGAGTCTTCATTCGCTGATATGGAGAGAACTCTGAGTTCAAATGTTCTTCTTCATTAAATGGCATTGTGTTAATGAGGATTTAGTCAGACAGTGAAAGAGAGCAGTAAGCATAGTGTTAAGCGGTAAGACATTATAATACATTTGAACATCAAAAAACGTTGTGTTGGATCATCTGTTTATGTGAGTATATAAATAAATAAAGCTTCCTGGGGTTCTGATAGAGGTAAAGAAGACTGCTATATGATCCAAAGGGGCACGTGCACCAAATGTTTATAGCAGTAATATCCACAATAGCCAAACTATGGAAAGAACCTAGATGTTCATTAACAAATGAAATATATATATATATATATATATATATATATATATATATATGATGGAATACTATGAAGCCATCAAAAGAAATGAAATCTTGCCATTTGCGTTGACATGGATGGAACTAGAGGGTATTATGCTTAGCAAAATAAGTCAATCAGAGAAAGACACTATCATATGATCTCCCTGATATGAGGAAATGGAGGTGCAATGTGGGGGGTTTGGGGGACAGGAAAAGAGTAAATGAAACAAGATGGGATCGGGAGGGAGACAAACCATAAGAGACTCTTCATCTCACAAAACAAACTGAGAGTTGCCGGGGGGGTGGGGAGGGTAGGGAGAGGGTGGTGGGGTTATGAACATTGGGGAGGGTATGTGCTGTGGTGAGTGCTGTGAAGTGTGTAAACCTGGCGATTCACAGACCTGTACCCCTGGGGCAAATAATACATTATATGTTAATTTAAAAAAAGAAGAAGAAGAAGAAGACTACTATAAATCAAATGCTATGGTGTTCAGCAAAGAGTGTGTAATCAGGCATATTTTATTAATGTAACCAAGTAAAATGATGGTCGAAAATTGGAATAACAGAAAACATAAAAATCAGAGATTTTAAAAAGAGATATGGGACAGGGTAGAGGATATAGTCAATGATATTACAATAGTGTTATATGGTGACAGATGGTGGCTATATTTGCAGTGATCATAGAATAATGTATGGAGATATTGAAAACCTGAAACCAATGTAACACTGAATATAACTATACTCAAATTAAAAAATAGTAAAAATTAAACATTTTAATTTAAAAAGATAAAAAGAGGGACAAGAATTTGAAAAGTGAATTTCAAAAAGAGTAAAGATGAGGCTAAGACATACTCTGAACCTTGAGGAAAACACCATTTTGAAAATTCTTCCCATTTTGAGAAAACTCAAATGAATCAATACCATAAAAGAACCCATTTTAACTGAGAGATGTAATGAATGCTCAAGAAATAATTTTATGACAGGATAATTCTTCCCTCTGAAACAGCATACAGAAACCAGGGGAAACACCTGGAAGCAAAATAAACTATACTGAAAATAAGAATTAGGAAAAAGATAAATGATGAAAGATAAGAAAATTAGACCTGCGACAGAGACCTAGTGAAGAGAATTTTTAGCTTGTGGTTTAATGTTTTTGAGGATAATCGAGTTCATAACTGCCTTGAGGCAGGCTGGTTGTAGGCAGTTTAGGCAGACCCCTAAGACAGGCCTACTTTGGGCAGGTAGTGTTGGAGGAGGTCATTTGGCTGGACAAAGACAAATCCAACCATTTGACTAAAGTGTATGAGAAATTGTTGAAGTCAGATGCAACAGAGAAAGACCTATCAAACCTAATCTCAGAAATGGAGATGATGAAGATGATTGGACAGCACAAGGACACCATCAACCTGCTGGGTCCTGCACACAGGACGGTCCTTCATACACTCTCATAGAATATGCCTCCAAAGACAACATACAGGAGTTCCTGCAGGCCCAGAGGCCTCCTGACCTGGAGTACTGTTACAATATCAGCCACAATGCAGCAGAGCAACTCTCCTCCAAGGACCTGGTATCCTGTGCCTACCAGGTAGCATGAGGCATGGAGTACCTTGCCTCCAAGAAGTGCATACACCAAGACCTGGCCACCAGGGAAGTGCTGGTGACAAAGGACAACATGATGAAGATCTCTGACTTCAGCCTTGCCAGAGATATCACCACATCAGTTACTATGAAAAGACAACCGACAGTGGACTGCCTGTGAAGTGGATGGTCCCTAAGGCCATGTTTGACCAGATCTACATCCACCAGAGTGACTTCTGGTTTTTTGGGGTGATCCTGTGCAAAATTTTCACTCTGGAAGCCTCCCATATCCTGGAGTGCCTGTGGAGGTGGTTTTCAAGCTGCTGAAGGAGTCATTTGATGGATAAGCCAATAAGTGCACCAGAGAGTTTTACACAATAATGAGGGGTGGCTGGCATGTGGTACCTTCGAGCTGCTGGTAGAAGACCTGGATCATACTGTGGCCTTGACCTCCAACCAGGAGTACCCGGACCTGTCCTTGGCCCTGGAACAATACTCTCTATACTTTCCCAACACCCAAAGCTCCACCTGCTCCTCAGAGAAGAATTCCACCTTCTCTCATGTGCCGTTGCCCAGGGAGGCCTATCTGCCCTGACACCCAGCCCAGCTTGCCAAGGGTGGACTCAAATGACTAGTATCCCTATTACTCCTGTCCAGATTCCGTCATAAGCTGTAACCCTTACCCCCCACCCTCCCTGAAAGACTCACTGCCTTCTCCTTTGTCGCTTTCCTACTGGCAGGAGCCAGCTGCCTACCTGAGGCCTTCACCCCTTGAAGTTCACCTCTCTTCCCCTTCCTCTTCCTCCTCCTTAAAACCTGCTCATGAAAGAAAGGAACAGAGAGGCAGGTACTTGCTCGTGGCTACTTCCTTCCCTCCCATATGTTGGACCAAGACCCCTCCCTGTCATCTGGTACTGCCTGGACGTCGAGGGAGTGGGAGATGAGGCATGCCAGTGAAAGCTGTCGGAGCTTTCCTGTTTTGGTTTTGTCTGCTTAGCATAACATGTAAGACTGAGTTCTGGTGGCAGGAACCTTGTCCTTGGGGCTCTAGCACTAGCGAGGGGAGGTCAACTGCTCTGGGCCTTGGCTAAGAGCAACCCCTGCTCCAGAGATATGGTGCCAAGGGCTTATTAATTTTGATACTAATTTGCTTTGCTGACCAAATACCTAGTATCAGAAGATGGAAAGGCAAAGACTGGAAGCAGTGTTGTGACCATGGTGTCCAGCCCCAAACTATGAAGAAAACACAAAGTGTATAAATCTGAGTAAGTATATATTTACACACCTTTGTAAATAGTTTGTTATCAAAGATTTAATCAATGGGTAATATACTCCTTGTGGCTGGGAAGCATCAGTTGCCATATATTAAAAACAAAAAAAAAGAGGTGTCTGGGTGGCTTCCTCCATAAGTGTCCCTTCTTTTCAGGGCATGATCCCAGGGTCCTGGGATGGAGCCCCACATCAGGCTCTCTGCTCAGTGGGAAACCTGCTTCTCCTTTTTTCTCTGCCCTGCTTATTGTTCCTCATCCTGTCTCTCTGTCTGTCAAATAAATAAAATATTAATAAAAATACAAGAAAGAAACAAAATGTTTTTAAAAGGTCTTTTTTTTTTTTAATTTACTAGGGGTGTCTGGATGACTCAGTTGTTTAAGCAGATGTTTGCCTTTGGCTGAGGTCATGATTCCAGTGTACAGGGATCCAGCCCTGCAATGGGACTACTTGCACCCCAAGGAGCTTGCTACTTTCTCTCCCTTTCCACGTGATTCCCCCTGCTTGTGTGCTTCTTCTTCTCTCTCTCTCTCTCTCTCCTGCTGTCAATAAACAAAATAAAATGTTTTACTAAATAAATAAATATAAATAAATAAATTTCTGAAGCCACTTTCACTTTAGGTCCCTTAAGAAAAATTGCTTCTGCTTTATTTAAAAACAAAAAGATAATTTAGAAAGATGCTTCCAGAGTTAAAAAGCTGTTTTGTTTCTTTGTCAGGATTAAATATAGAAGTGCTTTAAAAAGTAAAAGAAAAAATATGCTATATTAACACTAATCACACTATAACTTTGGTGGTTATATCAAGATAATGAAAAGTGATTTTAAAGCAAATTTCATTATCAGACATAAAGATCAAGTCAAAATTACAGAAGAGTAAAAGGATGAAGTCATCAGGGAGTATAATAATTCTTGACTATTACTACTTAATAACAGATTTGGGGATATATAGGGAAAAACTATGAACAAAAATCATAACTTCTTCCTTAGAAGAGAAATGGAAAAAAATTTCAACACCCTTATTTTAAGATTATATAGACAAATGGTCATCAAATTGGTAAGATATGTAAGACTTGAACAAAATTATCAACTAACTAGGTATGCTTGATATTACAGAACACTCCCAACACGGGCAGACTACCTATATATTAAGCCATGATTTTCTTTGCAAAGGTCAACATTGATAATGTTCTAGTCATACCTCCGTGTACCAGGAAAGAAGTAGCATATTTCTTGAAAGACACAGCTATCAAAGCTCCATTGAGAAACCGTAAAGATGGAGAAGGGATTTGCAAATTATATATCTGATAATGGACATCTACTCTGATAATTAAAAAATGAATCAAAATAAAAACCTTACTAATAACCAAACAGAGTATCCAATTTTACATGTGAAGGACATTATTGAAGAGACATGTCACCAAAAAGATATGGATGGCTTATAAGCACATGACAAATTTATCAACATTTAGACATTAAAAAAATACAAATTAAAATCATAATGAGACATGCTTACATATCTATTAGAATGGCTAAAATTATAAAGGCTAATTGTATTTCGTCTGAGCTAGATTGGGAAGCAACAAAAAATCTAAACTGTTGTTGGCATATATCATGATACCACCATTTTGGAAAATAGTTTGAAAATTTTTTTAAATGCAAAATATGTTGCAGTTACACAAATAGCCATTTTACTTCTAGGCATTTAACCAAGAGAAACAAACCCTATGTTCATACAAGGACTTGTATATGAATTTCATAGCAGTTTTATTTTTAAGAATTGAAAACAGTGGAAATGTTCATCAATGTCCATCCATAGAGCAAAGACAAATTATGATCTATTCATTAAAGAGATTACTATTCAACATCAAAATGAACTATTTACAATTGGAGATTCTCAAAGTAATGATGCTTTTCTCAAAGAAAAGCCAGGCAATGAATAGTATATACTGTGTGATTCCATGACTATAAAAAATCTAGAAAATACAAATTTATATATAGTCACAGTCATTAAATATATTGGTGTGATTTTAGTGCCTTCTTCTGTGCTCCCATAGCTTCCTACACTTGGATCTCTGAGCATTTGTTACACCATGTGAAAATATTAACTCTTTTTCTTTATTCTGTCTTACTAGAATAAGAATCCTTGAAATTTTATGGACATTTGAACTCTCCGTTATTAGCAGAAATTCTATCACACAGTAAGTTTCCAAATATAAAAGCCAGAGTTTTACAATGACTTCTAAGCTTTTACATGATCTAGCCACTCATTTAACCTCTGTGATCTCATTCCCTGCTACTCTTCAGTCACTCACAGTGGCCTCCTTGCTATTCCTCAGATATGCCAGGCATGATCCAACCTTATGGCCTTCAAGATAGCCAATTCCTTTGTCTGGAGTGACCTTATTGCTGATAGTTCTGGGCAAATTCATCACCTTTCCATACCTTTGTTCAATTGTCAGCTTCATTGTAACTACCCTGATCTTCCTATTAAAAATTTTAACTCCCCTTCCCCTGCCTAGCAACCTTGATTTTTCTCACCCTGATCGAATTTTTCTTTTTCCCCATTGTACTCATCATTTTTTAATGCACTATGCAATTTTCATTAAGGTTTATAGCTTTTAATTGTCTCACCCATGAAAATAAAAGATCTACAAAGCCAAGTATTTCATTTACCAGTGTAGTCTGAAGTAATATCTGCCATATAATAGGTTCAGTAGACAACTGGTAAATTTCAAAATAAATTAATGTTGAGAGTATACTGAATTTCATAAGTCATTTCAATATTTTCTCCAAAAAATAAACTATGTAAAACATACTTTAAATTTACTTTCAAAATATTTTATAGCATATAATGGACAATATACATAAGCCTTAAAGAAACAATCATATAAATAACCATTTCATACCTACTTAAAAATTGCATAATACCACACTCCTAGATCCTCTCTGAATGCTCTAAAATAACCCTTCAAAGGAAATACATTTTTTAAAATAACAGATTTTTTGTCAAATAATTTAATAAAATAAAGTTTCATTCATCTATGTAGATCATAATAAATGTTTTTAATAAGCATGAAATTATAACTCTGAAGTGTGCTAAAATGAAACCACCTGCGAAGGGTGAGAGAACAAAAATAAACATCATTTTTCCAAATAAGAGGAATTTATTACCTTTGAATCAAAGCATGTGGATTTGTTCAAACTGGCAATAAAGGAATATGGAGACACAAACCATAGAAAGTCATATTTTAGATTTCTAAAAGACTTCGAAGTGAAGAGTATACATTTTTTAAATGCTACATAATGCTACATAATGACAAGATGACAGGTTGTGACAAATAGCATTTTAAAAGCTCTACTCATAATGGAACGGAAGGTGTCATTTTCCTATAATTTTATATATATCATTAATTTACTATATCTGGATACAACATATTACCAAACAGATGTTCATCAAAGACTAAATCATTTGTAATGGAACATAATAATTTGAACCTACATGTATTAATCTTTTTTTTTGATCTAACATTTATAGTCTCGCTAAACATTTTATCAGTTGTCGACAAAATTCAAAAAAATTAGGATAAAATGTCGTGTTTGGAAAAGTAGATTTTTTATCAAATTTGCATTTAAATGAAAATATTTGCTTATATTTTTAAAACTTTAAATGTAATTTTATATATATCTGACCTATCAGATGATATAAAATTTTTGGAGAAAATATGACATATTTTTTGATCTTGGTTGAAGGTATTAATAAAGAGCAACTGTTTGTATTATTTGTATTGTGATATCTTAGTTAATAAACATGAATAACTGGTATAAAATATGTTTTTTAAAAAATCTTATTTATTTACTTGACAGAGATCACAGGAAGGCAGAGAGGCAGCCAGAGAGAGAGGAATGGAAGCAGGCTCCCTGCTGAGAAGAGAGCCCACTGTGGGACTCAATCCCAGGAACCTGGAATCATGACCTGAGCCGAAGGCAGAGATTTTAACCCACTGAGCCACCCAGGCGCCTTAAATATGTTTTTTTTTAATATAGAATTATAGTTCTTGCCAAAATATGGAACTAGCTGAAACTGAATGCCTCCTTCAAAGTCAGCTGAGGAAATATTATGCAACTGTAATATGGAACTATTTCAGATAGCAACCAAAAACAAAGAAATGATGATAAATTCCTTAAAAGACTCAAAGTTGCTCTTGACTGTATGTTTCAAGCTCTATTCCTGGTTTGAAGACAGGTTTTAACAGGCCTGTCACTGTAGAAATCAGCTGGATGTTTAGAGGCTATCAGAACTGTACAAAAACCTTGAAGGGGTAAAGACTTGGAAATTCTTTAGAGAGATTAGCTCCCTAAGGCATTATTCCTCCACACATTTTCCTCCAATTAATTAAGACTGATGGATGAGGGGCACCTGAGTGGCTCTCTCATCACGTGGGTGGTGGTTCAAGACTCTACCTTCATCTCAAGTCATGGTCTCTGGGTCCTGGGATCCAGCCCCACATCGGGCTCTGCTCAAAAGGAAGCCTGCTTCCCTCCCTGCTTGCCTGCCTCTTGGCTTATTTGTGATCTCTCTCTCTCTCTCTCTTTCTCTCTCTCTCTGTGTCCAATAAATAAATAAAATCTTAAAAAAAGGCTGATGGATGATAAATTATGAAAACTGCTCCCTCCAAATGATGCTTCTTCATAAGGATTTAAGAATTTAAAATTGTAAGAATTTAAAATTGAAACTTGATCGTAGGATTTATCTTATAGAATAACATCAAGTGAAGGCAGTTACTATTAGTTCTGAAGTATTTGTGATTCTGAATTCTTGGCCTCATTAGTAAATTTATTTTTAAATACTCCCATGGAGTGGTGATTGGCCTTCAGTCTTTCATTGATGTACATCATTGGGTCAAATGAGATGTGTGTGCCCAGAACTGTATATAATCTTCTTTGTATTTCACTGGAGTTGGCATTTCTGAGTTTTGTTCAATTGAATTTGGACAGATGTTTTAATAGTCACTTCTAGAGTTGGCCCTGGAGAATATCTTCCTTTTTTTCTCTTCCCGATTCTCTGAAAAACCCTGACTAATTCACATTATCACAGTGATATCACAATTCAAGTTTTTCCAAACACTATAGCTGCAAAATAGAAGGAAGCTACTGAGAATGTAATACTATTGTGAATGATTGAGAAAGAAAACATTATTATAATTAAGCTACCAGGTTTCAATGTATTTTATTGTTGCTTAGAAAATCCTAGCATACCCAGACTTTACAGAGATTTGATGATCCTAAGAGAAGCGGAACTCATGGACCAAAATAACTATGCACATAAAAAGTACAATTACTTACCTAAAAAAGATGATGTGGTTAACTTTATATGGCAATCCAAGTGTTATTGGAACAGGAATTTAAAAAATAGCTTAGGGGCGCCTAGGTGGCGCAGTGGATTAAGCCACTGCCTTCAGCTCAGGTCATGATCTCAGGGTCCTGGGATCAAGTCCTGCATCAGGCTCTCTGCTCAGCAGGAAGCCTGCTTCCATTCCTCTCTCTCTGCCCGCCTCTCTGCCTACATGTGATCTCTCACTGTCAAATAAATAAATAAAATATTTTTAAAAATAGCATAAAAGTATATGATAAAATAATGATATACATATACAAAGAAAAGATACTATACTGTGAATATAAATTAAGTGAAAATTGTTGAAATAAAGAATACAATAAATGGAGACTAAGATGAATATAGCTTTAAAATGAATAAATGAGTTGGGAAAAACAAACAAACAAACAAATGACTTCTGCCCAAATGCAGCAGAAGAGTAAAAAAAAATAAAGAAAATATTTAAATAAGTACTGAGATAAATTTTGGAGAATTAAAGAAAGATAAAAGATACCAGACTTAAAATGATGCCAAACATGAGAAATCAGAAACAAAACAAAACAAAAACCACACAGACAAAAAACCACTCATATACATTATGGTGAGTTTTAAGAATATCAAAAACAGAGAAGAGCATAAATGATGCCCAAGAGAAGAACAGATCACCTAAAATGTACAAGAATAATAATGACAGCAGAATTCTCAATAGTAATAGCATATAAAGGAGACAGCTGGGGGTTTGTATAGATGGAAAAGATATTTGAAATTAGATATTATACATCAAGCCAAATTATTGATTAAATTTGTGAGCACAGTAAAAATACAATGAAGCATGTTAGGCCTTAGAACATTTATCACACAGAGACACACATTTTAGAAAACTTCCTTGGAGGACAGCTCAAATTAGGTAGAGAAAACAGAATTATGTACTCAAAGGCACATTTTGAAGGAAGGATTGAATATAGTCTGCACTGCAAATATTCTTTAATCGTATGTTCTGAATTTCCTAAATTTAAGAAGTATTTGTTCAAATATTTATCTTTAAATAAACCCTAGGAGACTTTTTCTTGGATTCTGGAAAATCAGTCCATTTGGATACAAATCTTTTTGCCACTGATGGAAATTTTGATAGCCCTTAACTGTGGAATGCCTAATGTATTGTTACAGCAATTGTGATTTGCCAATACATGGGTGATGTGTGTGTGTTGTGTGTGTTTATTTTTATTTTTGATGGTTTTACACTTCTATGAGATTTTTAAGTAGACATAATTTTAATAAAATATGATTTGTTGAAATTTATCTGAGGTTATATATAATAAAATGAAATTTGTGTGAACTAAAGAAGTGCGTCTCCATTTTTTTGTTTTAAGAGTAGACTGGTCTTTAAAAATTGTTCAAAGAAGTACATTATATTCATTATTAAATTTGATAATATACAATAAAGTATTTATGGGCATATGGAACCATATCAAATTCTACTATTAATTCGTATTAATAATTGCCATAAGAGGAAAAAGGGATATTTTTCAAAATGAAAATTAGCGTATTTTTCAGTATATGATATAGTGTTATTCACTGAACAGAGGGAACAAATGTCAAAGTTTAACACAGTTTACAGAATGTTTTAACATAAATCGAAATTTAAATCTGACCAAATTTCACAGTTTTAAGTAAAATGGTAGCACTTTATATCCTTGAAAAGTGGTAAGTGACCCAAAACATTGCTTAGAAAAACAAATTAAACACTACACTAGTCTGAGATGATTAAGTGATGGTACAACTTGCCATTGTGTATCATCAAATGGTATATTTTTTTCTTTTGGTCTTGTCATTATATTTTATTTTAGCCATTCTGGTAAGTGTGTAGTGATATCTCAGTGTCATTTTAATTGCATTTCCTTGATGTCTAATTATGTCAAAATATATTATTTTGATGTTTAATGTTCTGAGCTTTCTCAGTTCAAGACCATGAAGCCACTTAGGAAAAATACAGTTGCAGATGCACTCATAGACCAACTCTTATTTAGAAATAAGAGGAAACATTACTACCCATACCAACAAAAAATAGACTTGTTATGCAGTAGGGATTTTATAAATTACCTGACACAACTTATATAGTAAGATGAAATGGGACAGGTGGCTTCTTGCAGCTATATACAACATCATTTTAATTTCAATTTTCAGTATAATTTTCCAAGGTATACACAGAATATATATTTAATGTAAATTGTGAACATTTTCAACTCTGTATATGGAAATTAATCAATTTTAAGTTTATAACAATCAAAATTAACGGAAGTTTATTTTAAATTAGTTAGCTTTCTCTGCATTGCAAGACAGAATAATCAAGAATTGGTAAGAAAAAAATAATCTCTGTAAAATTACCGGGGTGCATTATAAAGTGTTCGGTAACCGATCAAACTCACAATTTGGATTGAATGGCAAGTGATTTTTAAAATCTGGAACTCATTGTCAATTTTTTTTTTCTTCATTGTGTCTTAATAAATTACTGTGTTCATTTGCATGGAAGTGAAGAAAAATGCATGACATTTCATCTCAACACTAACAACTCTGAATGTACTTTACAGCAGTGTCACAAAGTAAAGATCAATGATGTTTCATGAAATATTTGTTATAATTCTCAAGGAGATAGGGAGTTTGTGCAAAAATGCAAATCACTTTGCGACTAAACACATTGTTTATTTCAGCTAATTCTAAGAAAATATGCTAAGACTCTCTCAAAAAGGGAAGCAATGATTTAGGTTTTCCTTCAAACTCCTTATCTAATCCTGAACCAACAGCACATAGTTCAAAGAGCAACTAATTTGAACAGCTCAAATTTACACGTTTCCTAACAATGCTTAATTTAGAGGAATTTCTGTCCAATTATGTTAATTTAATGTAGTGAAAGACAAACATTCAAAAAGATCACCCTTAATTTATATAGATTGCCAAACTCTGCATTTTCTGAATGACGCCCAGGAACGTATTTTCAAAAACAAACAAACAATGGCAGAACCACTATTAGGTCATCTCTAAGCAGAAAGTGACTCAGAGCCTACATTACTCTCTCCCTGAAAGTATACTGTAGGCACTGAAACTACTACCCTGAGTCTGTGCTATCAAATTCCTTAAGTTAGAAAGTTTTAAAACCCGTCTGTGTGGGAGTATTTCATTTACAGATAGAGATTTGGTTGTTTATACATTTTCATACTTAATTTTTAAGATGTAATAACTATGTTTTAAAATTCATGGTGGTTTTGAATACTGTTCGATAATTGTGCTAAAATGGTATATCCATTCCTCCTAGGAAACAGAAATTATAGAAAGGTACTGCTTTACAGATCTGACATCTTTGAGTCATTGCAGTTTCAGTATAAATGCAATATGAAAAGTGACATTCATTTTTATGATATTTTCTTTAAATAAATTAGAATGTACTGGAGGCCTGATATAAAGTGGGATGCCTAAACTTCAGTAAGATGTTGTTTTCAATTCAAAATAAATTTTATTTTTTATTTTTTTTATAATGTCCCTCAATTTCAGATAAGTACCCCCCATTAGGTCCACTCCATTTTTTTTAAGATTTTATTTATTTTATTTGTCTTATAGAGATCACAAGTAGGCAGAGAGGCAGGCAGAGAGAGAGGGAAGAGGAAGCAGGCTCCCTGCTAGGCAGAGAGCCCGATTCGGGGCTCGATCCCAGGACCCTGGGATCATGACCTGAGCCAAAGGCAGAGGCTTTAACCCACTGAGCCTACCAGGCGCCCCCAAAATAAATTTCAAAGTGAATTATGCACCTCTAAGTTCAGAGACAATAAACATCAACCAACACAATTAATAACTTCTATTTCTTGAAATTTCGGGAACATTGATAGTCTCATCTCCTGGAAGAACAACAGCTAAAATTTTTGGTCATGGATTCTTGCTAAAATATCACTTTCCCAAAGAAAATTAATGATATGAATTTTCCCTGATTGTTATTGATCATGAAGAATATAACAACCACGATAATAAAAAGAATAGGAAAACCATGATATCTCATCTGTAAGGGCATGTGGAAAGTAGGAAATGCTAATAAAAATAACTACCATTATTTCCTAAGTTAACATAATATAACAGAACAAAAATATTTCATAACAATATTTTCTAGGCTCATTCTGATAACTCTTTTCTACATTCAAATTTAAAGGTTGAGGCATGTGATATATATTACACAAGAAACATCCCAAGGAATTTGTTAAAAAAAAAAAAACTCTTAATAAAGGACAAATCCAAAGGAATTTTTTTTCTAATTTAATTAACAAATTGTGAATCGACTTACCTATTTCATCACAGTGTATCAGGCACCAATAATATTTTTTAATCGTCATACCTGATGCAATAGTTAGCATCTTTCAGACATACTGATCAGGAACAAGCAAATAAATAAGAGCACCGTAGCTTAAGATCTACCTGCATAAATATAGGACTACTTCAGACAATCTCTTCACCACAACATAGCAATGAATAGAAATCATACATGCTCTGTAATGGACATACAGATGAGATAGAAGGGGATGGGTGTTAATATATGCAGAATCTTTATTAATTACATTGTAAAACATAATATGGAAAAACAGAATACAATTTTAGAAATACCCAGGTCACCATCACTGTTTTATTTTTATATGTGTAGATAAGGAGTTTAATAAACAATCCATGACTATTCAACTTCTTATATTTTGAAAATTTTAGCAAAAGTAACAAACCTAGCAACTAGAAAATTGTATCTATCTGCAAAATACAGCTTTGCCAGTATGGTAGAGGAAAAGCAAAACAAAATAAGTAAGAAAAGTTTAACATTTCACAAGAGTTTTACTTTTATTTTTTTAGTTATTATTTTTTATTTTTCATTTATTATTTACTTCTATTTTCTACTTTATTTTAATGAAAATGTCATGACCATAACATAAGAGCAGAATTAAACCAACATGAGAAATTATTTTTTCATAAGTTATAATAAACTAGCTTGGTGATTAATTCAAAAATTATATTACAAACTTCAGTGTTCTTGCAGTAAGTATCACTGCATAAACAAATGAGTCAGGAGTCATAAACTAATGATGATTCTAAATGTTATTTAGAGAGACATTCTGTTCTTAATATATTTCAAATATTCTACACAAGGCAAAGTGGATCCAAGTAATCTGTAGGCAAAATAAGATTTTAGAGTAGTATATATTTCCAACAGTGTTTATAAAATATTACCTTTATGTAAGGCATCATCCTGGACTTTGTGGAGAACACACAAAGGAGTAAGAAGTGGCCCTTCAAGAAACATATACAATATCAAGGTTTAACATGAAGCAGCATGTCTTCTCTAAGTAAAAACACATTGTACCAACTGACTTTACTGAAACTTTATATTTATTGCTCTCCTTTTAGGTCATAGTGTCCTTCTGCATGCAGGCTGCTATAACAGACATGATATAGACTGAATAGCTTATAAAGAACAGGAATTTATTTCTCACAGTTCTAGAACTGAGAAGTTCAAGATTAAGGAATGGGCAGATCCAGGGAGAGCCCACTTCCTCCTAGATGGCTATCTTCTCACTGTAAACGTACATGATGAATGAATCAAGAGAACTCTCTGGGGTCTCCTTTAGAAGGACTGTAATCCCACTTATGACCTAATCACCTCCCAAAGGCCCCTATGTTTTAATACTATCACTTCCAGAGTTAGATTTCATAATATGATTTTGGGGGACATAAACATTCACACCATAGTATATATAAACAAAAAAAGACACAAAAACAACAAACAACAAAAATTATTTTAACTACCTATTATTTTCAACTTCATAAATTTTTAATTTGTTTCTATATAATATTAAATAATTTATTTGAGTGATTCACTTATATCCAATGCATCTGAGTGCAATTAAATTTGCTTACCCAACATATCCAGCAGCACATTTCTTCAGACTATCCCATTCCCCACCTTACAGGATTTACCACAATTAGAAGACAGGGGATAGAGGATAGATAGATAGATATATACGTAAACATACTTATACATACACATATGCATATTTTTTCCTGTTAATGATACTCATGCAAATAAAATTGAAGCTCAAGGAAACCTGTCTTGTGTGTTACTTAATATCCAGTTTTTAGTCAACATCCAAAAACAAATAATCCAATAAAAACATGGATAGAAGACATGAACAAGTGTTTCCCCAAAGAACACATTCAAATGTTCAGTAGATACATGAAAAGATGTCCATCATCATGTATCATCAGGAAATTGCAAAGCAATACTAGAAAGACATACCACCTCTCACCTGTCAGAATGGCTAAAATCAACACTACAAGAAACAAAAGGTGTTGGAGAGGATGTGAAAAAGTAACACTTGTGGGGGCTTCCTGGGTGGCTCAGTGGGTTAAGCCTCTGCCTTCAGCTCAGGTCATGATCTCAGGGTCCTGGGATCAAGTCCCACATCGGGCTCTCTGCCACGCATGGAGCCTGCTCCCTCCTCTCTCTCTCTACTTGTGATCTCTCTCTGTCAAATGAATAAAATCTTAAAAAAAAAGAAAAAGTAACAATTGTGAACTGTTGGTGGTGATGCAAACTGATACAGCCATATTTGAAAACAGTATGGAATTTCCATAAAATTTAAAAATAGAAGTCCTTTGTGATCCAAAAATCCTGTTGGTGTGTATTTACCCAATGAATATAAGAAAGCTTATTCAAAGGGATGCTAGCACCCCTATGTTTATAGCAGCATTATTTGTAAAGCTAAGATATGGAAAGAGCCCAAGTATCCATCAATTGATGAATAAATAAAGAATAAGTGGTATGTATATACAATGGAATATTATTCTGCCATAAAAAAGACTGAAATCTTGCTATTTGCAATAACATGGATGGAACTAGACAGTATAATGCTAAAAGTGAAATAAGTCAGTCAGAGAAAGACAAATACCTTTACTCATATATGGAATAAAAGAAACAAAACAAACAAGCAAAGGGGAAAATAAAAAGACATAGAAAGAGAAACAAAGCAAGAAACAGACATTTCATTATGGAGAGCAAACTGATGGTTACTTGAGGGGATCTGAAAGGAGTGATGGATTAAATAAGTGATGGGGGTTAATTAGAGCACTTGTCATGATGAGCACTGAGTGCTATAATGTTATATTGTACACATGAAACTAATACAACCATATATGTTAACTAACTGGATTTCAAATGAAAACTTTCTTAAAATCCCAGTTTTTAGCTCACATTCTGGCTTACAAAAGGGATTTAGTCAGGAATTTGGAGATTAGTTAATGAACAAATAAGGGGTGAACAGGCAGTTGTTAGATAAAATTACTATCCTTTCTGGCATGATCTTATACCTTTTATCTAGAATTATTTTTAGCACTTTAGACTCTCCCTATTTTATTTTGAGTCATTAAACAAATATTTCCTCAAAGGACCTTAGACTCCATCCAATTTGAGCAACAGTGTGAGAGAGGAAATGGTGTCCAGGAGGAAAAAAAAAAAAAGATGAAACTACTTTTGTTTACTAGTGAATGCATAGTTCTTCCACAGAAGAAGCTCTAAATGGTCATGGCTCCAGCTTTATATGTGTTCAGTCATACGTTCATAAGTAGGTAACACTATCAAAAAATATAAAGCATCTGAGATTATTTTCCCTTATTTGAAAGCTGGTGTATGAGTCTGCCGTGGTTTCTTGGGTGTTGATAGAAGACGCAGACTCATGGTTCAGAAATAATATAGTTTATTATTCACAGCAATAGAGGTAGCCAGAATATTAACAGTATTTGTGTGTGTGTGTGTGTTTGTGTGTTTGTGTGTGTGTGTGTGTGTGTGTGTGTGTGTGTGTGTGTAGGGGTGGGAGTTATATATCAGTTCTGAGCCTCAGTTCCCACAAGAAGAATCAAAAGAGAGGCAGATAATATCTGCAAACACAACAGGTTAAGTTAAAAAAAAAGATACTATTTCTGTCTTCTAAGTCTATTCAATACAACCATCTTCAAAGGATGGTCCAGAACAAATAATAAATGCAGAAATGTAAGCAACCAATTGAAAAGTGTCTCCCAAGAAACACACTTTGAGAGTCTTCATTTGACAAAAATACTATAGGATATTACATGGATCAGGTGCATTGAATACTGGAAGGTTAAAATTACAAGGGACCAAATATTTTTAAGCAGTTCTGGCATCCAGTAGAGTTCAAATAGGTTTTATAAGATTGAGGAAAGAAGCCATCAAAACCTGGGCCCAGGGGCGCCTGGGTAGCTCAGTGGGTTAAGCCTCTGCCTTCGGCTCAGGCCATGATCTCAGGGTCCTGGGATCGAGCTCTGCATCAGGCTCTCTGTTCAGCAGGGAGCCTGCTTCCCCCCCTCTCTCTGCCTCTCTGCCTACTTGTGGTCTCTGTCTGTCAAATAAATAAATAAAATCTTAAAACAAAACAAAACAAAAAACCTGGGCCCAATTTTCCCAAAAGTATGATTCTGATTCTAGTCTCTATGATGTTATCCCTTGAAGACAATGTCTCTAATTGAGTTGAATTAGTTTACTAAAGAGCATACCCCCATTTGTTGTAGGAGATGAACAATATGCAAGAGGCAAAATGCCACATGGAAGCCACCCGGTCTTCAGTGGAATATAGAATCAGTTCCTTTGGGATGAATTTGTTCCACATTTGAATTCCCACTTAAGGGAAAATAAGAGTGCCTTCTAATAGATTTTAAATAGGAAATGACAACGGAAGCTTATACAAGATTATAAAATGGGAAATTTCATTTAGATAAGCAATAATTTCAAAGTCATCTTCTTAATATTACAGACTCTTCACATAATCATAATTTTATTTTGGTATTATATGGTAATTTCAAATATAGTAAATATAAAGAATTTACCTCTGTAATTATAGCGAGTCTGGTCATAGTTTAATGGCAACAAAACTTCAATTTAGAAGTATGGTTTACCAATTATTAATACATTTGGAAATGGTGTGTCATCTCCACTCCACTTGTCTCACTAAAACAGTGAGCCAAAAAAAGTAGGTCCAAGCTGTTTACTATGGTCAAAATGGGTTGCTTTTGCACTTGGTAAAGAAGCAGTCATATTTTGGAAAAAGAAACGGAGGCTATTAATATTTTCAACTTATTTTCAGAAAAGGAAAGAAAGGATAATCTAAGCTAAAGCCAAAATCTTACACAAGGTGGCAGGAGAAAGATCTTTTCCCAGATAAAGGGTTTTTCATCTTAGCCATGTTAGGAGGAAGAAGAGATGAGACATAGTGGACTTGACTAACGTTTGTACACTGTTCAAAAAGTTTTCAAAATATGGGGTGCCTGGGTGGCTCAGTGGTTTGGGCTGCTGCCTTTGGCTCGGGTCATGATCTCAGGGTCCTGGGATCGAGCCCCGCATCGGGCTCCCTGCTCCGCAGGAAGCCTGCTTCCCTCTCTCTCTCTCTCTGCCTGCCTCTCTGCCTACTTGTGATCTCCGTTTTCAAATAAATAAATAAAATTTAAAAAAAAAGTTTTCAAAATAATGTGTATTATTTTTCTTCTTTTAGTTGAGACAAAAACAAACAAACAAACAAAAAACCACTAATGAGCTTACTCTTAAAAGGAGGTAAACAAGAAACTAGCAAATATTGAGTGTTAGGTATTGTCCCCCTCCTTTTTTTAAAATTATGTTATGTTAGTTACCATACAATACATCTTTAGTTTTTGAAGTAGTGTTCCATGATTCATTGTTTGTGTAAAACACCCAGTGCCCCATGCAATATGTGCCCTCCTTAATACCCATCACCAGGCTCACCCATCCCCACATCCTTCTCATCTTTAAAACCCTCAGTTTGTTTCTTGGAGTCCATAGTTGTTCATGTTTCATTTCCCCCTCCAATCCCCGCACTTCATTTTTCCTTTCCTTCTCCTAATGTCCTCCATGCTATTCCTTAGGTTCCACAAATAAGTGAAACCATATGATGATTGACTTTCTCTGCTTGACTTATTTCACTTAACATAATCTCCTCCAGTCCCATCCATGTTGATGCAAAAGTTGAGTATTCATCCTTTCTGATGGCTGAGTGATATTCCATTGTATCCATAGATCACATCTTCTTTATCCGTTTGTCTGTTGAAAGGGATCTTGGCTCTTTCAACAGAATGGCTATTGTGGACATTGCTGCTATGAACACTGGGGTGCATATGGCCCTTCTTTCCAGTAAAATAGAGCTAGCCTATGACCCAGCGATTGCACTACTGAGTATTGACCTCAAAGATACAGATGTAGTGAAAAGAATTAGGTATTGTTAAAGCAAAAATGCAGGGGATAGAAGTTATGGTACAGAAGAGGGAAGGTCAACCATATGGCAGAGTAGAATAAAGTAGATCAGGAAGAAATTAGTCATATCCAGATATTGTAAGGCATGTGGGGTTGGCAGGAAGAGCATGAGAAATCATGAGAGCAGAGAGAGAAAATGGACCAGGCAGGAGAGGTTTATAACATTTTAACATCTAAGGTAAGCATATGCAAAGCAGAATAGGGAAAGAAATAAAAGTTTTTATAAGACTCAATACATAAGGAATAATGTGGAGGACACTGGGAGATGGAGAGAAGTGTGCTGGGGGAAATCGGAGGGAGAGACAAACCATGAGAGACTGTGGACTCTGAGAAACAAACTGAGGGTTTTGAAGAGGAGGGTGGCAGGTGGTTGGGTGAGCCCAGTGGTGGGTATTAAGGAGGGAATTTATTACACGAAGCACTGGGTGTGGTGCATAAACAATGAATTTTGGATCACTGAAAATAAATTAAAAGAAAAAAAAGGACTGACTACAGACATGGACCTCAGTGTAACACAGATATGGAACTCACTGGAATACCAGCCACTTCCCACCAACACACACAGACTATGATAATAATAAATAATAATGCAATTAAGAAAATTGCCTGCCAAATAATTTTTCCTCTTTTTTATTTTTATGATTATTATTTTTATTTTATTTTTAAAGTTTTTATTTAAATTCCAGTTAGTTAAAATAAGGTGAATATTAGTTTCAGGTGTACAATATAGTGCTCAACACTGCCATACAATGGCTTAAATAAAAAATGAAAAAAAAATTTTTTTTAAGATTTTATTTTTAAAAACCTCTACACCCAAGGTGGATTTCAAACGTACAACCCCAAGATCAAGAGTTACATATTTTACTGACTGATCCAGCCAGGCACTCCAACAAATAAAAATTTTATAAAATTGTTGAGTTTGGGGCGCCTGGGTGGCTCAGTGGGTTAAGCCGCTGCCTTCGGCTCAGGTCATGATCTCAGGGTTCTGGGATCGAGTCCCGCATCGGGCTCTCTGCTTGGCAGGGAGCCTGCTTTCTCCTCTCTCTCTCTCTGCCTGCCTCTCCATCTACTTGTGATTTCTCTCTGTCAAATAAATAAATAAAATCTTTAAAAAAAATTGTTGAGTTTGTGGGAGTCTCATTTGCTCAGTCAGTTAAGTGTCTGCCGTTGGCTCAGATTATGATCTCAAGAGTCCTGGGATCAAGCCCCATATTGCTCATGCTCTCTCTCTCTCTCTCTCTCTCTCTGGCTTTTGCTCTTAAATAAATAAATAAAATATTTTTTAAAAAAATTGTTGAGTTTGTTTAACTAGTTTTAAACTAGTAGACAGAGATGAAGATAAAGTATGATATCATGGCAGGGAAAAATACAACTTACACGTTTTAAAAATAAAATGCGTGATGCAAGTTACATCACTTCTTTTATCACCACACTGGGACTTTCCCTACTGAGTTGTTGTAATGTAAGGACCTATTTTATATTTTTATATTTTAGCAAGAGGCTTTCATTGAGGTTAACCCTTAAACTGTCCTTGCTCCCCTTCCCCCAGGGGATTCACTTAAAAACAAGTCCTGGAAATCAGCTCCAGGTAACAAAGCCCATATACAAGGGTGGGTCAGGCCAGGTGGAGACATCAATCAGCGGTGGGGGGGGCGGTGTTTGCATATTGTCTCCCTAGATACTAAGGAGTATGCCCCACTCCTCCGCCCTTTGGGAACCGTTTTGGCACCAATCCTAATCAAGGTGTAATAGGCTGGGTCAAATGTCTATACTAGGGTAAATTGAACCTCAATTGGTCACCTAGCCTCACTGTGGAGTTTCCTGTGTGTGATAAAATCACATTGGTCACCTGTGCGTGGCCAGGCCTGACTGCATGGCCTTTGCCCTTAAAAGCTAGACTGTGAAACAGCGAAGGGTTGCCTTCTCTCATAAGAGGTGTGGCCCCGAACGTTCGTTTAGATTCTTGATGCTTGGCATGAAATAAAGCTTTGCTTGACCTTCGCTTTACATCAGTCTCGCTCCTTTAATCATAGACCCATTATTGGGGCATAACAGTATTAATCTTATAGTTATAAGTCCACAATGCATCCATCATCCATTCTACCCCTTAACATTCCCCTTTGGACAGACACATGATCTAGAACAAGCCTTATTTTATAGTGCCTTGTAAAAGATTTTTGCTGCTGCCTAAATTGCCTACATTCCTCTCACCATTACCACGGAAATTGGGTCCACTGAAACAAAGGGGTAGTGTAAGAAATTAACAACTTCCATAAATCTCTTTAAATAATAAAATATAAGATAGTGATACCTTTTTTTCTGCCACATAACCAATTCTTGCAAGAATAAAGTCAATATAAGAGAATTTACAACACATGCTAGCATTATCCTACTGGACCCAGATCATTTGTATGCTTCTCTGTCTCTGAGAAATGTACTTATTTACATCACTGAAACCTACAAATTGTTTGATATGACTACTAATATCACCTACATTATTTTAAAGCCTGTTTAAGACTTCTGAAATACATAGGTTTTGTAAACACTTATTAAGCATCTTGTATATATCAAACACTTTAAAAGTCTCTGCTTTAAAAACAAAACAAAAAAACTCTACCTCAATGGAACTTTGAGTCTGAAAAAGATACAGGCAATATACAAGGCAACAGATAGAATAATTACATATTTGATTATATACTCCGAGGATGTCACATTAAATTGATATGAAAATGATGAGAAGGATCTGGATTTCTTGTCAAAATTTTTTGCCTTAAAAAGAAATTGATATTTAGGGAAAGTTGTTACTGAAAGAGGTCCTGTGTCAACCAAAAATGTTAAACCATGATCTGACTAAATTTTCCAGTTGTGATCATTGCTTTGTTTAGCTGTCTTATATTAAGACTGAATTTAGTAATTCAGTCTCAAATTTCAGTAAGTCTTTTTATAATGATTTTATTTATTTATTAGAGAGAGAGAGGGAGGGGCAGAGGGAGAAGAAGAACCAGACTCCTTGCTGAGCAGGCAGCTGATGCAGGACTGGATCCTAGTACCCTGGCATCATGGCCTAAGCTGAAGGAAGACACTTAACCAACTGAGCCACCCAGGCACTCTAGACTGTAAACTTCTTAAAGGTAAAAAAGTTTATTCTTCTAGTAGTTCCACAGACATTTCTAACATCCATAAGAAAGCATGTACTGATGTAAAATGCCAGCAAATCCAATTATTTCGAAAAGAAAGAAAGAAAGAAAAGATATATCTGGATAAAGAGAAAAACAGAAAATCTAATAATACATTGAATTATTAGAGCAAAGAGTGGAGGAAGAGAAAATAAATATGAAATAGAGATTTCCACGAAAAGAAAAAAATTGAATAAGGCAGGAGATTTAGAAAATTATTATGATAGACTTGAGAAAAAAATAAAATAGGAAATTTTGGAAAATAGCAATGAATGAAAAGGTAAATTGTTCCTACCTCTATAATATTAGCTGTTTGTTGTTGTTGTTGTTGCTAATTTACCTATTTAAGCTAATAAACAAAGAAAGGTTTCATTTAGGGATAAGGTTTCTATATATATATATACTTTTTTTCCATTTAGTTTTAAGGTATATATATATATATATATATATATATTTTTTTTTTTCATTGTTAGAAAATGTGTCACAGAAAGTGTTTAAACTTTAAGATACAGATGCAACATGTAACGAACTACGTTGTTTGAACGTCCAATTTGTAAATGCTATTAGAGGAAACTTGGTGGAAATGTCCTTATGTGGTTGTGTTTCTGGAACTAAGTATATTTATTAATGAGGAATAGTTTAAAATTATGAAATGACCATGAGTGGACAATTTTCCTAATCCTATCAGCTCTTTGCAGCTCTTTTATTAGCCCCCTTCAGGAATATCAGCTTTATTTATCTAATTAAATTTTATATTAATGTTCTTTTGACTTTTGGCCTTTCTCTTCCTTCTGCTCTTTTTTTTTCTCCTAAATTACATGTTTCAGTTTAACAGCTACTATCAATTTTTTGATATGAATTCTCAGCATCAATTTACTAACTCCAGAGATGAAGCAGCATCAATATTTAGAAGCGAAGAATACAAAGCCTTGGGCATATGGATGGCTCAGTCAGTTAAGCATCTGCCTTCGACTCAGGTGGTGATCCCAGGGTCGTGGGATGGAACCCCAGGTTGAACTTTCTGCTCAGCTGGGAGCCTACTTCTCCCTCTCCCTCTGCCTGCAGCTCCCTTTGCTTGCGTTCTCCCTCTCTTTGTCAACTAAATAAAATAAAATAAAATAATGTAAATAATACAATTATTTATTTATTAAAATGCATTTATTACACAATACATAATGTATTGCATAATTATAATAATGATTAAATAATTTATTAAATATTTATATTAAATATATCGATTTAATTAAATAAATATTTTTTAGAATTTAAAATATTTCAAATTTAGATTGTTAAATATTAAATCATTAATTTAATAAATATCTAAACATAATTAAATGAAATAATTTATTTATTAAAATGAATAAAATAATGTTGTCATTATCTGAGCATGTATTTTTAAATAGTCTAAAAACACCATCTAATACAGTCTAAATACATTGAGTTCAGATATTTATACAAGTTAACCCAGACACTCAACCCACAGACAGTTTCAAAACATTTGTTTTTATCTACTACTCAAAATACGATTGTAATGTATTTATTTATAACTTTGACATAGCAAGGAAACTTGGAGGAAAAGGAGACATTTGCTTTTAATACTTGAAAATTATTCTGTTGATTTAAAAAAAATAAAAACCTTAACACATGAGCATTTCTTCTTAAAAAACTCTGTGAAGTTTCTGAGTCCCATTCTATTAAAAGTGCTGATAAAATGGCCTCAGTTACTCATTTAAATTATCAGCTGAATGGGTAACACATGAAGTAGAGAGCTTTTTAATTATTTATGAATGTATTGCTTGTGGATGGAGTGCCACATAGAGTTACCTCTCATTTTGGCTTTGTTTTGTGAGCAGCAGTGGAATCTATGAATGAGATTAAACATAAGGACATTCACAGAAATTCTAAATGAACTTCTGGGGAAGGGCAATAAGTGCAAGGAAAAACTGCAGCAAGACTAATTACAAATTTCAAGTGGTCATCGCTTAATTATAGAAGCTTTTAAGTTCAAGTAATATATCTTTTTTATGAGCCTATCATATTGTATTAATTACCACAAACTGCACTCTTGAACACTTATCTTTTCACATATTTCTTAGTCTTAGTACTTAAAATTACCCTTATGATTGATAAGTAAATGGATTTTACTGACAATGCATTTATTTACATAAATAAATAATGCTGTTTATATATATGTAAAAACAATTGAATATGTGTATGTGTTCAATGAAATTTTTTTTTCAAATTAACATCTTAATTCTACCACATTGGTTACAAATAGATATAGACTTTATAGATTCATCAAACATTTTATTCTCAAATTTATATCTCCTTTGTGAAGTAAATGAAACTGTATATATTAAATATGATCCTATCACATGTAACAGTTACTAGTGCATCCCAGGACATACATAGGTCAGGTCCTACTCAAGGCATCACGGATAACTGGATTTAAATTTCTATCCTAGGAGTCTTCTGTATATTTCTGTGGCTTTTATACTACAATCAGGAGGAAGAATTCTTTTGCTAAAAGCTTTGAAATCACTATGTGAGTAGATTATTTGTAGACTAGTGATATAATATTATAGTTTAATATGTAAAGCATGATAAAATAAAATGCTATTGCCATATTTAATTTGTTCAGTAAAGCATTCATTTAGTTATCAAGCATTCATTTGCTTTTTTTTAAAGATTTTATTTATTTATTTGACAGACAGAGAGCACAAGTAGACAGAGAGGCAGGCAGAGAGAAAGGAAGGGAAGCAGGGTCCCTGCTGAGCAGAGAGCCTGATGTGGGGCTCTATCCCAGGACTCTGGGATCATGACCTGAGCAGAAGGCAGAGGCTTTAACGCACTGAGCCACCCAAGAGCCCCAAGCATTCCTTTTCTTTATACAGAAGAGATAGAACAATATTATATAGTAGAAAATACAGTAAATAATCTAGAAACCTTGATCATTTTGTTTTGGCAATTTTAGAACATAAAATTAGCTAAAGCTCAAGTGCAAGTTATATTTGTATCATAGGAGGAAAAGTTAATTAAAAGTTTGTTTATTGCCATAGTTTAACACTTCAACAAAATGATAACGAGTCAAAAATTAATGAATATATGAAGTATACAATAAAAACAATAATCTTGAGTGTATGTGACTCACTGTAGGTATTGATAGGCTAGAAATCAAAGGGAAAGTATCTATAGGGTTTGTTCAGTTCCATGCTCATCAGATTAATAGGCTTTCTCATATTGCTTCCTTCACCACATTAATTTGTCTAATGAAGTTTTCAAGAGTTAAAGACAGTGATAGGTTCATGGCTGGAGAGAAGGTACAGAATCTAAGATAGTTCAGCAGTGCTTATTATTTAAGAGAAAGACAGCATGGGAGGTGAGGTGTGGAAGGAAAGGGATAAGAAGAGAGAATCTTAAGCAACCTCCTTGCCCAGCACAGAGCCTCTAGGGGCTTCATCTCATCGCCCTGAGATAACCTGAGCTGATATCAAGAGTCAGATGCTTATCTAATTGAGTCACCCAAGTGCACCATTTTTTTCCCTGTATCTTTATTTTCATCTCTTTCTGTAACTGAGTTTCCCTTCAAAATCAGGACTTGCATACACAACCTAAATAATTATTTGGGGATTTGATCACGTGGAAGAAGAGAGAATGAGAAGAGCTAAGTGGTCCAGGAGAAACATATAGGAGTTCAGACTGAGTGGATTATGATTGTGGACAACTGAGCATCAATCCTAATGCACAGAATACATCTCAGAATTATTTTCCTGAAACAAGAAAGAATCTGTTTAACCCACTGGCTTCTGCATCCTATCCACAGTGGTTAAAATTCATCCCAGAAGTAATTAATGTCCCTGAATTTTCTATTACTGGGAATGAAAGAGGAGCTGAGTGGGCTTGGTCAGTGTCCCACCTAATGAAAGGCAGAGCAGATTCAGGCAAAAAAAAAATTATTAGTTCTTTCCAAATTAGATTTAATGGGATTCTATTTTTCTTTCATGAATTCATTTTACATTTTATATTTTCAATTTTTCTAAGCTTTGGCCAATATTCACTGCATTTTTGAATAGCTTTTATCTATTATTGTAAATCATTTTTCTGCTACATTTGTTTAGTCATGGTTATCCATTTCTTCTTCCAAGTTTTTCAGATATGTGATATCAATTTCCAAATAAATTATTTAAAATGTTTATTTGTTATACTAAACTTCTATGAAAAACATTGATATATGTATTATGGCATATTGTTCCCCTTTCAACTTATTTTTTTAAATGTGAATGTGCCTTGGCAAATATATATTGTTTCTTTTTATGTTTATGTAGATTCTTCATAATTTTCCCAAGTTCATTGGCTTATGGTTTCTATTTTTTTAATAATTTTCCTACTGCCATTTAATAGATTTTTTCCCATTACATTGTCTAAGTTGCTATTGCCATTAAAAGTAAAAAGCATCTGGAAATCTATATCTCTGTCCAGTTTCCTCAAATCACTCATTATTTTCAGGATCTAGTTGGATTTTCTTACAGGTTCCAGGTGGACAAGCTTTTGAACTGGTGCTAATTATTATTTCTGTTTCTGGCTTCCTGCATTTACCAGCTTAGGGATCATTTTTAACAATTATGATGAAATGAGGCATCATATTCTTATTCTCAACTTCATTAATAATGATATTAGTGTAACATGTCCTACAAGATAATAATAGATACATGTAAAATAATTTCATTGACCAAAAAAGTGGTGGAAAATGTAAATAAAACAGAGTGGCAAACAACGAGTCATTTCAAGTTGAGCTATTTTTTTCCCCCTTTATCTCCCTGTCCCTTTAATTTCCTGTAGCACATTCCTACAAAGTATTTTAAGGTGTTTTATATGCACATACATAGAGATCATCATGGAGTCAAAATCTAATAATTCCTTGTCAGTTTTAAATATTTTAAGTTATTGTTCATTCCTATGTCAGTTGTCTATTAACTTTTTCTCCACACGGCACTTAATTGCAAGGAAATATTTAATTTTAATATAAATTAATTAATCACTTTAATAAATATTTTTACCTTATGGATTAATCTTTGATGCTTATTTCTTAATTTTTTTTAACTTTTAAAATTTTATTTATTGAGAGAGAGAGTTAGAGAGAGAGAGAACAAGCGCAAGCAGGGGAAGCTGCAGAGGGAGAGGGAAAAGAAGAAGCAGGTTCCCCACCAAGCAGGGAGTCAAGCTCAGTCTCAGGGCCTTGGGATCATGATCTGAGGTGAAGGCAGAGGCTTAGCTGACTGAGCCACTGAGTCTAATTGTTATCTTTGATATATAAGAAAATACTTTATCATCTCTAATTGATCCCCTATGTCACTAATACAGTTTTCTCTATGGTGCTATTAATTTTATTGTCTTCAAATTAGACTCTTTTTCTAGAAGCATTTTTAATCAGTCTCTTAGGTCTTTAATTTAGTTTTTATACATTTCATTTAGTATTTTATTTTATCTTCATCATCTCTGAGTATTCCTGACCAGTATTCATTGGTCAAATCTTTCTTATTAATCTATTCCAAAACTATGTTTGTTTCTATAATAATTTTGTTATTACTGCTGTCGTTCTTAGGTTTTGCCTTTATATTCTTTTCGTTTTGTTTTGTTGTTTTATGCTTTGGTGTTTTTGTTGTATTTTTTTGTTTTTCTTTTGAATTAATACAATTAAACCTTTAGATTTCCTTCATACCTTTAATTATTGTCACTTATTTTCACAAATGATATTACCATAGTACAGTAATTCTAAATATTTCTGAATTAGCTGTATTATTTCCTCTTAGGTATAAAGTTAACTTCCAGTTACATGGACTTAATATTTTGTTCATTCTCTTCTAGTTTTATTGCCTTATCATTGGAAAATATAGCCTGATACTTAACTCTAAGGAATTATGTGGGAGAGCTAGGTTCTTGTCTCTTGGAGTCAAAGAAGGAATCTCGTGGACAATGGAGAGTGAGGAAGTGACAGAAGTTTGTCAAGTGAACATATAGAAAAAGCTCTCACAACTAAGAGGGGTCCCCACACAGTTAACAATGAGTGCCTTCAGGGTTTATTTTTTATAAAAAGGTAACCAGGCAACTTTAATCCTTTTAACATCTCTATCAATAACTGCTGCAATGGCTTACCTCCTTTTTAGGGTCTGATTATTCTTTTTTGGTTACAGGTGTTTATCATAGAAACACCCACCCCACATGACCCACCCCATACACCTAGGGCAGGGTGGTCCTCCATCCCACATGCCTAGATCAGGGTGCTCTTCCCTGGGGTAGGGTGGTCCAATTTATCTCTTTACTCTGGTTTTCCCACACCACATTTTGGGGATTTCTGAGAGCCTGTTCACAAAGTTCCCTATGGATCTCTTCCTCCCTAGCCCCACCTGTCCGTTACTCATTTTGAGAGTTGATATTACCAAGTATTGTAACTCTAAAAATTTCTGAATTAGCTGTATTATTTCTTTTTAGGTATGAAGTTAACTTCCAATTATGTGAATTTAATATTTTGGTCATTGTTTTCTAATTTTATTGCCTTATTCTTGGAAAACGTAGCCTGATATTTAACTCTAGGAATTTATTGGCATATACTTCTGGCCTAAATAATGGCCTGTTTGTGTAAATGTTCAACTTATGCTTATATACTTACTGAAGACTATTGTTTTGGGGTCAGGATGGCTACATTTATTAATAGATCAGGACTATTAGATTCTCTAAATTTTGATGTCTCTTAATTTAATCTAATTAAATTATCAGTTAATGAAAGAAGTTAAATTTTTTATGTACTACTGCATCTAAACTTATCAAAGTCTTTTGCTATAATTAGACAAGTATGTCATCCTGTTTTTATACCAAGTCTTACATTAAAAAAAATCATACTATCTAAAATATTTATTATTATTATTACTTTATTATTATTATTATTATTATTATTAAAGATTGTATTCATTGGGGTACCTGTGTGGCTCAGTCAGTTAAGTGTCTACCTATAGCTCAGGTCATAATCCCCGGGTCCTGGGATAGAGCGCCGCAGGGGGTTCCCTGCTCAGTGGGGTGCTTCTCCCTCTCCCTCTGTTATTCCCCATGCTGTGTGCATGTTTTCCTTTTCTCACTCTCTCTCAAATAAATAAGTAAAATTTAAAGATTATCTCTCTCAAAGAAATAAGTCAAATATTTTTTCTCAATGGGAGGGAGAAGCAGACTCTCCACTGAGCAGGGAGCCTGATGCAGGGCTCAATACCAGGACCTGGGATCATCACCTGAGCTGAAGGCAGACACTTGAACCGACTAAGTCACCCAGGCACTCCAGTTCTTTATTTAGTTATTTATTTTTATTATGCATATGTTTTATCTCTCTTTTCTTCAAGTCTTTTTTTCGATCTTTGTATTTTTTCATAAAACTGAATTATTTCAAGATGACTTGGTCATCCTCT
Organism: Mustela nivalis; assembly: GCF_964662115.1. Classification (NCBI taxonomy): domain Eukaryota; kingdom Metazoa; phylum Chordata; class Mammalia; order Carnivora; family Mustelidae; genus Mustela; species Mustela nivalis. The sequence goes on from NW_028136316.1 coordinate 709,831, forward strand.
TTTCCCCCACCCCATAGGTCATAGAGTACATTTTAACTGTTAAAATAATATTAGTATTTAAGTGCTGCCTACACAAATTAAGGCAAATTATCTGTGGTCTGTATTCCTGAAAATATTTTTTTTTTATTATGCCTTCCTATTCCAATGAAATTTTATAAGGATCTAAATGTTTACATTTGTGATTATTTTTTTCAAGATAATAAAGCTATTACTTCATTCTTTTTATATCTGATGATATTTAAAAAATTTCTGTCAGTCTGATTCTTGTTTCTTTATTAATGAATTATTTTTTTTCTCTCTAACACTTATGATTTTTTTTTTTTGACTTTGGTATGTATGCCCTAGTTTGGGATTCATAGAGTCAACTATAGTTATGAATATTTTCTTTCTTTTCTTGTATGTAAGTTTTAATCCAGTGTCTTGACTATTTTATGCTTGAGAAATAGATGTCCATTAATATTCAAATATTTCTTTCCTTTTTCTTCTTTCATTTAAAAAAAGTCATTTATTTTATTTTATTTAAAAAATATTTATTTATTTATTTGGAGTAGAGAGAGAGGGTCATGAAGAGTGGCTGATTATATACTTTCAATTTGGGAGGAGGTTAGGGATAACACAAGCCTCCAAGGTATTTTATAAACAAGGTTTCCAGGACCTTGAGGGGGCTAGCTATTGTTAGGGAAAGGTCATTTATTACTATTTAGTAAAAACTCAGGGAAGAGACTCTTCTGATGTGTATCAGTGGGTATATGCTTGGGAGATGATTGCCAATGTATATCTTGAGGGCAGGGGTGGGGAGTAGAGATAAAGAAGTTTCCAAAGTAATTTTTACATGTGAAAGTAGATTTTCAGTATCCTGGGGGGGTGGACTAAGAATGCTTTTTGCCCTGAGTGGATGTGTCCACATGGAAGCAGCTGAGTCCCCAGAGGAACTTCAAGGACTTGTCAACAGGCTATGAGTAGTAAGGAACTCTAATTTTTTCTCTAGCTTTTGTTCCACACACATCACCTACATCTTACACCTCTTTTATATTGATAATTTTAATGCTTTGCTGGTATCCAGATGACTATATCCTTAAGTGACTTCTTATCTCTATTGAATCCATTACGTATTCTATCCATTGTATTCTTAATTCAACTAGATTACATATATTTAATCTATTAGTACCACTAGGTTCTTATACTTGTTTTTATTTCAAAATCATTCCTTATTTCCTTACATTATTTATTGGGTATATTTTAAATCCCTGATATACTCACTTATTATATATAAGCTGTCACCCTTATTCTTATTTTGAGGTAGCTATATCTTTTTGGGTTTTAGGACATCATACCAACAATGCCAAATAATTTTCAGACAACAGCAGGATCTCCAAGAATTCAACTCCATTCTGACACTATCTACCTGAGCATAGCGTAAGATTTCATCAGTTAAGGGATCAGTCCTCCAAGACTATCTCCAACCCCATCTCAGATGCCAGTCTCACTGTAGGCCCCAGGTTATTACCTGTGCTTGTGACTGAGCAACTACAGGTTGGAGGTCCCAGTGGCCTACTTCTTACGTTCTTTTAATTTGCTACAGGGACTCACAAAACTCAGAAAAATACTTACTTTGTGTTTGCCAGCTTATTAAAAGATATAATAGAAGATTTAAATCAATAGATAGATAAAGAAGTGCACAGGGCAAGGTATGGAGAATGGGCACAGAGCTTCTATTACCTTCTGTAAGACTGCCACTCTTCCTGTCTTTTCATACATTTAACAAACTAAAAACTTTCTGAACCCAGTCCTTTCAGGTTTTCTGTGGAGGCTTCATGACATAGTCATGACTGACTAAATCATTGTCATTTGCTGATCTAATCTCCAGCTCCTCTACCCTCCCCAAATAATCCTGAATTGGGAGGAAGGGGAGGCATGTTGGGCAAAAAGTTATGAAGGCTTTACCAAGTGGTTGGTCCTTCAGGCAAACTGCCCTTGCCTTGAGTGAGGTCTGTAGGTCACTTCATTAACATAACAAAACACACCTCTCTCACCCTTATCACAGGAATTCCCAAGAGTTTTAGGAGCCAAGAGTATTAGGAGTCAGTAGCCATGGTTGAAAACCAAACATACAGATGACCAAAATATATTTCTTGTAAACCACTATATTACACTACATGCTTAAGAATTTAATTATGTGATCTTTTAAACTAATATTTTTCTAAGAGTCTAAACTGTTCTGTCAGTAATCTGGATTGGGGAGTGATGTATTGCCAAATTTCTGTCGTTTCAGTCCAGGAAGTCAAAGAGAAAATTTTGTTTCCTCCAAATCCTTAGGGCAGGAAGTTCAAAGTAACAATGTTGACTACTACTCCCTTTTCTTGATTTTTTTTTTTAAACAAGCAAATCATCTCTTCAGAGTTGCAGTTTAAAGCCAAGAACATGCGGAATTGGGAGAAATAAATAGTTAAATTTGGAGTCTTGCAGAGGTAGAATCAGAGTAGTGAAAGCCATTACAGTAATGGAACTAACTGAGGTCAGTGTTTGGTGAATAACAGAAACAGGTGGAGTTGTCAAACAAAGGAATCTTTGTTTACAACATACAAGGAGATCACAGGGAATAAGTTCCAAAGCCTTGACTGTTTGAACAGGAGAGAGATTTTTATTTAGTATTTAAGTAGAATACTCAGAAGGGAGAGTTTTATTATCCCGTGTATGGTTGGTCATAAGGTTGTGGATGCATGCACATCCACATATGTATTTGTGCAATATGTATTGCATGTTCACCTGAATGAAGCTTGTATTCCAGCGAGGGCAGAAACTTCAACGTTAGAATAAAGCAGAGGTAACTGTTGGACAAGGGAAAGGGACTCTGCAGGCTTCAAGAGCAGATATAAACTAGATGGGGTCTTGGGCTCATTTTCTGGGACAAGGAATGCAAGGCCTTGATTACTTTTGAAATAGCACTAGGAGTTTTACCACTGATTTATTGTCTCAATAGCTTAGGCTATTTCCTGGTCTGGTGGTGACTGTGAGTTTTCCCATTGCCTTGTTCCCTCAAAATCCTTAACTAGTGAGGTTTTTGCATTTCTTTGTAAGAACCTCCCAGGGATTTTTGGAAGAAGTGTGCTTGGGCAAGTACACAGGTGGGGTATAGATCATTGAAAATAGCTGGGGACAAAATATGACTTTTCTTATGTCAGGAAAACTATATCTCATCTTTAATTTTCTGGGAACCTCTAACTCTTTCTGCTGATGTTACCAGCAGGCATCTGAGATATTACTGATTGTTCTCTTGAACCTAAAGAAAAGGAAATGTAGAAAGCAAAAGACAAAACTTTAAAATCTATCCTGCAACTCATCAATTCACTGCAGCCACCTCTCTGTCTTTCCCTTTCTCTTTTTCTCTCTTTCTCTTTCTCTCTCACTTTCTCTCTCACATACGCACAACACACGCAAATCAACTTAAAACAATTTTTAATTGTCCCTATTCCATTTTAATATACTTGAGGCATGATCATTTCCTTAGTAAATACAAGAAAAAAAATCTAGTATTCCATCATTCTGTGTGAATAAGGTATTGAGGAATTTACTTCCAATAGCACTTATAAAAACATATTTTATTTAAGTAATATTATATAATCAGGTGCCTGCATTTTTCTTATTCTCCAACCAGTGTTATTTGGCAATTAATATTTTGTTCCTAAATATTCCCCTATATCTGAATGTGTGGGCTAAATAATTTTAGAAAGCTTTGTGTTATTGAACCTACAGGGTTTTTCTGTAGTTTTAACTTTTCTTTCTGTGATTTTTCCCATTAGTCACGTAAGTGACTGCAATATAACAGACATTGAGGATAAAGAAGGACTGAATAGAACAATCCTTGGCCTCATGAAGTTGAGACTCTAGCAAGGGAGTCAAACAATTCAGTCATTCAGAGACAATTTATTGAGTGCCTGGCCTAAGATGAGCACAACAAAACCCCAGCACAGAGGAATCATTTTAGTGGGAGAGATAGATAATAGGTAAGCCAACTTAAAAAAAAAAATCGTACTGGTGTTTCTTTAATAGTGATGCATATTTGAACTAAATGAGCACATTTTAAAAAGAACAGTGATTGAGAAGAGGCTTTTTAACTGAGTGGTCTGAAAGGGCCTCCCTGAAAAAGTCTGTTTTGAACAGATTTCTGAATAATATCAGCTAGGAAGCTGCGTACAAATCTCAGGGATGGGTGATTTTTTTCAGTCAAAAAAGTGTAAATGCTCCAAAGTCACAATAGAGCTATAAGTTTCTCTAATAAAGTAACTTCTGACAAAGAATGAGAAGAAATAACTAACCCAGTTTTGAAAGAAAAGGGACAGACTTTCTATGGAATTCATATTTAATTAAAGCTCTAAAGGACAAAAATACAATAGAGCAAAATTCTGGTCACACTGATATACCTGATGAAAGTTCATAAACAAGGTGTGGGTAGCAAAGAGTGTGTGGGAATGTTGGTAAGAACAGTGGGGAAGAGTCATCCCTGAACATGTTCTTTTTTTTTTTTTTTAAAGATTTTTATTTATTTACTTGACAGACCGAGATCACAAGTAGACAGAGAGGCAGGCAGAGATAGAGGAGGAAGCAGGCTCCCCGCAGAGCAGAGAGCCCGATGTGGGGCTCGATCCCAGGACCCTGGGATCATGACCCGAGCCGAAGGCAGAGGCTTTAACCCACTGAGCCACCCAGGCGCTCCCTTGAACATGTTCTTAAATGAAGCAATTCTTGTGTTGTTTTAAAGGGTAAATTGGAGTTTGCCTAAGTGATTAGAGAAGGATGCCTCGGCTTATGGAAGTTCAAAGCCATAAAGATGTGATAAACTACTGCAGACATTTTCATGTATATTTGGTGTTGCTTCTAGTAATGGTGAAATAAAAACTCCTACTTAAGACAACTAAAAATCCAGACAAAATAGCTTTCAAAATTAAAAATATCAGAATGATTATAAAAATTAAGTGTGGGATTACTGGGCCAAAATACGAAATACAATGAGAGCCTAGAGATATATGCCCTGAAGCCATTTTAGGAATGAGAGCATTAGAAACTACTAAAACACACTGAGCTGTGTTGTTAATAGACTCTTGATATGAGAGAAACAAAATTCAAAATCCATCAGCAATCAAATTTGAGGACTTTGGTACAACCCAAATTTAAGTTGAGATCGCCAAAGCACAAGGAGAAGCAGAAATAAGACTATAGCCTACCTTGCCTTCTGTGTAAACCGAGAAAGTCAATCACTGAATTTGGAGTATGATTGTCTTGTAGAGTCTCAGATATAAGAGAAAATCCTGCCAAGGAGGACCATACCATTATTATAGCTCTTAATTATCCCTACTCAATAAGAGTTTCAAATATAATGTCTTGAACATAGCAAAATGTAACAAAGCACACAAAGAAAAACCATTAACGAGATTTGATAGACAAAATGGGATTAAGTATGATGTTAAAATGATCAATAAAGATTGTAAAATGGCTTGGTTACTCTGCTCAAAGAAATGAGAGGGGAAGCAAATTGAACAAAAACCTGAAACTAAAAATGATATTGAGAAAGGTTATATAAATGAACCAAATGGATACTCTAGAACTTTAAAGATATGACAGCTAATTTAAGATACCACAGGGGTGCCTGGGTGGCTCACTTAACTAAACCTCCAATTCTTTTCCATTTTTTTTAACACCTTAATTGTATTTTATTTCTTTCATTTTGGCTCAGGTCATGATGTCAGGGTTGTGAAATAGAGCCCAGAGTTGGGCTCTGTGCTGAGCCTGGAGCCTGCTTAAGATTCTTTTCCCTTCTTTTTCTATCCCTTCCTGCGCTCTCACTTGCTCGCTCTCTTTTGCTTGCAAATAAATAGATAGATGATAGATAGATAGATAGATAGATAGATAGATAAATAATAGACAAAGCAAAATAAAAGCAGATTATGAAAATAAATATAAAGATTTTGAAATGAAAACAAGTTCAAAATAAAATAGAGAAGACCTACACAGCTAAAAGTTCATTCAGAAAATCTACTATTAAAGAAGTCAGTATGACACAATGTTAAGATATCAAAAGATTTGAGCATGTACTTTACAGAAAGGGTAATCCAAATGGCCACTCATATATAAAAACTGTTTATCTTTATTATGAATCTGGAATTAAATTAAGTTAAATTAAAAATAAATTAAAACCTAAAATGACATACTATTACACACTTACCATATTGGGCAACAGTAAAATTGTCTTGCAAGAATGTGAAAGAATGAAAGTGCCCATAATAAAAACATTTGAGGTAAGTTGGACAATATTTAGAAAACTTAAAAAACTGAAATAAAGATTTGGTCCATTCCTAGAAATACAACATGGAACTAAATGAATATTTTCACCAGGATATGCAAACAGATGATTATAGCTATTTCATTCATAACGGCAGATCAGTAGTGGTCTATTTGCACAATGTTACATTAAATAAGAGAGAATATTAACAAACTGGGAGGAGGGGCTAGGTTGTTATCATAAACAGATCTTCTATGGTGCTGATTATGTTCTATTTCTCAAAATCTTTAAGTTAAAAAAGTTTTCAAACTTATATCTAGATAGATAGATGATAGATAGACAGATATCCCAGAAGCTGCAATGCTAGGCTAAGACCAGGCTTTAAAGGGCTTTTCTATACTCTACTAAATACTTGAAACCATTCATTATACCATAGCTCAGTGTTCAAATCTCCATTTGTTTCCTCAGTTACCTAATATTTATCTTAAGGTGACCTGATCCAGACTTTTGATCACCTTTGTCTAAATATTTCTATTTTAACAAAGTCCTTTTGAACACTGAGAGACTAAAACTTAGAAAAATACTCTGATTGTTATCTCACTAGAGTGGAAAATATATAGTTACCCATTAACTAATGATATCCATGTCTACATTAGATCCATGACATTTTTAATTCTTGGGAGCTTTTGGTTAAATGAATTTTTTAAGCTTCCTTTAAATGAAGCTTTAAGCCATCACCCCATGAATAAAATTAAAGAACTAAATGAACACAGGCCAAGTATTTACAGAGTAATAGAATGTGCAGTGGAAAGAGTACAATTCTGAAATCATAAAGCCTAAATTAGTGTGATGCATCTTTACTAGCCATGTAATCATAAACCAGTTATCTAAATGTGTTAGCCTCACTTTTTTCACCCATGAAATGGTGATGATAATACTTATTATGCAGAGTTGTTGTGTGGATGTGATGAAGCATGGAGCATGACAGTCTCATATTCCATGCTAAAATGATAGCTATTTTTATACTTATAATAATTCTAATAATAGTAATTAAATTGTTCAAAATGGTAATATTCATTTATATTGAGGCATTGTATTGACTATTCACAGACACATTTACCAAAATAAATTTCATTTTACTTTACCCCCTTTGAGGATATATATTCCCTAATTCAATATGAATCTCATTATGAATAATAATTATCATAATAAATATGCTGATTTCTCTTCTATTTATTTTTAGGGAAGTATCCTTTACTGTTGAACATAAAGAAACTTAAGCAAGTCTGTCTTATTCAAAATTTGCATGCTGCTTTCTTATGAAACTAGATTATAGAGTTGTATGAAATAAATTCATGCAGTTAAGACATTTATGTTTGGAAAACTGGGTGGTCAGTTTAGTATTTCAAAAGAAGATTTTAAATTTAAACCTTAAAACTGAGCTCTTTCAGCCTTATTTATAGACCATCCTTCATGCTTCATAAGTACTCCTTCATTGTAAACTAAGTAATAGTTTTTGTCACAGTGTATATAACGAAAATGGATTTTATATTTTATTATTTCAGAGTTAGTTGCAGTTTCTACTTCCTTACTTCCTATTTTGAAAAATAGATTAATTCTACAGAAAGTTTTCTCCAGCTTTATTGAAAAAAAATCGACATATTATAATTTGTAAATTTAAGAAATGATTTCTTATAATATTGCAAGCTTTTAACATTGTGTAAATTTTGTACAATTTGATAAATTGGTATACATCTTTATTGCAATATAATCTACATAAAAATGTTAATACATCTACTATCTCGTATGGTTGCCACTGTTTTTTATGCATGTATCGTAAGGAATTTTAAGATCTATTCTCTTAGCAACTTTTATGTATATAGTATAGTAGAGATAAACTTCAGAGGTCTTGTGGATTTTGTTCCAGACTGCCTCAATAAAGTGATTATCTCAATAAACTAAGTCAAATCATTGTTATTTTTTTTGGTTTTCCAGTGCATATAAAAAATTATGTTTCCCAGTGCATATAAAAAATAAACACTATACTGTACTGTTCCAAAGCATTATGTTTTTAAAGAAAAACAATGTATATACCTTAAGTAAACTAGTTCTGAGTTTTCAGTGGGTCATAATTACTGATCACAGATCACCATAACAAATACAATAATAATGAAAAAACTTGAAATATTGCAAGAATTACCAACATGTGACTGAGAGACACAAAATGAACAAATGTTGTTAGAAAAATGGTGGCAGCAGACCTCTTTTATACAAGATTGCTATAAACTTTCAACTTGTAAGAATGTGATATATGCAAAGTTTAATAAAGGGAAGCACAATTTAAAAAAGTATGTATATTTTATTAACTATGATCATTATGCTGCACATTAGATCCCCAGAACTTTTTCATATTATAGTTGCAAGTTTGCACCCTTTTGACCACCTTACTCCACCCCAGGTTCACCCCTTCTCAACTCAACTCTAAGTTTCCATTAGTTTGCCTTTTCCTCAGATTCTGTATGTAAGGGATATCATAATACATAAATTAAAAAAATACATAAAATCTTTGAAATATTTCACTTAGTATAACACCTTCAAGATCCATCCATGCTGTTGTAAATGGCAGTATTTCTTAATTTTTCATGGTTAAGTGGTATTCCATAGTATATATTTACCATACTTATTTTACTCATTCATCCATTAATGGATACTGAAGTTATTTCCATCTCTTGCTTAGAGTTAATAATTTTATAATAAACATAAGAGTGCAGATATGTCTTTGAACAGTGACTTCGTTTCCCCTAGATATATACCTAGAAGTGGGATTACTGAATCATATGGTAATTTTACTTTTAATAATATGAATAATCTCCATACTGTTTTCCATACAAATTTATATCCCTATCACAGTGCATAAGTTTCCCATTTTCCCCAGTATTTACCAATATTTGTTAGTTTCAATTTTTTGGTAGTATATATTCTAATAGGTAGTAATATCTTGCTGTGTTTTTCAGAGGTAAATAACAAAAACATAATGACTTTGCCCTGAGTTTTTTACGTTGAGCACTCTTTAATGCTCCTGTTGGTCATGTATATAACTTTTTTGAAAAAAAAAAAGTCTATTGAGATCCTTTTGCTATTTTTTAAATTATATATATTTTTTCTATTTGTATCTGTTGGTTATTAACCTCTTTTCAGATATAAGATTTGTAAGTATTTTCTTACATTCTGTGGATTGTGTTTTCATTCTCTCTCTCTTTTTTTTTGACAATGCAAAAACTTTAGTTTGATGTAGTACCATTTATTTATTTTTGCTTTTTTTGCTTGTGTTTTTGGTCTGGTATCCCGAAAACTATTGGCAAGACCAATGTCAAGGAGTATTTTTCCTATATTTTCCTTTAGGAAATGTAGTTTCATGCATCACCTTTAAGTCTTTAATCTATTTCAAGTTAAGACTTATGAGTGATATAAGGTTTCCAGTTTCATACTGTTTTATGTGACTATTCAGTTTCAAATATCATTTATTGAACAGACTATCTTTACCCATTATATATGTTGGCCCCTGTCAAATATTAGGTGACTGTATGAAAGGATTTATTTCTGGACTCTCAATTCTGTTCTACTTGTTTATTGGTCTGTTTTTATGCCAGTATACTTTATTGTTTTGAGCATGAGGGCTTTGTAGTATAGTTTCAAATCAAGAAGTGTAATTTCTCTTCTTCATTCTTTCTCAGAACTGCTTTGATTATTTGTTGTCTTTTATGGTGTCATATAAATTTTAGGATTCTTTACTTACTTCTGTAAAAAAATAATATTGGATTTTTTAAAAGATTTTTAATTAATTTATTTGACAGAGAGAGATGACAAGCAGGCAGAGAGGCAGGCAGAGAGAGAAGAGGAAGAAGGTTTCTGCTGAGCAGAGAGCCTGATACGGGGCTCGATCCCAGGACCCTGGGATCATGACCTGAGCAGAAGGCAGCAGCTTAACCCACTGAGCCACCCAGGCGCCCCTAACATTGGATTTTTGATAGGAATTGGATTTACAGATGGTTTTCGGTAGTATGGACATTTTAACAATGTTAATTCTTACCATTCATAAATATGAGCTATCTTTCCATTTGTGTCTCCTTCAATTTCTTTATCAATGTCATAGTTTATGGAGTACAGATCTTTCATCTTCTTAGTTAAATCTATTCCTAAGTATTGTATTATTTTTGATGCTATTGTGAATTAGATTGTTTTCTTCATTTTTTCAGATAGTTCATCATTAGAGTGTTAAAATGCTCCTGTCTTGTGCTTACTTTGGCAGCACATATACTAAAATTGGAATGATGCAGAGAAGATTAGCGTGATCACTGAACAAGGATGACATGAAAAACTGGGAAGCATTCCATATTAAAAAAAATGAAACAAAACAAAATTCTTGTCTTTTATATATTGATCTTGTATTTGGCAGCTTTACTAAATTTGTTTATTCAAATTTTTTTGTGAAGTTTTTAGGATTTTTTAACATGTAAGTTCATGTTATCCAAAAAAAGAAAATTTTACTTCTTCCTTTTTTTTTTGAGTCTCTTATTTCTTTGTGTTCCTTGTTTCTTTGGCTAGGACATCCAGTACTATGTCAAATGAGAGTAGTGAAAGTGGACACACTTGTCTTTTTTCTGATCTTTAAGGGGAAAATTTTCAAACTTTTTTGATTGAATATGAGATTAGCTCTGGGCTTGCAATATGTGTTTTTTCTTTAATGGATTTTTAAAATTATTTTTTAAAATTTTTATAAACATATAATGTGTTTTTATCCCTAGGGGTACAGGTCTGTGAATCACCAGGTTTCCACATTTCACAGCACTCACCATCACTCACCATAGCACTTGCCCTCCCCAATGTCCATACTCCCACCATCCTCTCCCAACACACCTCCCCCCAGCAACCCTCAGTCTGTTTTGTGAGATTCAGTCTTTTATGGTTTGTCTCCCTCCCAATCCCATCTTCTTTTATTTTTCTTTTCGTACGCCGGAAACCGCCTATGTTGCATCTCTACTTCATCATATCAGGGAAATCTTAGGATAGTTGTCTTTCTCAGATTGATTTATTTCGCCAAGCATAATACCCTCTAGTTCCATCCACGTTATCAAAAATAGCAGGATTTCATTTCTTTTGATGGCTGCATAGTATTCCATTGTACATATATACCACATCTTATTTATTGATTCATCTGTTGAAGGACATTTAGGTTCTTTCCATAGTTTAACTATTGTGGACATTGCTGCTATAAACATTTGGGAGGGTATATACTCAGTACTACAATCACTAGGTCATAGGGTAGTTCTATTTTCAGCTTTTTGAGGCACCTCCATGCTGTTTTCCAGAGTGGTTGCACCAGCTTGCATTCCTTTGTACAGTGTAGGAGGGTTGCCCTTTCCCCATATCCTCGCCAGCATCTGTCATTGACTGACTTGTTCATGTTAGCCATTCGGAAAGGTGTGAGGTGGTATCTCATTCTGGTTTTGATTTGTATTTCCCTGATGCCGAGTAATGTGGAGCATTTTTTCATGTGTCTGTTGGCCATTTGGATGTATTCTTTGCAGAAATGTCTGTTCATGTCCTCTGCCCATTTCTTCATTGGATTATTTGTTCTTAGGGTGTTGAGTTTGATAAGCTCTTTATAGATTTTGAATACTGGCCCTTTATCTGGTATGTTATTTGCAAATATCTTCACCCAGATAACTTCTGACAGTCATCTTTTGGCTTTGTTAACTGTTTCCTTTGCCGTGCAAAGGCTTTTTGATCTGATGAAATCCCAATAGTTTATTCTTGCCCTTGCTTCCCTTGCCTTTAGCGATGTTCCTAGGAAGAAGTTGCTGCTGCTGAGGTCAAAGAGGTTGCTACCTGTTCTCTCCTCAAGGATTTTGATGGATTCCTTTCTCACATTATACTTCTTCATCCATTTCCAGTCTATTTTCATGTATGGTGTAAGGAAATGATCCAATGTCATTTTTCTGCACGTGGCTCTTCAATTTTCCCGACCCTAATGCCAGCGGCTCCTTCTCTTCCCCGAGGGCGGTGAGCTGCGCCTTCCCCACACTTGCTCCTGGGTAGCGCAGTGACACAAGTGTGCGACCACGCTTCTCTCTCAAGCAGAGGGGATGCTAGGGCAAAGATTATTTCGCTGCATGCGGGTATCTTCCAACCTGCTGTGGAGACTAGCTCAGGCAAGCAGGAGCAACCCCACCCAACTCTGATTTCCCAACAAAAGCTGTGCTTTCTCAGGGGAGATGCTCAGGCATAGAGGCTTTTGCTGTATGCGGGTTTCTCCCACCGGGAGACTGGGCTCAGGCAAGCAGCAGCAGCCCGCAGAACATTTCTCAGCGAATGCTGTACTTTCGCAGAGCCTTTGGCTTGGAGCGTACAGCACTTCGCCGCTGCTTCCTCAGCAAGGCTTCTTCATTCGCATCAGGGAAGAAGAGCTGCGGGAGAGCTGGTGCCTCTTGGGCCTTGCTTTGCGGGCTCCATGTTCGCATCCTGGGTTCACCCTGCCAGGCCGAACTAAGCAGACACAGCCAAAACCGTACAGTAGTGTACGTATCCCGGGATGGCACTCTATGCACACTACCATCTTGCGGTGTAGGCATTGCTTGGCCTTTTACTCTGGCGCTCAGGCGGACTCGAGGACTAGGCCAGTGCTTTCCCCACAGGAAAGGAAAGTGACAGGATCCCTGCACACTGCCCTTTGCACTGTATAGGGAGCTTTGGGGGACTGTCCCCTCCCCTTCCCCTTAAACCCCGTGCCTCCTCCAAGCTTCCACATCCTGGAGGAAGACGGCATCTGAAGGCCAGTTCTTCTGGGTGTTGTTTCTCGAGTTCAGGGTAGGCGCCTGGTGCCAAGCCCATGTCTCCACCATGGACATGTTGCCAAGGAGCTGCTGTCTCCTTGAGCCCAAAGGCTTTCTGCCCAGACTCCTTCCTCAGAGTGGAGCCCTTTCCGCTGCCCTAATCTTCCCCTGGTGTCTCTTTAGCAATCAGGCTTCCGTCGCTCTGCAGTGACAGTCCTGTCCCTTTCCTTACGGCGCTTTCCACAGGCGACAGGGCGCTTCTCTCTCAGGCAGAGGGGATGGCAGGCCCAAGATTATTCCGCTCCATGCAGGTTTATCACACTGTGCTGTGGAGAGTAGCTCCGGGAAGCAGCAGGCAGCATCCCACAGACCCGACTCTGATTTCCCAAAGAAAGCTGTGCTTTCCCAGAGGGGATGCCCCGGCAAAGAGGCTTTCGCTCTATGCGGGTTTCTCCCATCGTGCTGGGAATACTAGGCTAAGGCAAGCAACAAAAGCAGCCCACAGAACCAACTCTGATTTCCCAGCGACTGCTATGCTTTCACAGAGGATTTCAGCTTGGCGCAAACCGCACTTCGCTGATGTTTCCTCAGCAAGACTTTGGTCGTTCGCTCTGTCGCGACAGGGAAGAAGAGCCCTGGGAGATCTGGTGCCTTTTGGGCCTTGCTTTCCCGGGCTCAAAGTTTGCGCCCTGGGTTCACCTTGCTAAGCCGAACTAAGCAGACACAGTCACAACCCTGCAGCAACGTGCATGGCCTAGCATGGCACTCTATGCTTATTACCATCTCCTGGCCTAGGTAAGGCTTTGCCTTTTGCTCAGGCGCTCAGGCAGACTCGGGGTCTAGGCCAGTGCCTTCACTACAGGAGAGAGGAGGCGACAGGATCCCTGCACACGGCCCGTGCACTGGGATGGGGTACTGTGGGGGACTGTCTCCACTCCTACCTCGGCACACCCCCTGCCACCCACTACACTGCCACATATTGGTGGAAGACGGCATCTGACTGCCCGTTTCTCCATGGGGTTGTTTCTGCGAGTTCCAGGAATGGCACCTGGGGGCAAGCCCGTCTGCCCTTGGGACAGGTGGCCAAGGAGATGCTGTCCCCTTGAACCAGAGGCACAGGACAGGCCTGCCCTCTGCCCAGACTCCTTCCTCAGAGTGGAGCACGCACCCCTGCCCTAGTCGTCCACTCATGTCTCCTTAGAAGCCAGGCTTCCATCTCTCCACACAGGGAGCGGTTGACACTTGTCTTGCCACTGGCCTGCTGTTCGTGCACAGCAGGCTATCCTGCTTCCTGAGCGTTTCCTGACCCCCAGGCCAACCGCTCCTTCTCTTCCCCGGGGGCGGCGTGCCGCGCCTTCCCCACACTTGCTCCTGGGGAGTGCGGTGACAGACGTGTGCGACCACGCTTCTCTCTCAGGCAGAAGGGATGCTAGGGCAAAGAGTATTTCGCTCCATGTGGGTATCTTCCACCGTGCTGCGGAGACTAGCTCAGGCAAGCAGCAGCAGCATCCCCAAACCCAACTCTGATTTCCCAAGTAATGCTGTGCTTTCCTAGGGGAGATGCCCAGGCAAAGAGGCTTTCACTGTATGCAGGTTTCTCCCAGCGCGAGATTAGGCTCAGGCAAGCAGCAGCAGCCCGCAGAACACTTCTCAGGGAATGCTGTGCTTTCGCAGAGGCTTTGTCTTGGAGTGAACAGCACTTCACCTCTGCTTCCTCAGCAAGGCTTCAGTCGCTTCAGGGAAGAAGAGCTGCGGGAGAGCTGGTTCCTTTTGGGCCTTGCTTTCCCGGGCTCCATGTTCGCGTCCTGGGTTCACCCTGCCAGGACGAACTAATCAGACACAGCCACAACCGTGCAGTAGCGTGCGTAGCCTAGGATGGCACTCTATGCACACTACCATCTCCCGGTGGAGGCATCGCTGGGCCTTTTACTCTGGCGCTCAGGAGGACTCCTGGACTAGGCCAGTGCTTTCCCCTTCAGGCAAGGAAGGTGACAGGATCCCTGCACACTGCCTTTTGCACTGAATAGGGAGCTTTGTGGGACGGTCCCCTCTCCTTCCCCTTAAACCCCTCCCTCCTCCAAGCTTCCACATCCTGGAGGAATATGGCATCTGATGGCCAGTTCTTTCTGGGAGTTGTTTCTCGAGTTCAGGGTAGGCGCCTGGTGCCAAGCCCATGTCTCCACCACGGACAGGTGGCCAAGGAGCTGCTGTCTCCTTGAGCCCAAAGGCTTTCTGCCCAGACTCCTTCTTCATAGTGGAGCCCTTTCCCCTGCCCTAATCTTCCCCTTGTGTCTCCTTAGCAGACTGGCTTTCGTTGCTCTGCAGTGACAGCCCTGTCCCTTTCCTTAAGGCTCTTTCCATAGACGCCACCGCGCTTCTCTCTCAGGCAGCGGAGATGCCCAGGCCAAGAGGATTTCGTTCCATATGGGTTTATCACACCGTGCTGTGGAGACTAGCTCCGGCAAGCAGCAGGCAGCATCCCACAGACCCGACTCTGATTTCCCAAAGAATGCTGTGCTTTCCCAGAGTGGATGCCCTGGCAAAGAGGCTTTCGCTCTATGCGGGTTTCTCCCATCGTGCTGGGAATACTAGGCTAAGGCAAGCAACAAAAGCAGCCCACGGAACCGACTCTGATTTCTTAGCGACTGCTATGCTTTCACAGAGGTTTTCAGCTTGGCGCAAACCGCTCATCGCTGCTGCTTCCTCAGCAAGGCTTTGGTCCTTCGCTCTGTCGCGGCAGGGAAGAAGAGCCTTGGGAGAGCTGGTGCCTCTTGGGCCTTGCTTTCCTGGGCCCCATGTTGGCGCCCTGGGTTCTCCTTCCAGGCCGAACTAAACAGACACAACCACAACCCTGCAGCAGCGTTCCTGGCCTAGGATGGCACTCAATGCATACTTGGCCTTTGGCCTTGGCCCTCAGGCTGACTCGCGGACTAGGTCAGTGCCTTCCTCACTGGAGAGGAGAGGCTACAGGATCCCTGAACACTGCCTTTTACTGTAATGGGGAGCTTTCGGGGATTGTCCCCACTCTTTTCCCGTACACCCCCTGCCACAGACAGCGCTGTCACATCTTGGAGGAAGATGGCATCTGATGCGCATTTCTCGAGGGAGCTGTTTCTGCGAGTTCTGGGTATGGCGCCAGGTAGCTAGCCCAAGTCTGCACTACGGACAGTTGTCCAAGGAGATGCTGTCCTTTTGGGACCAGAGGCACAGGACAGGCCTGCCTTCTGCCCAGACTCTTTCCTCAGAGTGGAGCACGCTCCCGGCCCTAGTCATCCCCTCATGTCTCCTTAGCAGCCAGGCTTCTCCGCACAGGGAGCGGGTGACACTTTCTTGCACCGGCCTGCTGTTCCTGCCAGGGCAGGCTCTCCTGCTTCCCTACCTTTTCCCGACCACAAGGCCAATGGCTCCTTCTCTTCTCTGGGGGAGGCGTGCTGCGCCTTCCTCAGACTTGTTCCTGGGGAGCGCAGCGACAGACGTGTGCAACCACGCTTCTCTCTCAGATCTCAAATACACAACATAACCCTACACATAAAGGAGTTGAAGAAAGAACAAGGAACGCCTAAATCCAGCAGGAGAAGAGGAATAATAAAGATCAGAGCAGAAATCAATGAAATAGAAACAAATAAACAAAGAAAAAAAACCAAAAAACCAACAAAAACAAAACAATAGAACAATAGAACAAATCAATGAAACTAGGAGCTGGTTCTTTGAAAGAATTAATAAGATTAATAAACGCCTTTCCAGACTTATCAAAAAGAAAAGAGAAAGAACCCAAATGAATAAAATCATGAATGAAAGAGGAGAGATCACAACCAACACCAAAGAAATACAAACAATTATAAGAACATACTATGAGCAACTCTACGCCAACAAATTCAACAATCTGGAAGAAATGGATACATTCCTAGAGACATATAAACTACCACAACTGAACCAGGAAGAAATAGAAAACCTGAACAGACCCATAACCAGTACGGAGATTGAAACAGTCCTCAAAAATCTCCAAACAAACAAAAGCCCCGGGCCAGATGGCTTCCCAGGGGAATTCTACCAACATTTAAAGAAGAATTAATTCCTATTCTCATGATACTGCTCCAAAAAAAATAGAAATGGAAGGAAAACTTCCAAACTCTTTTTTACTGAGGCCAGCATCACCTTGAACCAAAACCAGACAAGGATCCCATCAAAAAAGAGAACTACAGACCAATATCCTTGATGAACACAGATGCGAAAATTCTCACCAAAATACTAGCCAATAGTATTCAACGGTACATTAAAAGGATTATTCACCACGACCAAGTGGGATTTATTCCAGGGCTACAAGGTTGGTTCAACATCTGCAAATCAATCAATGTGATACAACACATCAATAAAAGAAAGAACAAGAACCATATGATACTCTCTATAGATGCTGAAAAAGCATTTGACAAAGTGCAGCATCCCTTCCTGATTAAAACTCTTCAAAGTGTAGGGATAGAGGGCACATATTATCAATATTATCAAAGCCATCTATGAAAAACCCACTGCAAATATCATTCTCAATGGAGAAAAACTGAATACTTTTCCGCTGAGGTCAGGAACACGGCAGGGATGTCTGTTATCACCACTGCTATTCAACATCGTACTAGAAGTCCTAGCTTCAGCCTAGCCTCAGCAATCAGACAGCAAAAAGAAATTAAAGGCATCCAAATTTTGCGAAATTGGCAAAAGAGAAGTCAAACTATCCCTGTTTTCAGATGATATGATACTGTATGTGGAAAACTTAAAGGACTCCACTCCAAATCTGCTATAACTTGTATAGGAATTCTGTAAAGTTTCAGGATATAAAATCAATGCACAGAAATTGGTTGCATTTTTTTAAACCAACAAGACTGAAGAAATAGAAATTAAGGAGTGAATCCCATTTACAATTGCACCCCAAACCCTAAGATACCTAGGAATAACACTAACCAAAAAGACAAAGAATCTATACTCAGAAAACTCTAAAGTCCTCATGAAAGAAATTGAAGAAGACACAAAGAAATGGAAAAATGTTCCATGCTCCTGTATTGGAAGAACAAATATTGTGAAAATGTCTATGCTACCTAAAGCAATCTACACATTTAATGCAATGCCTATCAAAATCCCATCCATTTTTTTTCAAAGAAATGGGACGAATAATCCTAAAAATATATTCAACCAGAAAATACCTCGAAAATACCTCGAATAGCCAAAGTTGTTGGCATAACAATTCCAGACGTCAAGCTCTATTACAAAGTTGTCATCATCAAGATAGTAGGGAAATGTCCCCAAAACATAGATCAATGAAACAGAATAGAGAGCCCAGAAATACACCCTCAACTCTATGGTCAACTAATCGTCAACAAAGCAGGAAGGAATGTCCAATGGAAAAAGACAGCCTCTTCAACAAATGGTGTTGGGAAAATTGAACAGCCACATGCAGAAAAATGAAATTAGACCATTTCCTTACACCATACATGAAAATAGACTGGAAATGGATGAAGAAGCATAATGTGAGAAAGGAATCCATCAAAATCCTTGAGGAGAGAACAGGTAGCAAACTCTTTGACCTCAGCAGCAGCAACTTTTTCCTAGGAACATCGCCAAAGGCAAGGGAAGCAAGGGCAAGAATGAACTATAGGGATTTCATCAGATCAAAAAGCTTTTGCCCAGCAAAGGAAACAGTTAACAAAGCCAAAAGATGACTGTCAGAAGTTATCTGGGTGAAGATATTTGCAAATGACATACCAGATAAAGGGCCAGTATCCAAAATCTATAAAGAGCTTATCAAACTCAACACCCTAAGAACAAATAATCCAATGAAGAAATGGGCAGAGGACATGAACAGACATTTCTGCAAAGAATACATCCAAATGGCCAACAGACACATGAAAACATGCTCCACATTACTCGGCATCAGGGAAATACAAATCAAAACCAGAATGAGATACCACCTCACACCTTTCCGAATGGCTAACATGAACAAGTCAGTCAATGACAGATGCTGGCAAGGATGTGGAGAAAGGGCAACCCTACTACACTGTACGTGGGAATCCAAGCTGGTACAACCACTCTGGAAAACAGCGTAGAGGTGCCTCAAAAAGCTGAAAATAGATCTCCCTATGACCTAGTGATTGTAGTACTGAGTATATACCCTACAGATACAAACGTGGCATTCTGAAGGGGCACATGCTCCCAAATGTTTATAGCAGCAATGTCCACAATAGTTAAACTATGGAAAGAACCTAAATGTCCTTCAACAGATGAATCAATAAATAAGATGTGGTATATATGTACAATGGAATACTATGCAGCCATCAAAAGAAATGAAATCCTGCTATTTGTGATGACGTGGATGGAACTAGAGGGTATTATGCATGGCGAAATAAATCAATCTGAGAAAGACAACTATCCTATGAGCTCCCTGATGTGATGAAGTAGAGATGCAACATAGGCGGTTTCGGGCGTACGAAAAGAAAAATAAAAGAAGTTCGGTTGGGAGGGAGACAAACCATAAAAGACTGAATCTCACGAAACAGACTGAGTGTTGCTGGGGGGAGTTGTGTTGGGAGAGGATGGTGGGGGTATGGACATTGGGGAGGGCAAGTGCTATGGTGAGTGATGGTGAGTGCTGTGAAATGTGGAAACCTGGTGATTCACAGACCTGTACCCCTAGGGATAAAAACACATTATATGTTTATAAAAAATTTTTAAAAATAATTTTAGAAATCCATTAAAGAAAAACACATATTGCATGCCCAGAGCTAATCTCATATTCAATCAAAAAAGTTTGAAAGTTTTCCCCTTAAAGATCAGAAAAAAGACAAGTGTGTCCACTTTCACTACTCTCATTTGACATAGTACTGGATGTCCTAGCCAGAGAAACAAGGAACACAAAGAAATAAGAGACTCCAAAAAAAAAAAGGAAGAAGTAAAATTTTCTTTTTTTGGATAACATGAACTTACATGTTAAAAAATCCTAAAAACTTCACAAAAAAATTTGAATAAACAAATTTAGTAAAGCTGCCAAATACAAGATCAATATATAAAAGACAAGAATTTTGTTTTGTTTCATTTTTTTTAATATGGAATGCTTCCCAGTTTTTCATGTCATCCTTGTTCAGCGATCACGCTAATCTACTCTGCATCATTCCAATTTTAGTATATGTGCTGCCAAAGTAAGCACAAGACAGGAGCATTTTAACACTCTAATGATGAACTATCTGAAAAAATGAAGAAAACAATCTAATTCACAATAGCATCAAAAATAATACAATACTTAGGAATAGATTTAACTAAGAAGATGAAAGATCTGTACTCCATAAACTATGACATTGATAAAGAAATTGAAGGAGACACAAATGGAAAGATAGCTCATATTTATGAATGGTAAGAATTAACATTGTTAAAATGTCCATACTACCGAAAACCATCTGTAAATCCAATTCCTATCAAAAATCCAATGTTAGGGGCGCCTGGGTGGCTCAGTGGGTTAAGCTGCTGCCTTCTGCTCAGGTCATGATCCCAGGGTCCTGGGATCGAGCCCCGTATCAGGCTCTCTGCTCAGCAGAAACCTTCTTCCTCTTCTCTCTCTGCCTGCCTCTCTGCCTGCTTGTCATCTCTCTCTGTCAAATAAATTAATTAAAAATCTTTTAAAAAATCCAATATTATTTTTTTACAGAAGTAAGTAAAGAATCCTAAAATTTATATGACACCATAAAAGACAACAAATAATCAAAGCAGTTCTGAGAAAGAATGAAGAAGAGAAATTACACTTCTTGATTTGAAACTATACTACAAAGCCCTCATGCTCAAAACAATAAAGTATACTGGCATAAAAACAGACCAATAAACAAGTAGAACAGAATTGAGAGTCCAGAAATAAATCCTTTCATACAGTCACCTAATATTTGACAGGGGCCAACATATGTAATGGGTAAAGATAGTCTGTTCAATAAATGATATTTAAAACGGAATAGTCACATAAACAGTATGAAACTGGAACCTTATATCACTCATAAGTCTTAACTTGAAATAGATTAAAGACTTAAAGGTGATGCATGAAACTACATTTCCTAAAGGAAAACATAGGAAAAATTCTCCTTGCCATTGGTTTTGCCAATATTTTTCTGGTTACCAGACCAAAAACACAAGCAAAAAAAGCAAAAATAAATAAATGGTACTACATCAAACTAAAGTTTCTGCATTGCCAAAAAAAAGAGAGAGAGAATGAAAACACAATCCACAGAATGTAAGAAAATACTTACAAATCTTATATCTGAAAAGAGGTTAATAACCAACAGATACAAATAGAAAAATATATATAATTAAAAAAATAGCAAAAGGATCTCAATAGACTTTTTTTTTTTCAAAAAAGTTATATAAATGACCAACAGGAGCATTAAAAAGTGCTTAACGTAAAAAACTCAGGGCAAAGTCATTATGTTGTTGTTGTTGTTGTTTACCTCTGCAAAACACAGCAAGATATTACTACCTATTAGAATATATACTACCAAAAAATTGAAACTAACAAATTTTGGTAAATATTGGGGAAAATGGGAAACTTATGCACTGTGATAGGGATATAAATTTGTATGGAAAACAGTATGGAGATTATTCATATTATTAAAAGTAAAATTACCATATGATTCAGTAATCCCACTTCTAGGTATATATCTAAAGGAAACAAAGTCACTGTTCTAAGATATATCTGCACACTTATGTTTATTATAAAATTATGAACTCTAAGCAAGAGATGGAAATAACTTCAATATCCATTAATGGATGAATGAATAAAATAAGTATGGTAAATATATACTATGGAATACTACTTAACCATGAAAAATTAAGAAATACTGCCATTTACAACAGCATGGATGGATCTTGAAGGTGTTATACTAAGTGAAATATTTCAAAGATTTTATATATTTTTTTAATTTATGTATTATGATATCCCTTACATACAGAATCTGAGGAAAAGGCAAACTAATGGAAACTTAGAGTTGAGTTGACAAGGGGTGAACCTGGGATGGAGTAAGGTGGTCAAAGGGTGCAAACTTGCAACTATAATATGAAAAATTCTGATGATCATAGTTAATAAAATATACATACTTTTTTTATTGTGCTTCCCTTTATTAAACTTTGCATATATCACATTCTTACAAATTGAAAGTTTATAGCAATCTTGTATAAAAGAGGTCTGCTGCCACCATTTTTCTAACAACATTTGTTCATTTTGTCACATGTTGGTAATTCTTGCAATATTTCAAGTTTTTTCATTATTATTGTATTTGTTATGGTGATCTGTGATCAGTAATTATGACCCACTGAAAATTCAGAACTAGTTTACTTAAGGTATATACATTGTTTTTCTTTAAAAACATAATGCTTTGGAACAGTACAGCATACTGTTTATTTTTTATATGCACTGGGAAACACAATTTTTTATATGCACTGGGAAACCAAAAAAAAAATAATAATAATTTGACTTAGTTTATTGAGATAATCACTTTATTGAGGCAGTCTGGAACAAAATCCACAAGACCTCTGAAGTTTATCTCTACTATACTATATACATAAAAGTTCCTAAGAGAATCGATCTTAAAATTTCTTACGATACATGCATAAAAAACAGTGGCAACCATACGAGATAGTAGATGTATTAACATTTTTATGTAGATTATATTGCAATAAAGATGTATACCAATTTATCAAATTGTACAAAATTTACACAATGTTAAAAGTTTGCAATGTTATAAGAAATCATTTCTTACATTTACAAATTATAATATGTCGATTTTTTTTCAATAAAACTGGAGAAAACTTTCTGTAGAATTAATCTATTTTTCAAAAAAGGAAGTAAGGAAGTAGAAACTACAACTAACTCTGAAATAATAGAATATAAAATCCATTTTCGTTATATACACTGTGACAAAAACTATTAGTTTACAATGAAGGAGTACTTATGAAGCATGAAGGATGGTCTATAAATAAGGCTGAAAGAGCTCAGTTTTAAGGTTTAAATTTAAAATCTTCTTTTGAAATACTAAACTGACCACCCAGTTTTCCAAACATAAATGTCTTAACTGCATGAATTTATTTCATACAACTCTATAATCTAGTTTCATAAGAAAGCAGCATGCAAATTTTGAATAAGACAGACTTGCTTAAGTTTCTTTATGTTCAACAGTAAAGGATACTTCCCTAAAAATAAATAGAAGAGAAATCAGCATATTTATTATGATAATTATTATTCATAATGAGATTCATATTGAATTAGGGAATATATATCCTCAAAGGGGGTAAAGTAAAATGAAATTTATTTTGGTAAATGTGTCTGTGAATAGTCAATACAATGCCTCAATATAAATGAATATTACCATTTTGAACAATTTAATTACTATTATTAGAATTATTATAAGTATAAAAATAGCTATCATTTTAGCATGGAATATGAGACTGTCATGCTCCATGCTTCATCACATCCACACAACAACTCTGCATAATAAGTATTATCATCACCATTTCATGGGTGAAAAAAGTGAGGCTAACACATTTAGATAACTGGTTTATGATTACATGGCTAGTAAAGATGCATCACACTAATTTAGGCTTTATGATTTCAGAATTGTACTCTTTCCACTGCACATTCTATTACTCTGTAAATACTTGGCCTGTGTTCATTTAGTTCTTTAATTTTATTCATGGGGTGATGGCTTAAAGCTTCATTTAAAGGAAGCTTAAAAAATTCATTTAACCAAAAGCTCCCAAGAATTAAAAATGTCATGGATCTAATGTAGACATGGATATCATTAGTTAATGGGTAACTATATATTTTCCACTCTAGTGAGATAACAATCAGAGTATTTTTCTAAGTTTTAGTCTCTCAGTGTTCAAAAGGACTTTGCTAAAATAGAAATATTTAGACAAAGGTGATCAAAAGTCTGAATCAGGTCACCTTAAGATAAATATTAGGAAACTGAGGAAACAAATGGAGATTTGAACACTGAGCTATGGTATAATGAATGGTTTCAAGTATTTAGTAGAGTATAGAAAAGCCCTTTAAAGCCTGGTCTTAGCCTAGCATTGCAGCTTCTGGGATATCTGTCTATCTATCATCTATCTATCTAGATATAAGTTTGAAAACTTTTTTAACTTAAAGATTTTGAGAAATAGAACATAATCAGCACCATAGAAGATCTGTTTATGATAACAACCTAGCCCCTCCTCCCAGTTTGTTAATATTCTCTCTTATTTAATGTAACATTGTGAAAATAGACCACTACTGATCTGCCGTTATGAATGAAATAGCTATAATCTTCTGTTTGCATATCCTGGTAAAAATATTCATTTAGTTCCATGTTGTATTTCTAGGAATGGACCAAATCTTTATTTCAGTTTTTTAAGTTTTCTAAATATTGTCCAACTTACCTCAAATGTTTTTATTATGGGCACTTTCATTCTTTCACATTCTTGCAAGACAATTTTACTGTTGCCCAATATGGTAAGTGTGTAATAGTATGTCATTTTAGGTTTTAATTTATTTTTAATTTAACTTAATTTAATTTCAGATTCATAATAAAGATAAACAGTTTTTATATATGAGTGGCCATTTGGATTACCCTTTCTGTAAAGTACATGCTCAAATCTTTTGATATCTTAACATTGTGTCATACTGACTTCTTTAATAGTAGATTTTCTGAATGAACTTTTAGCTGTGTAGGTCTTCTCTATTTTATTTTGAACTTGTTTTCATTTCAAAATCTTTATATTTATTTTCATAATCTGCTTTTATTTTGCTTTGTCTATTATCTATCTATCTATCTATCTATCTATCTATCTATGTATCATCTATCTATTTATTTGCAAGCAAGAGAGAGCGAGCAAGTGAGAGCGCAGGGAGGGATAGAAAAAAAAGGGAAAAGAATCTTAAGCAGGCTCCAGGCTCAGCACAGAGCCCAACTCTGGGCTCTATTTCACAACCCTGACATCATGACCTGAGCCAAAATGAAAGAAATAAAATACAATTAAGGTGTTAAAAAAAAAAAGGAAAAAGAATTGGAGGTTTAGTTAAGTGAGCCACCCAGGCACCCCTGTGGTATCTTAAATTAGCTGTCATATCTTTAAAGTTCTAGATTATCCATTTGGTTCATTTATATAACCTTTCTCAATATCATTTTTAGTTTCAGGTTTTTGTTCAATTTGCTTCCCCTCTCATTTCTTTGAGCAGAGTAACCAAGCCATTTTACAATCTTTATTGATCATTTTAACATCATACTTAATCCCATTTTGTCTATCAAATCTCGTTAATGGTTTTTCTTTGTGTGCTTTGTTACATTTTGCTATGTTCAAGACATTATATTTGAAACTCTTATTGAGTAGGGATAATTAAGAGCTATAATAATGGTATGGTCCTCCTTGGCAGGATTTTCTCTTATATCTGAGACTCTACAAGACAATCATACTCCAAATTCAGTGATTGACTTTCTCGGTTTACACAGAAGGCAAGGTAGGCTATAGTCTTATTTCTACTTCTCCTTGTGCTTTGGGGATCTCAACTTAAATTTGGGTTGTACCAAAGTCCTCAAATTTGCTCCTGGATTTTGAATTTTGTTTCTCTCGCATCAAGAGTCTATTAACAACACAGCTTAGTGTGTTTTAGCAGTTTCAAATGCTCTCATAGCTAAAATGGCTTCAGGGCATATATCTCTAGGCTCTCATTGTATTTTGTATTTTGGCCCAGTAATCCCACACTTAATTTTTATAATCATTCTGATATTTTTAATTTTGAAAGCTATTTTGTCTGGATTTTTAGTTGTCTTAAGTAGGAGTTTTTAGATCACCATTACTAGAAGCAACAACAAATATACATGAAAATGTCGGCAGTAGTTAATCACATCTTTATGGCTTTGAACTTCCATAAGCTGAGGCATCCTTCTCTAATCACGTAGGCAAACTCCAATTTACCCTTTAAAACAACACAAGAATTGCTTCATTTAAGAACATGTTCAGGGATGACTCTTCCCCACTGTTCTTACCAACATTCCCACACACTCTTTGCTAACCATACCTTGTTTTTGAACTTTCATTAGGTATATCAGCATCACCAGAATTTTGCTCTATTGTATTTTTGTTCTTTAGAGCTTTAATTAAATATGAATTCCATAGAAAGTCTGTCCCTTTTCTTTCAAACCTAGGTTAGTTATTTCTTCTCATTCTTTGTCAGAAGTTACTTTATTAGAGAAACTTATAGCTCTATTGTGACTTTGGAGCCTTTACACTTTTTTGACTGAAAAAATCACCCATCCCTGAGATTTTTTACGCAGCTTCCTAGCTGATGTTATTCAGAAATCTGTTCAAAGCAGACTTTTTCAGGGAGGCCCTTTTGGACCACTCAGTTAAAAAGCCTCTTCTCTATCACTGCTCTTTTTAAAATGTGCTCATTTAGTTCAAATATGCATCACTATTAAAGAAAAACCAGTACGATTTTTTTTTTAAGTTGGCTTACCTATTATCTATCTCTCCCACTAAAATGATTCCTCTGTTCTGGGGTTAGTAGATGTCCATTATCTGATATATAATTTGCAAATCCCTTCTCCATCTTTACGGTTTCTCAATGGAGCTTTGATAGCTGTGTCTTTCAAGAAATATGCTACTTCTTTCCTGGTACACGGAGGTATGACTAGAACATTATCAATGTTGACGTTTGCAAAGAAAATCATGGCTTAAGATATATGTAGTCTGCAGTTGTTGGGAGTGTTCACCATCCTTGCCTCTAACTCATCTCTCACTGCCCACACATTCAGATATAGGGGAATATTGATGGACAAAATATTAATTGCCAAATAACACTGGTTGGAGAATAAGAAAAATGCAGGCACCTGATTATATAATATTACTTAAATAAAATATGTTTTTATAAGTGCTATTGGAAATAAATTCCTCAATACTTTAATCACACAGAATGATGGAATCCTAGATTTTTTTTTCTTGTATTTACTAAGAAAATGATCATGCCTCAAGTATATTAAAATGGAATAGGGAAAATTAAAAATTGTTTTAAGTTGATTTGCGTGTGTTGTGCGTATGTGAGAGAGAAAGTGAGAGAGAAAGAGAAAGAGAGAAAAAGAGAAAGGGAAAGACAGAGAGGTGGCTGCAGTGAATTGATGAGTTGCAGGATAGATTTTAAAGTTTTGCCTTTTGCTTTCTACATTTCCTTTTCCTTAGGTTTAAGAGAACAATCAGTAATATCTCAGATGCCTGCTGGTAACATCAGCAGAAAGAGTTAGAGGTTCCCAGAAAATTAAAGATGAGATATAGTTTTCCTGACATAATAAAAGTCATTTTTTGTCCCCAGCTATTTTCTTTTTTTTTTTTTTTATTAAAGATTTTTTTTTTAATTTATTTATTTGTCAGAGAGAGAGCGAGCGAGAGCGAGCACAGGCAGACAGAGTGGAAGGCAGAGTCAGAGGGAGAAGCAGGCTCCCTGCGGAGCAAGGAGCCCGATGTGGGACTCGATCCCAGGACGCTGGGATCATGACCTGAGCCGAAGGCAGCTGCTTAACCAACTGAGCCACCCAGGCGTCCCAGTCCCCAGCTATTTTCAATGATCTATACCTCAACTGTGTACTTGCCCAAGCACACTTCTTCCAAAACTCCCTGGGAGGTTCTTACAAAGAAATGCAAAACCTCACTAGTTAAGGATTTTGTGGGAACAAGGCAATGGGAAAACTCACAGTCACCACCAGACCAGGAAATAGCCTAAGCTATTGAGACAATAAATCAGTGGTAAAACTCCTAGTGCTATTTCAAAAGTAATCAAGGCCTTGCTTTCCTTGTCCCAGAAAATGAGCCCAAGACCCCATCTAGTTTATATTTGCTCTTGAAGCCTGCAGAGTCCCTTTCCCTTGTTCAACAGTTACCTCTGCTTTATTCTAACGTTGAAGTTTCTGCCCTCGCTGGAATACAAGCTTCATTCAGGTGAACATGCAATACATATTGCACAAATACATATGTGGATGTGCATGCATCCACAACCTTATGACCAACCATACACGGGATAATAAAACTCTCCCTTCTGAGTATTCATCTTAAATACTAAATAAAAATCTCTCTCCTGTTCAATCAGTCAAGGCTTTGGAACTTATTCCCTGTGATCTCCTTGTATGTTGTAAACAAAGATTCCTTTGTTTGACAACTCCACCTGTTTCTGTGATTCACCAAAGACTGACCTCAGTTAGTTCCGTTACTGTAATGGCTTTCACTACGCTGATTCTACCTCTGCAAGTCTCCAAATTTAACTATTTTTTTCTCCCAATTCTGCATGTTCTTGGCTTTAAACTGCAACTCTGAAGAGATGATTTGCTTGTTTAAAAAATAATCAAGAAAAGGGAGTAGTAGTCAACATTGTTACTTTGAACTTCCTGTCCCAAAAGGCTCTCCTGTTGTTTCTCTTTGACTTCCTGGACTGAAATGACAGAAATTTGGCAATACATCACTCCCCAATCCAGATTACTGACAGAACAGTTTAGACTCTTAGAAAAATATTAGTTTAAAAGATCACATAATTAAATTCTTAAGCATGTAGTGTAATATAGTGGTTTACAAGAAATATATTTTGTTCATCTGAATATTTGGTTTTCAACCATGGCTACTGACTCACAGCTCCTAAAACTCTTGGGATTTCCTGTGATAAGGGTGAGAGAGGTGTGTTTTGTTATGTTAATGAAGTGACCTTCAGACCTCACTCAAGGCAAGGGCTGTTTGCCTGAAGGACCAACCACTTGGTGAAAGCCTTCATAACTTTTTG
This sequence comes from Mustela nivalis, assembly GCF_964662115.1. Taxonomy (NCBI): domain Eukaryota; kingdom Metazoa; phylum Chordata; class Mammalia; order Carnivora; family Mustelidae; genus Mustela; species Mustela nivalis. The sequence continues at coordinate 738,749 of NW_028136316.1, forward strand.
CCCAACATGCCTTTCCTTCCTCCCAATTCAGGATTATCTGGGGAGGGAAGAGGAGCTGGATATTAGATCAGTAAATGACAATGATTTAATCAGTCATGACTATGTCATGAAGCCTCCCCAAAAACCTGAAAGGACTGGGTTCAGAAAGCTTTTAGTTTGTTAAATGTATGAAAAGGCAGGAAGAGTGGCAGTGTTACAGAAAGTAATAGAAGCTCTGTGCCCATTCTCCATACCTTGCCCTGTGCACTTCTTTATCTATCTATTGATTTAAATCTTCTATTATATCTTTTAATAAGCTGGCAAACAGAAAGTAAGTATTTTTCTGAGTTTTGTGAGTCCCTGTAGCAAATTAAAAGAACCTAAGAAGTAGGCCACTGGCAGAACAGTTAGACCAACCTGTAGTTGCTCAGTCACAAGCACAGGTAATAACCAGGGGCCTACAGTGAGACTGGCATCTGAGATGGGGTTGGAGATAGTCTTGGAGGACTGATCCCTTAACTGATGAAATCTTACGCTATGCTCAGGTAGATAGTGTCAGAATGGAGTTGAATTCTTGGAGATCCTGCTGTTGTCTGAAAATTATTTGGCATTGTTGGTATGATGTCCTAAAACCCAAAAAGATATAGCTACCTCAAAATAAGAATAAGGTTGACAGCTTATATATAATAAGCGAGTATATCAGGGATTTAAAATATACCCAATAAATAATGTAAGGAAATAAGGAAAGATTTTGAAATAAAAACAAGAATAAGAACCTAGTGGTACTAATAGATTAAATATATGTAATCTAGTTGAATTAAGAATACAATGGATAGAATACATAATGGATTCAATAGAGATAAGAAGTCACTTAAGGATATAGTCATCTGGATACCAGAAAAGCATTAAAATTATCAATATAAAAGAGGTGTAAGATGTAGGTGATGTGTGTGGAACAAAAGCTAGAGAAAAAATTAGAGTTCCTTACTACTCATAGCCTGTTGACAAGTCCTTGAAGTTCCTCTGGGGACTCAGCTGCTTCCATGTGGACACATCCACTCAGGGCAAAAAGCATTCTTAGTCCACCCCCCCAGGATACTGAAAATCTACTTTCACATGTAAAAATTACTTTGGAAACTTCTTTATGTCTACTCCCCAACCCTGCCCTCAAGATATACATTGGCAATCATCTCCCAAGCATATACCCACTGATACACATCAGAAGAGTCTCTTCCCTGAGTTTTTACTAAATAGTAATAAATGACCTTTCCCTAACAATAGCTAGCCCCCTCAAGGTCCTGGAAACCTTGTTTATAAAATACCTTGGAGGCTTGTGTTATCCCTAACCTCCTCCCAAATTGAAAGTATATAATCAGCCACTCTTCATGACCCTCTCTCTCTACTCCAAATAAATAAATAAATATTTTTTAAATAAAATAAAATAAATGACTTTTTTTAAATGAAAGAAGAAAAAGGAAAGAAATATTTGAATATTAATGGACATCTATTTCTCAAGCATAAAATAGTCAAGACACTGGATTAAAACTTACATACAAGAAAAGAAAGAAAATATTCATAACTATAGTTGACTCTATGAATCCCAAACTAGGGCATACATATCAAAGACAAAAAAAAATCATAAGTGTTAGAGAGAAAAAAAAATAATTCATTAATAAAAAAAACAAGAATCAGACTGACAGAAATTTTTTAAATAACATCAGATATAAAAAGAATGAAGTAATAGCTTTATTATCTTGAAAAAAATAATCACAAATGTAAACATTTAGATCCTTATAAACTTTCATTGGAATAGGAAGGCATAATAAAAAAAAAAATATTTTCAGGAATACAGACCACAGATAATTTGCCTTAATTTGTGTAGGCAGCACTTAAATACTAATATTATTTTAACAGTTAAAAAGTACTCTATGACCTATGGGGTTGGGGAAAAGAGGATGACCAAGTCATCTTGAAATAATTCAGTTTTATGAAAAAAGTAAAAAGATCGAAAAAAAGACTTGAAGAAAAGAGAGATAAAACATATGCATAATAAAAATAAATAAATAAATAAACAACTGGAGTGCCTGGGTGACTTAGTCGGTTCAAGTGTCTGCCTTCAGCTCAGGTGATGATCCCAGGGTCCTGGTATTGAGCCCTGCATCAGGCTCCCTGCTCAGTGGAGAGTCTGCTTCTCCCTCCCATTGAGAAAAAAAATTTGACTTATTTATTTGAGAGAGATAATCTTTAAATTTTACTTATTTATTTGAGAGAGAGTGAGAAAAGGAAAACATGCACACAGCAGGGGGAATAACAGAGGGAGAGGGAGAAGCACCCCACTGAGCAGGGAACCCCCTGCAGGGCTCTATCCCAGGACCCGGGTATTATGACCTGAGCTATAGGTAGACACTTAACTGACTGAGCCACACAGGTACCCCAATGAATACAATCTTTAATAATAATAAAAATAATAAATATTTTAGATAGTATGATTTTTTTAAATGTAAGACTTGGTATAAAAACAGGATGACATACTTGTCTAATTATAGCAAAAGACTTTGATAAGTTTAGATGCAGTAGTACATAAAAAATTTAACTTCTTTCATTAACTGATAATTTAATTAGATTAAATTAAGAGACATCAAAATTTAGAGAATCTAATAGTCCTGATCTATTAATAAATGTAGCCATCCTGACCCCAAAACAATAGTCTTCAGTAAGTATATAAGCATAAGTTGAACATTTACACAAACAGGCCATTATTTAGGCCAGAAGTATATGCCAATAAATTCCAAGAGTTAAATATCAGGCTATATTTTCCAAGAATAAGGCAATAAAATTAGAAAACAATGACCAAAATATTAAATTCACATAATTGGAAGTTAACTTCATACCTAAAAAGAAATAATACAGCTAATTCAGAAATTTTTAGAATTACAATACTTGGTAATATCAACTCTCAAAATGAGTAACGGACAGGTGGGGCTAGAAAGGAAGAGATCCATAGGGAACTTTGTGAACAGGCTCTCAGAAATCCCCAAAATGTGGTGTGGGAAAACCAAAGTAAAGAGATAAATTGGACCACCCTACCCCAGGGAAGAGCACCCTGATCTAGGCATGTGGGATGGAGGACCACCCTGCCCTAGGTGTATGGGGTGGGTCATGTGGGGTGGGTGTCTCTATGATAAACACCTGTAACCAAAAAAGAATAATCAGACCCTAAAAAGGAGGTAAGCCATTGCAGCAGTTATTGATAGAGATGTTAAAAGGATTAAAGTTGCCTGGTTACCTTTTTATAAAAAATAAACCCTGAAGGCACTCATTGTTAACTGTGTGGGGACCCCTCTTAGTTGTGAGAGCTTTTTCTGTATATTCACTTGACAAACTTCTGTCACTTCCTCACTCTCCATTGTCCACGAGATTCCTTCTTTGACTCCAAGAGACAAGAACCTAGCTCTCCCACATCATTCCCTAGAGTTAAGTATCAGGCTATATTTTCCAATGATAAGGCAATAAAACTAGAAGAGAATGACCAAAATATTGAGTCCATGTAACTGGAAGTTAACTTTATACCTAAAAGGAAATAATACAGCTAATTCAGAAATATTTAGAATTACTCTACTATGGTAATATCATTTGTGAAAATAAGTGACAATAATTAAAGGTATGAAGGAAATCTAAAGGTTTAATTGTATTAATTCAAAAGAAAACCAAAGCAATACAACAAAAACACCAAAGCATAAAACAACAAAACAAAACGAAAAGAATATAAAGGCAAAACCTAAAACGACAGCAGTAATAACAAAATATTATAGAAACAAACAAAGTTTTGGAATAGATTTATAAGAAAGATTTGACCAATGATTACTGGTCAGGAATACTCAGAGATGATGAAGATAAAATAAAATACTAAATGAAATGTATAAAAACTAAATTATAGACCTAAGAGACTGATTAAAAATGCTTCTAGAAAAAGAGTCTAATTTGAAGACAATAAAATTAATAGCACCATAGAGAAAACTGTATTTGTGACATAGGGTTCAATTAGAGATGATAAAGTATTTCCTTAAATATCAAAGATAACAATTAGACTCAGTGGCTCAGTCAGCTAAGCCTCTGCCTTCACCTCAGATCATGATCCCAAGGCCCTGAGACTGAGCTTGACTCCCTGCTTGGTGGGGAACCTGCTTCTTCTTTTCCCTCTACCTCTGCAGCTTCCCCTGCTTGCACTTGTTCTCTCACTCTCTCAACAAATAAAATTTTAAAAGTTAAAAAAATTAAGAAATAAGCATCAAAGATTAATCCATGAGGTAAAAATATTTATTAAAGTGATTAATTAATTTATATTAAAATTAAATATTTTCTTGCAATTAAGTGCAGTGTGGAGAAAAAGTTAATAGACGACTGACCTAGGAATGAACAATACTTAAAATATTTAAAACTGACAAGGAATTATTAGATTTAGACTCCATGATGATCTCTATGTATGTGCATATAAAACACCTTAAAATACTTTGTAGGAATGTGCTACAGGAAATTAAAGAGACAGGGAGATAAAGGGTGAAGAAATAGCTCAACTTGAAATAACTAGTTGGTTGCCACTGTGTTTTATTTACATTTTCCACCACTTTTTTGGTCAATGAAATTATTTTACATGTATCTATTATTATCTTGTAGGACATGTTACACTAATATCATTATTAATGAAGTTGAGAATAAGAATATGATGCCTCATTTCATCATAATTGTTAAAAATGATCCCAAAGCTGGTAAATGCAGGAAGCCAGAAACAGAAATAATAATTAGCACCAGTTCAAAAGCTTGTCCACCTGGAACTTGTAAGAAAATCCAACTAGATCCTGAAAATAATGAGTGATTTGAGGAAACTGGACAGGGATATAGATTGCCAGATGCTTTTTACTTTTAATGGCAATAGCAACTTAGACAATGTAATGGAAAAAAATCTATTAATTGGCAGGAGGAAAATTATTAAAAAAATAGAAACCATAAGCCAATGAACTTGGGAAAATTATGAAAAATCTACATAAACATAAAAAGAAACAATATATATTTGCCAAGGCACATTCACATTTAAAAAAATAAGTTGAAAGGGGAACAATATGCCATAATACATGTATCAATGTTTTTCATAGAAGTTTAGTATAAAAAATAAACATTTTAAATAATTTATTTGGAAATTGATATCACATATCTGAAAAACTTGGAAGAAGAAATGGATAACCATGACTAAACAAATGTAGCAGAAAAATGATTTACAATAACAGGTAAAAGCTATTCAAAAATGCAGTGAATATTGGTCAAAGCTTAGAAAAATCGATAAAATATAAAATGTAAAATGAATTCATGAATGAAAAATAGAATCCCATTAAATCTAATTTGGAAAGAACTAATAATTTTTTTTTTTGCCTGAATCTGCTCTGCCTTTCATTAGGTGGGACACTGACCAAGCCCACTCAGCTTCTCTCTCATGCCCAGTAATAGAAATGTCAGGAACATTAATTACTTCTGGGATGAATTTTAACCACTGTGGATAGGATGCAGAAGCCAGTGGGTTAAACAGATTCTTTCTTGTTTCAGGAAAATAATTCTGAGGTGTATTCTGTGCATTAGGATTGATGCTCAGTTGTCCACAATCATAATCCACTCAGTCTGAACTCCTATATGTTTCTCCTGGACCACTTAGCTCTTCTCATTCTCTCTTCTTCCACGTGATCAAATCCCCAAATAATTATTTAGGTTGTGTATGCAAGTCCTGATTTTGAAGGGAAACTCAGTTACAGAAAGAGATGAAAATAAAGATACAGGGAAAAAAATGGTGCACTTGGGTGACTCAATTAGATAAGCATCTGACTCTTGATTTCAGCTCAGGTTGTTATCTCAGGGCGATGAGATGAAGCCCCTAGAGGCTCTGTGCTGGGCAAGGAGGTTGCTTAAGATTCTCTCTTCTTATCCCTTTCCTTCCACCCCTCACCTCCCATGCTGTCTTTCTCTTAAATAATAAGCACTGCTGAACTATCTTAGATTCTGTACCTTCTCTCCAGCCATGAACCTATCACTGTATTTAACTCTTGAAAACTTCATTAGACAAATTAATGTGGTGAAGGAAGCAATATGAGAAAGCCTATTAATCTGATGAGCATGGAACTGAACAAACCCTATAGATACTTTCCCTTTGATTTCTAGCCTATCAATACCTACAGTGAGTCACATACACTCAAGATTATTGTTTTTATTGTATACTTCATATATTCATTAATTTTTGACTCGTTATCATTTTGTTGAAGTGTTAAACTATGGTAATAAACAAACTTTTAATTAACTTTTCCTCCTATGATACAAATATAACTTGCTTTAGCTTTAGCTAATTTTATGTTCTAAAATTGCCAAAACAAAATGATCAAGGTTTCTAGATTATTTACTGTATTTTCTACTATATAATATTGTTCTATCTCTTCTGTATAAAGAAAAGGAATGCTTGGGGCTCTTGGGTGGCTCAGTGCGTTAAAGCCTCTGCCTTCTGCTCAGGTCATGATCCCAGAGTCCTGGGATAGAGCCCCACATCAGGCTCTCTGCTCAGCAGGGACCCTGCTTCCCTTCCTTTCTCTCTGCCTGCCTCTCTGTCTACTTGTGCTCTCTGTCTGTCAAATAAATAAATAAAATCTTTTAAAAAAGCAAATGAATGCTTGATAACTAAATGAATGCTTTACTGAACAAATTAAATATGGCAATAGCATTTTATTTTATCATGCTTTACATATTAAACTATAATATTATATCACTAGTCTACAAATAATCTACTCTCATAGTGATTTGGAAGCTTTTAACAAAAGAATTCTTCCTCCTGATTGTAGTATAAAAGCCACAGAAATATACAGAAGACTCCTAGGATAGGAAGTTAAATCCAGTTATCCGTGATGCCTTGAGTAGGACCTGACCTATGTATGTCCTGGGATGCACTAGTAACTGTTACATGTGATAGGATTATATTTAATATATACAGTTTCATTTACTTCACAAAGGAGATATAAATTTGAGAATAGAATGTTTGATGAATCTATAAAGTCTATATCTATTTGTAACCAATGTGGTAGAATTAAGATGTTAATTTGAAAAAAAAAAATTTATTGAACACATACACATATTCAATTGTTTTTATATATATAAACAGCATTATTTATTTATGTAAATAAATGCATTGTCAGTAAAATCCATTTACTTATCAATCATAAGGGTAATTTTAAGTACTAAGACTAAGAAATATGTGAAAAGATAAGTGTTCAAGAGTGCAGTTTGTGGTAATTAATACAATATGATAGGCTCATAAAAAAGATATATTACTTGAACTTAAAAGCTTCTATAATTAAGCGATGACCACTTGAAATTTGTAATTAGTCTTGCTGCAGTTTTTCCTTGCACTTATTGCCCTTCCCCAGAAGTTCATTTAGAATTCTGTGAATGTCCTTATGTTTAATCTCATTCATAGATTCCACTGCTGCTCACAAAACAAAGCCAAAAAGAGAGGTAACACTATGTGGCAATCCATCCACAAGCAATACATTCATAAATAATTAAAAAGCTCTCTACTTCATGTGTTACCCATTCAGCTGATAATTTAAATGAGTAACTGAGGCCATTTTATCAGCACTTTTAATAGAATGGGACTCAGAAACTTCACAGAGTTTTTTAAGAAAAAATGCTCATGTGTTAAGGCTTTTATTTTTTTTAAATCAACAGAATAATTTTCAAGTATTAAAAGCAAATGTCTCCTTTTCCTCCAAGTTTCCTTGCTATGTCAAAGTTATAAATAAATACATTACAATCGTATTTTGAGTAGTAGATAAAAACAAATGTTTTGAAACTGTCTGTGGGTTGAGTGTCTGGGTTAACTTGTATAAATTTCTGAACTCAATGTAATTAGAATTTATTAGATGGTTTTTTTTAGACTATTTAAAAATACATGCTCAGATAATGACAACATTATTTTATTCATTTTAATAAATAAATTATTTCATTTAATTATGTTTAGATATTTATTAAATTAATGATTTAATATTTAACAATCTAAATTTGAAATATTTTAAATTCTAAAAAATATTTATTTAATTAAATCGATATATTTAATATAAATATTTAATAAATTATTTAATCATTATTATAATTATGCAATACATTATGTATTGTGTAATAAATGCATTTTAATAAATAAATAATTGTATTATTTACATTATTTTATTTTATTTTATTTAGTTGACAAAGAGAGGGAGAACGCAAGCAAAGGGAGCTGCAGGCAGAGGGAGAGGGAGAAGTAGGCTCCCAGCTGAGCAGAAAGTTCAACCTGGGGTTCCATCCCACGACCCTGGGATCACCACCTGAGTCGAAGGCAGATGCTTAACTGACTGAGCCATCCAGATGCCCAAGGCTTTGTATTCTTCGCTTCTAAATATTGATGCTGCTTCATCTCTGGAGTTAGTAAATTGATGCTGAGAATTCATATCAAAAAATTAATAGTAGCTGTTAAACAGAAACATGTAACTTAGGAGAAAAAAAAGAGCAGAAGGAAGAGAAAGGCCAAAAGTCAAAAGAACATTAATATAAAATTTAATTAGATAAATAAAGCTGATATTCCTGAAGGGGGCTAATAAAAGAGCTGCAAAGAGCTGATAGGATTAGGAAAATTGTCCACTCATGGTCATTTCATAATTTTAAACTATTCCTCATTAATAAATATACTTAGTTCCAGAAACACAACCACATAAGGACATTTCCACCAAGTTTCCTCTAATAGCATTTACAAATTGGACATTCAAACAACGTAGTTCGTTACATGTTGCATCTGTATCTTAAAGTTTAAACACTTTCTGTGACATATTTTCTAACAATGAAAATTAATATATATATATATATATATATATATATATATACCTTAAAACTAAATGGAAAAACAAAATATATATATATAGAAAACTTATCCCTAAATGAAACCTTTCTTTGTTTATTAGCTTAAATATGTAAATTAGCAACAACAACAACAAACAGCTAATATTATAGAGGTAGGAACAATTTACCTTTTCATCCATTGCTATTTTCCAAAAATTCCTATTTTATTTTTTTCTCAAGTCTGTCATAATAATTTTCTAAATCTCCTGCCTTATTCAACTTTTTTCTTTTCGTGGAAATCTCTATTTCATATTTATTTTCTCTTCCTCCACTCTTTGCTCTAATAATTCAATGTATTATTAGATTTTCTGTTTTTCTCTTTATCCAGATATATCTTTTCTTTCTTTCTTTCTTTCTTTCTTTTCTAAATAATTGGATTTGCTGGCATTTTACATCAGTACATGCTTTCTTATGGATGTTAGAAATGTCTGTGGAACTACTAGAAGAATAAACTTTTTTACCTTTAAGAAGTTTACAGTCTAGAGTGCCTGGGTGGCTCAGTTGGTTAAGTGTCTTCCTTCAGCTTAGGCGACGATGCCAGGGTACTAGGATCCAGTCCTGCATCAGCTGCCTGCTCAGCAAGGAGTCTGGTTCTTCCTCTCCCTCTGCCCCTCCCTCTCTCTCTCTAATAAATAAATAAAATCATTAAAAAAGTCTTACTGAAATTTGAGACTGAATTACTAAATTCAGTTTTAATATAAGACAGCTAAACAAAACAATGATCACAACTGGAAAATTTAGTCAGATCATGGTTTAACATTTTTCGTTGACACAGGACCTCTTTCAGTAACAACTTTGCCTAAATATCAATTTCTTTTTAAGGCAAAAAATTGTGACAAGAAATCCACATCCTTCTCATCATTTTCATATCAATTTAATGTGACATCCTCGGAGTATATAATCAAATATGTAATTATTCTATCTGTTGCCTTGTATATTGCCTGTATCTTTTTCAGACTCAAAGTTCCATTGAGGTAGAGTTTTTTTGTTTTGTTTTTAAAGCAGAGATTTTTAAAGTGTTTGATATATACAAGATGCTTAATAAGTGTTTACAAAACCTATGCATCTCAGAAGCCTTAAACAGGCTTTAAAATAATGTAGGTGATATTAGTAGACATTTAAAAATATTTTCAAAGTATTTTCCAAAGTGGTTGTATCATAATATATGACAACAACAGTTTAGATTTTTTGTTGCTTCTCAATCTAGCTCAGACCAAGTACAATTAGCCTTTATAATTTTAGCCATTCTAATAGATATGTAAGCATGTCTCATTATGATTTTAATTTGTATTTCTTTAATGTCGAGGTTCAGTGGGCTGAGGTCCGGCGCTGATGAGCAAGAAAGAATTCTGGAGACCTATTGGCTGCAAAAGGGTGGTTTATTGAGGCATGGGGACAGCACCTGTGGGCAGGAAGAGCTGCAGGTTAAGTAATCTGTGGTTGGGGGAAGGTAAGGGTAAGGGAGGTTTCAAGGGAGTTTTCATATGCTAAAGAGGAGTTGTCTTTTACCAAGCCATTAACATCAAGATAGTTGGGCGATGCCTGTCTTGCAGGATTGTGAGCTCTGCAAGTTAACTCTTTGTTTCTAGTTTAAGGTGGTCAGGGGTGCCTGAGGAATGTTACACATATTTCAGAGGGGAGCGGGTGGAGAGGGGGTGCAAGGTGCCAGCTTTTGCTTTTTCCTCAGTCAGCCTCCTGCTCCCTCATCAAGTCCCAAACCTGAGAGGGGGCTCATGGGAGTGAGGGAGTGCGAGAGGGTGGGAGGACGGGAGGGCGGCTGGCCTAGGGGAAGGCACCCAGCCTGCTCCTGCTCTTTGTTTTGGAGACTCACGTGGTCCTGCCTAATTGGCCGCCATAGAGCCTGAGTTCCCAGAAAGGCAGAGGCATCCTTCGTCCTTCGCAGCTGTGGTTCCCGGGTTCTTCCAGCTGCCAGTCCCACCTTCCTGCAGGAGGCTGGAGGCCCTGGGGGGACCACAACTCCCACAAGGCCCCGCACTCCAACAGAGCCTGGCTGATAAAGGGGCGGGGTCTGCATGGAGGGGCAGAACCATGATGCAGGGGCCTTGGGGCTCAGCGTCCTCATGTGGCTTTCTGGAGCTCAGGAGCTTTCTCATCGCTGGATTGGCATCTGGCAGCTGGACTCATTGGAGTCCTGGGGCATCGCCTCGGACCGGCTCTTGACGGGTAGAGTGTAACGAAGTGTTAGCTTAGGAGGCACAGTGCTAGGGACTGGGTAGCGCTGAAGCTGCTGGTTGTCCTGGGCTTTCTGAAGAGGCTGTCTGAAAAAGTCACAGGTGCTGGTAGGGGAATCCTGGGGGAAAACTGGGGCCCAAACCAGCACTTGAGCCTCTGAGCCAGAAGCCAACAATAACTGGGAAAAAGTCCAACCGCGCTAAGGTGCTTTACTTTTGGCTGAGAAGTTAATCAGAAAGGATAACAAACCAATGGGATGTCTGTAGACTTCTACTGGAACTTTTAGGTCTGTCTTCTGTAATTTCTTACCTGTCACTCAGAGGTTTTTTCTTTTACTTCCTTGGGTTGCCTTCTTAGAGAATTCCTTAGCTTGATATTCCATCTCTCTGGTTTGGTTTTAAGCAGTGCTCATTCTGCTATTCAACCCATCTCTTTGAAAGGTTTCTTTTTACTTCTGTTGCTATCTGTGTCCAAGATATTGGTTAATTTTTTTTATAACTGCCTGCTCTCATTTCATGATAAGATATTCTGGCTTATCCATATGATTAATTTAATTACATTGATGTTAATGTCTAACACTTCCCCCCCCCCTTAGGTGCATATTCTCTCTTGAAAGAAAGGATAAAACATATTAAAGCTGTTATTTTTTTCCGTGGCTTGATTTTTCTGAAACATTTGTGATTGTTGGTTTATGTCTCACTCATTTTTATGTACCTCGAGAGTCACTGCTTTGTACTCTCTTTGCAGGAGGGAGGGGCATGAAGAGGATGAACTGCAGGGTATTTTTTTTTCTTTTTAATGAAAATGGGTAGAATCAGGGTTTGTAACCTACTGGTCACCTGGGTACCCCACCCCATTCCTCCAGAGCCTCGTAATCATTGGGATTTTGCTTGTTTCTTTTACCCAAGCTCCAATACTCTCCAAGCTGGAAGCAAACATCCCATTTTCTACTTCCTGGAAGGCTATACTTTGGTGAAGCTCTGGTTCTAGTCTCTCATCCAGTTCTCCTTTCATTTTCTTTCTTTTTCATTTTCTTTCTTTCTTTCTGTCTTTCTCTCTATCTTTCTTTCATTTTTATTCTTGGATCCTCCCTCCAGGTTTGCACTGCCTTTCCTTATGTACAAATGGGGATAGTAGGAAAGAGTGACTGAGAAGCCCTTCCAGTTTTTTAAAAAGATTTTATTTATTTATTTATTTGACAGAGAGAGCACAAGTAGGCAGAGCTTCAGGCAAAGGGAGAGTTACAAGCAGGCTCTCTGCTGAGCAGAGAGACTGAAGATGGACTCGATCCCAGGATCCTGGGATCATGACCTGAGCCGAAGGCAGCCACTCATAATGGACTGACAATCCACGTGGCAGGCCCCTCCCAGAGAAAACAAACCAAGAAAGAAAAAAAAAGGACTACAAGAGAACAACCATTACCTCATAGGAAAACTTGTATTGTTCACTTTTTCCCACTATTCCGGTTCTTTTTTTTTTTTTTTTTTTACACATAGGTAATTTTTTAAACCTATTTACCATCACAGCGAGTTGTACAGTACATCAAATCCCAAATACCTTTTTTTTTAAAGATTTTTTTATTTTTTTATTTGACAGAGAGAGATCACAAGTAGGCAGAGAGGCAGGCAGAGAGAGAGAGGAGGAAGCAGGCTCCCTGTGGAGCAGAGAGCCCGATACGGGACACGGGACTCGATCCCAGGACCCTGAGATCATGACCCGAGCCGAAGGCAGTGGCCTAACCCACTGAGCCACCCAGGCGCCCCCCAAATACCTTTTTAACCTAACTTTTTGATACATACATCTATGTTTTTCTTTTGCATTTTTATTTTTTGAATTCCCTTTTTTAAATTTTAGTTTAGTCTAGTTTATTCCTTTTTAGTTTTATCCTCTAATATTCATATAGAGTTAAACTTCAAAGTAATCCCCTTTCCCCAATCAATACTACCCCTATAGGTAAACCAATTTTTAATCCCCATTATCTTAGGAAAGTTGAGTCCTTTAACAAAGATATCAAGATACATCCAGGAAGAATCAAAACAACCTTCCTCGCACACACTGAGAATTTATAAGAACTTTCCCATGTTCTTCCACGAGTGTTTCTGTTTTTTGTGTTTGTCCTGATAGCATATAAATTTTACACTTATGGTTCTTTTTGACGAGGTTCTTTCTTTATTTGCATATGTATATATATATACATATATATATATATTTATTTCTCTTGTCATATACTTGTATCAGTCTTTTTATCTCTTTTTGTTTGTCTACTTCATTAATCTTACCTTGGGGCCCATCTGGGCTGAACCTTATTTTTCATCTTCCCTTTCTTTCCTCTCTCTCTCTCTCTTTTTTCCTCTTTTCTTTTTTTACTTTTTTTCTTTTCTTTTGTCTCTCGTTTGGGTGGGAATCCTGATTTCTCAAAGTGAATGTGTATATTTGAAGAGAGGACCTCAAGACCTCTGGAAGTCTGCATGCCTCATTCACTGGGCAGGGGACTTCCTGCTTCAGGTATTTGCACAATAGACTCCAGTTAAAGTCCACCTTCAGAACGAGTCGAAGCCATGATTGTTAAGAACACAGAATAGGGTCCTACGTAGCATACACGATGTGACCAATAGGCATTAATGGTCACTCAAGGGTTCTGGTACATTGTTATCCTCCAGTAGATTACAGAGGTAAAAAACATCTGAAAGAAGGATGAATACCCAACTTTTGTAGCAACATGGATGGGACTGGAAGAGATTATGCTGAGTGAAATAAGTCAAGCAGAGAGAGTCAATGGTCATAGGGTTTCCCTTATTTGTGGAGCATAACAAATAGCATGGAGGACAAGGGGAGATGGAGAGGAGAAGGGAGTTGAGGGAAATTGGAAGGGGAGGTGAAACATGAGACTATGGACTCTGAAAAACAATCTGAGGATTTAAAAGGGGTGGGGGGGTAGGGGGAACGAGGTGGTGGGTACTGGGGAGGGCACGTATTGCATGGAGCACTGGGTGTGGTGCAAAAACTCTGTATACTGTTACGCTGAAAAGAAATAAAAAATTTTTTAAATTTTTAAAAAATCTGAAAGGTTCCCAGGAAGCAGTGAGTTTTGTTTTGTTTTGTTTTGTTTTTTAGAAAGAAGAGGAGGATGGGTCACTAGACTTTAAGAGGTCATGAATAAAGCAGGAGAGATAGGAACGGAATCATAAACTTTTGTCGTTAGCTTGGCAGGAGTTGAGGTATAAGGTCCTAGGTCTGCATGGAGGTGGGTAGGTCACAGGGAGATAGTGAGGTTAGTACTCCAAAGGGGAGCTGGCATGTGGGCTTGGGTATCAAGAAATCACCAATGTAATTAAGTGGGATAACCATGTTTGTAGTGTGTGTGTGTGTGTGTGTGTCTGTGTGTTAATTCTTCATAGCTGGGGATACTGAGTTAGATGGTTATTGATCCCCTATCCAATTCCAACATTGCTAGTATTTATGACTTCTCTGGCTCAAATATTAGCAATGGCTATGGAGAGAAGGGTTAGACCCAAAAGCATGGAGCACAGTGTATAGAAAGTTTCTCCCAAGCTTGAAAGAAGGCTTTATCAGTATATTTTTGTCTACTCAGGCTGCTATACCAAACACAGGCTGGAGGGCTTAAATGGCAGAAATGTATTTTCTCACAGATCTGGAGGCCAGAAGTTCCAGATCAAGGTGCCAGCAAGGTTGGTCAACAGTGAGCCTTTTCCTGTTGGTCTATAGATCACTATCTTTTCAACTGTGCCCTCAGATGACCTCTTCTCTGTGGGCCCCCAGAGGGGAGGTAGGGGGAGTGCATTCATGTGCTTCCCCCTTATGAGGACACCAGTCCTAGCAGATTAGGACTCCTGTGACCTCACCAAGCCTTCAGTACCTCCTTCTAGGTAGGCCCTATCTCCAGATGCAGTCACACTGGAGATTAGGAATTCTTCATATGACTTTTGTGGGGACACAATTCAGTCCATAACAATTAGTACAGGAGAAAAACCATGGAGAGAATTCTAGAGGAGTCACACGTTGATGTTATAAGTGGGTATAAAAGAGCACCTCTGAAGTCCAATAGGTCATTAGAGCTAGAGGCCGACAGGAAAGTCCCGTACGTGCCACAGTTTTGAGTTTGATGCAAGCGCAACTCTGAAGGGAAGATATTTGGGAGGCCTTGGCCAACCACTACTTCCAGCCAGGGGTGATTCTGGAGGGAGTATCTCTCGGAGTGCTGCCTAGAATCAAGACTTTGGGGTTGGAAAAGTGCCACTTCCAAAGCTGGAGAAGGATGGTGCTGTAAGTTACCTGAAGAGTACTGTTCTGGGAGATAGGAGATCTGGGGTGTCCTCTTTGTTCTGCTGCTGACCAGATGTGAAAATGCAGATTAACTCCCTAACCATCTCAGTTCTACCACCATGTGCTGCTGTCATGTGTCCCAAACCCCAGAGTTAGTTTTATCCATAAGCAGAAGCCGGTCTTTTAGTTCCCAATCTCTTAATTGGGCTGATCGTCACAATATATAGCGGACACGTGACAGCCACAGGGGAGAAGTAAGGGTTGTCTTCCCCTCAGGGAGAGTGGAAAAGCTCTAGGAGAGGGCATACCAGTAGACCAAAGGCAGCCAGTGCCGGGGAGTGGAGCCACGGGGAAGAGTGTGCTGATGACAGCCTTGTGGAGGGAGGGCAGAAAGAGCCACCACCATGACACTTGAGTTACAGATCGAGCTTGGGGATAGAGAAGGGATCAGGGCACGGTAGAGCAGCAGTGATTCTGCTGAGCTTAAGTGATTCTGTTGAGCTTAAGCTCATAGTGCCTTAGCGAATTAGAATGGGAAATACCTTGCTATTGTCTGTGACTCTGTGATTGTGTGAGTATGAGTGACAGAGTGGGGACAAAGAGAGAGGGAGAGAGAATACATTACATTTTAAAGAAGGACAATAAGGGACAATAAGTAAGGGTAGCTTACTCAGTTAAGCATCTACGTTTGGTTCAGGTCATGATCCCTGGGTCCTGGGATTGGATCCCATACCAGGCTCTACTGGGCGGCCTGGCCTTCCCTCTGCCTGCTGCTCCCCTTGCTTGTGATCTCTCTCTTCCTCTGTAACAAATAATAGTAAAAAATAAACGAGGGCAATACGTTATGTTTATTTTGTTTCTGATGCCAGACATGGGTTCAGAGGATTGAAGAGGGAGATCCAAGGAGCTAGCCTCTCAAGAGGAGTGAATACCAAGTCACTGGTAAGACCCCTGGTCCTGCAATACAATATGGCTCCTGTGATCTGGGTCCTGTTAAATGCCCCTCGCCATCCTTAACCCGATAGTTTGATTCTTCATTGCGTTCAGTGTGGGGAACTGGGAGAAGCTATGACACTTGGCCCTTTGTGGAGGAATTTTAGTAGCATAAATAGCAATAGTTATCAGTTCTGGAACACTTCCATGACTCTGCTGCAGGCACTGTGCTGTGACCTGGGTTTAGAGCAGTGAGATAAACATAGAAATAGATGTGGGCTTTGTTCCCAAGAATCTGAAACCCACTATTCTCCTTGTCCCCTTCCCATTCTATTCTGTCTTCTTCAGCCCTTCTGCAATCCCACCAAGCAGGAAGCTTGCTTCTCCCCATCCCTCTGCTGCTCCCCCTGCTTGTGCTCTCATTCCCTCTCTCTGACAAGTAAATGAATCAAATGTTTTAAAAAATTATCAAAAAGGCAAAAGAAATAACTATTTTTGGAGAGTGATTTTCTGAATGTAGTTATGGGCAGTGCTCGGGAAATTACAGAACAAATTCCACAGGTCAATGAATATATCACTTTCATCACCCCACCCATAGCACTCATTAATCTCTAGCCCAGCCAATATGTTGGTTATAAAAATGAGCTTTCTCCAAACTCACAGGAAGTTCTCGTTTTAGCAATGTAAATCATTCTGATCTTTATCACTAATGTGATCTAATCCTGTCTAGTAAAGAAACTTGAGAGTTCTATATCTCTGTAAACATTTAAGAAAAACAATGGACTCAACTCTAATTACTTTTTAACTAACTTGACATGCCAAAGGAAGTAGAAAGTAAATATCAGAAATCTTACCACTAAGCACAAGTTGCAAGTTATACCTGCCAAAATGTAGTTCAAAATATAAGTAACCAGTCTCCTTAGAAGCCTTTTACCTTCTTATATCTGTTATGTTGGGTAAATGAGTAGTTACTAGAACACAGCTGGCTCAGTGATCACAATTCAGCTTACCCTCAGAAATATAAATAGATTACATGTTTAGCCTGGTAACTGGACACTGATATAGAATTATTCACTGGCTGATTCCTAGATCAGAAACTACAAAAAAAATTTCTTTTTTATGGAAGTATGGCTGTTACAATAGTCTCACCTGTACCACATACTGATTGACTTAACTACTCTATATGTTGCAGCTCTAGATGTAACATTTTAATAAAACAACAATATCTTTGATGGTATCATGGAAATGTAAGTGCCTTGTGCACTTTTCTTAATGTATATAATCACCTAAACATCATAGTAAGTAAATCAAGGCCATTGTCAAGCTTCCGTCAAGGAGAGTCCTTAAATAGAGGGATTTCCCATTGCTCTCAGGATGACAACCTCTGAGTTACAGGTTCCATTAGCTGGCCACACACATTTGGAGCCTTGTGGACTTTCTGACAGCTGAGCAGCATATCTCTGTTTCAAGTACTGTGATCCTTGTTCTTACTGCAAGAATGACAGTTGTCACTTTTTCTGTGACCCCTGTCTTTAGGAAAGTGTCTGACTCAGAAAGTCGAGTCAGCACCCCCCAAAGGTATTTTTCAGGAGAACCCCCTCAAAGATGATCACCTGAGATACTGTCAAGAAAAAAAAAAAAACTGAAATTCTAAGCAACATCCATAATAAGTCTTTTTATGTTGATAAGGAAAGATTTTCCCCAAAAGACCAGATAGGCTCCATGAAAGTGAGATCTTTACCTATTTTGTTCACCATGTCACCAGTCCCTAGAAGAGCGCCTAAGACATCACTCAAGATTAGGCTGCTTTGAATGAATCAAATGAATGAATGAACTGTAGCCTTTGATAGTGAGGTAGTTTATGGTCCTTATCAAGAGATGGGATTTGTGTTGGCATTTCACGAATGGGAGGTGCCGAAGAGAAAATTGAGAAGCTAAATGTGAAAATATGCAATTTACTGACTGGAGTAGTTCTGAATACATTTCAAATATAATTAAACTATGGCTGGGGGTGTATATGCATTTTCATAATTTTCCCTTGAAAAGGTGAGGCATACAGATGTCATCTCCAGTGAATTCTCCTTGTCCATATACAGACAGAATCACCAAAAAAAAAAAAGGCATTCTGACACTCCTCAGCCCATCCACTCCAGGATTGTGACTCTTTCTTCCCCATGTTCCTTCTGACATCCTGGACTTTCAGGTTGACCTCTCCCATCTTGGGTCCCACTCTCATTAGCTGTAGAAGTCATGCGATGTTTGTGATGTGAGGGTGGCAATACTCTCTGACCTTTGGTTACAATATGTCTTTGAAAGCCAGTGTTTATTCTGCTTTGACAGCATTTCTCCATTTGAACTGGCCACCTTTTAAGTGGTCATTAGCCACATGTGGCTACTAGCCATGGGACTTGGACAGCAGAGGTGTGGAAAGTCCGCACATTCTTCCACTCAAAGGATATTGTGAGTTATGCTACATCTTTTTTTGAAGTGTCTTTTTTAGATATTTAAATTCAATTAGCCATTAGATAGTACATCATTGGTTTCAGAGAATTTAGTAACTCATCAGTTGTGGATAACCCTTGGTGCTCATCACATCACGTGTCCTCCTTAATGCCTATCACCCAGTTACTCCATGTCTCCCACTCCCCTCCCCCCAGCAACTCTCAGTTTCTTTCCTATAGTTAAAGGTGCCTCATGGTTTGTCTCCGTTTCTGATGACTCCCATTCAGATTTCCCTTCCTTCCCTCTGATCCTCTGTGCTACATCTTAACCTCAACAGTCAAGCAGTGGTAGTAATTCAGTCATGGAGTCATGCATATTCTAAATCTGATGAAGTGGATTCCTATACTGCCTTTGTCTCTGCTAGAGCGCTTATATTTGTTATATTATTGCTGCTGTATTCATGTTTCTCGTTCACTGAATGTCTGATAAAAGAATTAGTAAAATGTGTGACTGCAGAAAATACAATGGTCATGGATGATGAAGATTTTCTCCTTGACCAGACTGGAGTCAAGTTCCTCTGAGTCCTCTTTCTGTCCAGCCTTGACCTCAGGCTCCACCCACTTAGCCCAGTTTTAGCAAGAAATCTGCTTAGTCAATTTTTCAGCAATCTCCTATCCTACTCTTGATATCTGATCAAATTCCTTATCTCTCACCCCTGGTATCTTACCACTCTTTTTTTTTTTTTTAAGATTTATTTATTTTGACAGAGAGAGAGCCTGAGCAGGGGGAATAGCAGAGGGAGAGAGAGAACCAGACTCCCCACTGAGCAGCAAGCCCAGTGCCAGGCTTGATCCTGGGATCAGATCATGACCTAAGCCAAAGCCAGAGATTTAACCAACTAAGCCACCCAGGTGCTTCAGTATCTATAACGCTTAATATCTGATCAAATCCCTTATTCCCAGGGCACCTGGTTGGTGCATCTGGTTGAACGTTTGACTCTTGGTTTCTGCTCTGGTCATGATCTCACGGTCCTGAGATTTAGCCTCACCTCAGGCTCTATGCTCAGTGAAGAGTCTGATTAAAATTCTCTTTCCCTCTCCCTCTACCCCTACCCCTGCTCCCTCTCTCTAAAATGTATTAATAAGTCTTTTAAAAAATTCCTTATCCCCTGATCTCAATAGTTTATGACCCTAGCCTTCCTTCAACAATATTACTGTCCAGATGGTTTAGCCAGAATCCCTTCATCCTTACCCTTGATGTTCCATCTTAATTTTACATTCAGTGACCCCCACAGGGGAAGCTGGAGGTTTATCTCCTGACCTTTTGTAGGAGCTTTGCAGCTCAGCTGGTGAGAATTCTCCATCACCCTGCCTTTCTCCAGGGGACTTTCCTTCAAGCACCCTTCCCAACTTCTTCCTGCTCCATGAAATAATGTTCCTCTCCTTTGTTTTTTGCACTTGCCTGTGATGGGACCGTAGCTTGCTCAGCCCAGACTGCCATTCTCTGCTCTTCCCAAATAAACCCATGCTGCTGGTCAAATAACTGGCAGATGGAGTTTAAGGCAAATCGAACTAATAAATTCAAGAACTTGCAAGGAACAAAATCAATATGCACAAATTAGTGGCACTCCTACGTGCTCGGAAGGAACCATCAGAAAGAGACTACAGAGAACGATCTCATTTACACCTGCATCCAAGACAGCAAGATACCCGGGAGGCCCCTGAACCAAGAAGGTGACAGACCTGTCCTCTGACAGCCCTGCAATAATGACGACAGACAGGGAGGGGGACACACGGAGATGGGGAGGCACTGTGCTCAGGGAAGAACCCACACTGGGAAAATACCTACTCTCCCCAAAACCGTCTACAGAGTCCTCACTCTGGCTCCTGAATTTCGGGACTCGGCACAAGCCTGGAGTGGGTGTGGACACGGGAAGGACCCTGCAGGGCTGAGGTGGGGGGAGCACAAGCACCGAAGCAGGCGGACGCTCCCTGACTGCAGACCATCTGAGGAGCCCCAGGAACCGAATCCGCGAGCACACAAACACATATGAGGACCGAGGAGCACCCGAGCCCAGAAAGAGGGGACCCCACAGCCCTGCGCACAGCACAGCAGGCCACGTCTCCTCACACAAAACGACGGAAGCCCCAGTGTCTACACAGGGCGCCCTTCCTCTGTGGGGTCCTGAGACCACGAACCCCTTGACAGTCCACTCAGGCGGCTTCTCCTCACCTCCTCCAGCGTCTGGTCCTTAGGAGGTCGGACGGCT
Source organism: Mustela nivalis (assembly GCF_964662115.1). Taxonomy (NCBI): domain Eukaryota; kingdom Metazoa; phylum Chordata; class Mammalia; order Carnivora; family Mustelidae; genus Mustela; species Mustela nivalis. Next base: position 759,804 of record NW_028136316.1, read on the forward strand.
GCCAGTGTGGGTGCGTCCTCCACAACGGGTCCAGTCAGTGTGGCTGCAGAGCCACACCCTCCTCAGCTTGTCCTGTCAGGGTGGGAGGCGCCCCACATTCTCCAGAAGTCTCCACAGTGGGTCCTGAAGAGGCGGGGCTCCGGTCCCAGCTGTGGCTGCACAGCCTGGGCTCAGGGCAGGAGCTGCGGTCTGGCACCTTCTGCAGGCGGTGGAAGGCAGTGCAGGACTGTGGGAGCTCACCCTTCAGTGGAAGGTCCTGCTCCCTCCGGGGGTCCAGCTGACGCCATTTCATTCCGGAAATTCAAGCTGCATGGAGCCCAATACCCCCCAACTTCCCCCCAAATAGCTAAGGAACAATGAATTGGAAACAATGTGGAATTACAACAGTCCTTGACCCGTTCAGTGGCACTGAACATGGCCCTGATGCAGACCTACACTCTGACCTCAACTTGGTCTCAAGCCTGGTCCCTACCCTAATCCAAGACCCTAACCCTAGCCCCCAACCCAAACAATGTTCACAAGAATCAAAAGGTAGAAACTTCAAATATCCATCAATGGCAAGTGCATAAGCAAAGTGTGGTGAAGGGTTTGAATTTGGATTCAGGGTCAGGTTTTAGTCAGTTCTAGATCAGGCTTTGGGTTTAGTGTTAGGGTGAGGATTTAGAGTGAAGGACAAGGGAACAGAGTTATAGTTTAGGGCTTTAAGTTTATGATTTAGGCTTTAAGAGTCAGGACTTAGGGGATAAAGTTCAAGGTCAAATTTGGGGTTTGGCTTCATGCTGAGATTTGGGTTCAGGGTTCATGACTTGGAGGTCTGGTTTAGGGTTTGGGTTCGTGGTTCAGGGCTTGGATCCAGGGCTCAGGTACAGGCTTTGGGTTCCATTTCAGGTTTGGGATTCAGGGTTCTAGTTTGGGCTTTAAGGTCAGCTTAGGTTTCAGCGTTGTTAGGGGTTAAGGTTAGGTTTAGGGATGACACATTTTCTTCAGTTGTCATCATGGCCAAAAAAATTCTATATGAAGTTTCTAAGTCAGAAATGTATTTCATCTGGGGGCGCCTGGGTGGCTCCGCGTGTTAAGCCTCTGCCTTGGGCTCAGGTCATGATCTCAGGGTCCTGGGATCGAGCCCTTCATCAGGCTCTCTGCTTGGCGGGGAGCCTGCTTCCCCATCTTTCTCTCTGCCTGCCTCTCTGCCTACTTGTGATCTCTGTCTGTCAAATAAATAGAATGAGTAAAAGCTATTATATGATCTTTTACAAACCATTTCCTATCTTTGCCTTCTCATGTGCCAAGACAGACACGGATTATTTAAAACCCTGATGAGTGCTCTTGCATTTAAATTGCCTGTAACCTTCATGTAATCGATTTATGATTGATGATAGATTTAGTTAAAATATAACTATTTTACATATTTACTCTCAGTAAACGATTTCAACCTATGCTCATTTAAGTAACTTGGTGCATAATCCCTTTTCTATTAAACCATAGTGGAAGGACCAATGCCGCGTTTCTGAGAGAACCCCAAGCTATTTTTCTAGAATGGCCCTATGCCTATATCAGGCGTCCTGTTTTCACTCCCTTTGTGGAGCACCTACCCTGGAGGTCATGTAATAACCAATGACCAAAAAAGCCAAACATCCAGGTCGAAGTGCCATCCCTGCCTGGAGAAGAGGAGACTGCTCAGACAGATCCTGGGCAGGCATCTCAGCCCAGGCCTGTGCTGGGGAAGCTGGTTCCTGGCTTTGGGTGCAATCTGGAAGCCAGCAAATGACACAAGAGTGCAGCCCGCATTTAGGACTGATGATCTTTTTGCAGCCAGGCCGCGCGAGGACACCGGCTCTGGGAGCCAGGCTAGGAGGCTGCCCAGCGCCGGCGCTGGCAACGCTCGCAGCCCGCCTGGGCTGCGCCCTGCACCCCAGCCCGGCCCGGGCCTCAGGAGGGAGGGGGGCGGGGGCGGCGCAGAGAAGGGGCTTTGCTAATTTCCAAAGCGGGAAGTGAGCTCGCGGAGGACTCAGGAGGGAGGGGGGCGGGGGCGGGGCGGGAGCGGCCGGGAGATGGGGCTTTGCTAATTCCTGAGGGGGGAAGTGAGCTCGCGGAGGACGCAGAGGAGAGTCTGGGAGGAGGTGGAGGGGCTGGCGGAGGAGGGGCGTGCAGCGCCAGGGTGTTGTGCTGTGGCCCAGTCGGGACTGCAGGACCCACAGTACTCGCCGCCCTGGCGCTCCCGCGCTGGAGCCTAGCCCCTGAGGCCGCGCTGTCCTGTTCCCGCTGCCTGCTGCCCCTCCCCGCCCAATTGCTTCTCTGGAGGACCCTCTGCTCACAGGTAAAGTGACACCTCGCCGCGCCCTCACCTGGAGCAGAAAACACGGTCCATGAGCACGAGCGGGGCGGGGGGGGGGGGTTGTCGGGGCCCAGCCTCCCTCAAACCCCAGGGCACCGGGAACACCCCGGACGACTCGCTGCACCCTGTCCGCCAGGGGTCGGGCCGGGGACAGCGCTGCACGAGGTAACCCCCACCCCCTGCCAGCGGGCAGGCTAGCCCCCATCATTTGGCACGCGCCTGTCAGAGCCTCCTGCCATTCCCAGGGCACCCAGAACCCAAAGAGTGAGGCCTTGGGTGCTTTCTAGTGACAGATTCAAGGCAGTTCTTCGACTTTGGGACTTCAGAGTTAACATAGTTTTCATTTGTGATTATTATTTTTGTGTGGGGGCCATAGCTTTTCTTTTGACCTATGGTTGTTTTCACTCCCGGTCCTGAAGAAGCCCCTAAATCCTAACCCTGTTGAGGACTCTGAAAGCTCTCAGAACAGCAGTGCTGGGGGACAGTGTGGACACATGGTTTGGTTTCTCCTCTGGCAGGATTCTGTGGCAGCCCCGCTCTGTCCTCCTCAGACTTCAGAGCAATATCTGAACAAGTGGAGAAGGGACCAGGGGGTCAGGAAGGTGGCCACCGAAGAGTGACTTCTCTGGAGGGTGGCTGAGCTAGCAAGTGAGCATGTTAGTCCAGCTCTGCCTGCAGTTGGGATGGAGCAGAACAGGGGCCAGGGAAGGGGAGGAGGAGCAGAGAGCTGGGACAAAGGGACCAAAGAGGATATTCAGAGGAAGGGAAGTAATGGGGAGGAAAGAGAAGAAACTCTAGAAGACAGGCATGTAGAAAGGAAAAGGGATGAAGTGGGCATTGGGAAAGGGCACCACCAGGGAAGGAGAGAGGGGAAGGGAAGAGGGAGGAAGAGAGGAAAGGGGAAAGGGAGAAGGGAGGAGTCAGCATGGCAGGGCTCCCCCTGCATCTGAAGAAGAGGTGGCTGGTCCAGCTTGTCAAACAGGGTGCTCACTCTTTGGTCCCAGTTTCTGCTCCCAGTGCTACTGGGCTTTGCAGGGAAGGCAGGCTGTCCCCTGGGACCTACTGGAGCCCACTGGAGCCCACAGGAGGGTGGGAGAGGTAAGATGCCACCGGGTTCTGTCCTGAGCTGCTCCCAGACACCAGCCTCACCACATGGTGAAGAGGGACCCCAGAACAAAGGAAGGACACAGGCCCGCATGTCCTCCGGTGGCCCTGGGCACTTAGCTCATCACAGTGAACCACACCGCCTCCTCAACCCAGGCTTTCAAAGCCTCCTTCTTCGTTCCTGGCTTTCATGTCTGTAGGAACATGAGCCAGATCTAACTCATCTCTGACAGACAATTCTGACTCACCCCATGTCAGATTTTTATGAGTGGCTGTGATAGAGTAAGATAGCAATGCTCCAACAAACGGACTGTTTCCTCCCACTTGACCTCAACAGTCTTATACATTTTCTTAGCGAAAACATCTTGTCTCCTTCCATTAAGCTCATAACCTGGTCTAATAGTATACATGTGCCTTCGTTAGATGCGAAGTGATACAGAGTTCCTTTTTTTTTTTAATTTTACAAGGTAAAGTCAGTGAACACATCCAACTTGACGAATACGTCTCTAAAATGTCAATCCAGGCAAAGCTTTTTCTGCCTACAGTTTGGAGCCTACGTGGTGACGTTTTTAAAATGCTTTCAGTCCCTCAGTGAGGCTCTTAGAAGCTAGCCAGGGCTTACTACGTGCCAGGCACTGTGTCAGGTGTTGCAGCCAGCTTGGAGGCTGGCTGGGGAGGGACATCCATGACACAACCACAGCTAGAAACGGAGGCCAGTGCTAGAAAAGAGAGAGCAGGCTGCATGGAGAGTGTGTACCATGGGGCTTGTGAGCTCACGAATAAGTGGGAGTAACTGGAGTGGGGAGATGGGGGAGAGGAAGAGGGTCTTCCCATCAATGGGAATCACCTGTGCTTGGAGGCAGGCGCCATGAGGGGTCTCCACAGGAAGAGGGAGGCAGTGTGGTTGAAGGGCAGAGAGATGGGGCAGAACAGGCATCAGTCAGTTGGAGGGGTATGAAGAGACTGATGGGAGGATTATGGGTGCCTTTGGAGGACTGAGAATTTGTTAGAAGATCAGTGCAGATTTCTCTGGAGACAAATGCCAGGAACTGATAGGTCTTTGAAAGGTCACTCTGGCTGCCTTTTGGAAAAGGGGTTGGTAAAAGGCACTTGCAGGTGTGAACACGCCAGGTGGGAGGTGAGTGCAGGAAATCAGGTGAGGGAGCATGGGAACTTGGTCCGGGGGTATATAAGGGAGAATAGCCTTTAAAGAGTTCCACAAATTGGCACCAGCTGTGGCTTCATTACAGAGCTGGAAGGGGGAGGTGGGTGTGTCCTGGAATTTACAGAAATTACATGAGAAAGGGACGTCTTTTTAGATCTTTTTTTCAACTAGAGGAACTCTCACCTTATTGATAGAATTCCAGAGTGGGAACCAATGGACATGAGGACATCTTTGAAATGTCTGAATATGTTCTTCGACATCTTTGCAAGTGACGAGGAGACCTTGACCTTAGGAGGCCTCGGCCTTCTTTGTAGCCAAAAAGATTTCACCTACAGATTTGGGTTCTCCCTCTTAAAGTCAAGGAGACAGTCCTCCCAAAGGACACCTCCTATCATTTTACCCTCTCATCATACCTCACGTGCTGGGATCTACAAGACCCTCTGTTCCAGTTGTGAGTATCCACTTTGGCCGAGCTAGTCTTGCCACCACAGGAATTCTAGAGCCTGTAGTGCTATTAATAACATCATCTAAGACTGTATTTGCTGCCCTCATGGCCTCTTCCCACCATAACTCACTGAAGCTTTTTACACATTGTATCCATTAAGCTATAGTTCCCAAAGCTCATCTTCTCTAGTGCCATTAATTTTTAGGGGACCAGGCAAACCTTAAACTTGTCCCCCTTAATTGGATCCCTGTGCCCCCACAATCTCTTTGAATGCCTTTCACCATGATCCTTGAATGAGATCTGAGACCACTGCTGGTACCTAACACTTCTTGGCACCTTGTCTGTTCGGTTCTTGGAAGAGGAGGTGGCTATGGAGGTGAGTGGGGATGGGAGTGGGAGGATTTCTCCCTTCACTTCCCTTTTTGTTTTTTCAAATAATGGGTTTTGAGGGGGAGGGAAAGGTTAACCAGACCATTTATTTTCCATCTCCCATCCATAAAATGTTTACCACTCCCCACTGGAAGAATTTAGATCTTTCCTTTGAATCTCCAGGAAAATCTCCCAAACCCAGACCACCACCATGTGGATTCAGCCATCTTCTGATTCACCTCCAGATTGTCTGCTAACTGCTCAAGCCACAGGTTAAGGACGAAATGTTCAATGCCCAAGCAATTAAGTGGGGAACACGTTTATCTAAGCAATTGCATGCAGCTCTGTATCTGCATACAGGGGGTCTCTCCCAAGCCTTTCCAACCTCAGCAAAACAAGACAAAGCCCCAGCGATCTGGGGTATATATCATTCATTCCTTCCTGGGTTCAACACTCATGGCGGATCCCCACCAAGACCATGGGAGAGCAAGGACTGGAGAAATCCTGGAAGCTGAAGTCTGAGGAGGATTTCAAATTCAAGTCAGAGATGAAAGAAACATCTGGACTAGGTCCTCAGGTACATGCAGTATTCTGAACTGAGGCTAGAACCAGAGACCATTCTAATGAAAGGCCTCTACAGGTGGGCTCTCACAGGTGGGCTCCGACTCAGTTTCGTGTATATTCATTCATGAAATAGCTCTTCGGGTCAACATGCAGAAGAAAACCATTTAATAAAACTGACAAGGAGAGGAAAGGGAAGCCAGAAGGCTTTTGAATGGTGAGAGAGGAAGAGCCAGGGCAGAAAACCAAGAATCCCTCCCTGCCCTCCTTGCTGCCAGGGAGGTCTGAGGGACTAGTTTCCACCTGGGATCCCAAGTCCAGAACAAAAGCAGCGGGGCCACGGCGGGGGAGGGAAGGGGGTCCTCAGCACGCGCGTGTGGGGGTGCCGACCGATGGGGGCTTGCGCGCCCGCTGGCGGGGGGCACCTGGCAAGGCGCTGTCCCCAGCTGGACCCCATGCCGACCCGGGTTCGGCCCAGCGTCCGGGGTGGTCCCGGTGCCCTGGGGTTCGCGGGAGTCTGGGCCTCTACAACCCCCCTCCCCGCCCCCAGGTCGCGACCCCCGCTTTTCTGCTCCAGGTGAGGGCGCGGCGCCTGTCACTTTACCTGTACAAAGAGGGTGGTCCTGAGAAGCCTTGGGGCGGGGAGGGGCAGCAGGAGCAGGACAGCGCGGCCTCACGCAGGAGCACATGGGCGCGAGTCCTGTGGGTCCTGCAGTCCCGACTGGGCCGCAGCACAGCACCCTGGCGCTGCGCGCACCTCCTCCGCCAGCCCCTCCACCTCCTCCCAGACTCTCCGGCCACATCCTCCCTGAGCTCACTTCCTGCCTCCTCAATTAGCAAAGCCCCTGCTTTGGGCCGCCTCCAACCCGCCCCCGACCCCCTCCCTCCTGAGGCCCGGGCCTGGGCTGGGGTGCAAAAAGGAGGCAGTCAAGTGAAAAACAATAGGTCTTAGACCTGTAAGAAATTCGAAATAGATGAATTCAGCTACTCAGGCACTGTTTCACATTTTCAGATCTCTGCAGAAAAGGGGTTAACCTTTTTACAGCATGTAAAAGAGAAGACTATAACACATAATATGTGTAAGCATGTAAATATCAAAATATATCCCATTAGTTGCTAAGACACACAGGGCCTATTTTTTCTCTCAAATTCATGAATATGTAGGGGTAATAAGTGTGAAGTGAATGTATACTCTTCACTTGGAAGTCTTTTAGAAATCTAAAATATGACATTCTATGGTTTGTGTCTCCATATTCCTTTATTGCCAGTTTGAACAAATCCACATGCTTTGATTCAAAGGTAATAAATTCCTCTTATTTGGAAAAATGATGTTTATTTTTGTTCTCTCACCCTTTGCAGGTGGTTTCATTTTAGCACACTTCAGAGTTATAATTTCATGCTTATTAAAAACATTTATTATGATCTACATAGATGAATGAAACTTTTATTTTATTAAATTATTTGACAAAAAATCTGTTATTTTTAAAAATGTATTTCCTTTGAAGGGTTATTTTAGAGCATTCAGAGAGGATCTAGGAGTGTGGTATTATGCAGTTTTTAAGTAGGTATGAAATGGTTATTTATATGATTGTTTCTTTAAGGCTTATGTATGTTGTCCATTATATGCTATAAAATATTTTGAAAGTAAATTTAAGGTATGTTTTACGTAGGTTATTTTTTGGAAAAAATTATTGAAATGACTTATGAAATTCAGAATACTCTCAACATTAATTTATTCTGAAATTTACCAATTGTCTATTGAACCTATTATATGGCAGATATTACTTCAGACTACACTGGTAAATGAAATACTTGGCTTTGTAGATCTTTTATTTTCATGGGTGAGACAATTAAAAGCTATAAACCTTAATGAAAATTGCATAGTGCATTAAAAAATGATGAGTACAATGGGGAAAAAGAAAAATTCGATCAGGGTGAGAAAAATCAAGGTTGCTAGGCAGGGGAAGGGGAGTTAAAATTTTTAATAGGAAGATCAGGGTAGTTACAATGAAGCTGACAATTGAACAAAGGTATGGAAAGGTGATGAATTTGCCCAGAACTATCAGCAATAAGGTCACTCCAGACAAAGGAATTGGCTATCTTGAAGGCCATAAGGTTGGATCATGCCTGGCATATCTGAGGAATAGCAAGGAGGCCACTGTGAGTGACTGAAGAGTAGCAGGGAAAGAGGTCACAGAGGTTAAATGAGTGGCTAGATCATGTAAAAGCTTAGAAGTCATTGTAAAACTCTGGCTTTTATATTTGGAAACTTACTGTGTGATAGAATTTCTGCTAATAACGGAGAGTTCAAATGTCCATAAAATTTCAAGGATTCTTATTCTAGTAAGACAGAATAAAGAAAAAGAGTTCATATTTTCACATGGTGTAACAAATGCTCGGAGATCCAAGTGTAGGAAGCTATGGGAGCACAGAAGAAGGCACTAAAATCACACCAATATATTTGATGACTGTGACTATATATAAATTTGTATTTTCTTGATTTTTTATAGTCATGGAATCACACAGTATATACTATTCATTGCCTGGCTTTTCTTTGAGAAAAGCATCATTACTTTGAGAATCTCCAATTGTAAATAGTTCATTTTGATGTTGAATAGTAATCTCTTTAATGAATAGATCATAATTTGTCTTTGCTCTATGGATGGACATTGATGAACATTTCCACTGTTTTCAATTCTTAAAAATAAAGCTGCTATGAAATTCATATACAAGTCCTTGTATGAACATAGGGTTTGTTTCTCTTGGTTAAATGCCTAGAAGTAAAATGGCTATTTGTGTAACTGCAACATATTTTGCATTTAAAAAATTTTTCAAACTATTTTCCAAAGTGGTGGTATCATGATATATGCCAACAACAGTTTAGATTTTTTGTTGCTTCCCAATCTAGCTCAGACGAAATACAATTAGCCTTTATAATTTTAGCCATTCTAATAGATATGTAAGCATGTCTCATTATGATTTTAATTTGTATTTCTTTAATGTCTAAATGTTGAGAAATTTGTCATGTGCTTATAAGCCATCCATATCCTTTTGGTGACATGTCTCTTCAATAATGTTCTTCACATGTAAAATTGGATACTCTGTTTGGTTATTAGTAAGGTTTTTTATTTTTATTCATTTTTTAATAATCAGAGTAGATGTCCATTATCAGATATATAATTTGCAAATCCCTTCTCCTTCTTTACGGTTTCTCAATGGAGCTTTGATAGCTGTGTCTTTCAAGAAATATGCTACTTCTTTCCTGGTACACGGAGGTATGACTAGAACATTAACAATGTTGACCTTTGCAAAGAAAATCATGGCTTAAGATATAGGTAGTCTGCGCGTGTTGGGAGTGTTCTGTAATATCAAGCATATCTAGTTAGTTGATAACTTTGTTCAAGTCTTACATATCTTACCAATTTGATGACCATTTGTCTATATAATCTTAAAATAAGGGTGTTGAAATTTTTTTCCATTTCTCTTCTAAGGAAGAAGTTATGATTTTTGTTCATAGTTTTTCCCTATATATCCCCAAATCTGTTATTAAGTAGTAAGAGTCAAGAATTATTATACTCCCTGATGACTTCATCCTTTTACTCTTCTGTAATTTTGACTTGATCTTTATGTCTGATAATGAAATTTGCTTTAAAATCACTTTTCATTATCTCGATATAACCACCAAAGTTATAGTGTGATTAGTGTTAATATAGCATATTTTTTCTTTTACTTTTTAAAGCACTTCTATATTTAATTCTGACAAAGAAACAAAACAGCTTTTTAACTCTGGAAGCATCTTTCTATATTATCTTTTTGTTTTTAAATAAAGCAGTAGCAATTTTTGTTAAGGGACCTAAAATGAAAGTAGCTTCAGAAATTTATTTATTTATTTATTTATTTAGTAAAACATTTTATTTTGTTTATTGACAGCAGGAGAGAGAGAGAGAGAGAGAAGAAGAAGAAGCACACAAGCAGGGGGAATCACGTGCAAAGGGAGAGGAAGAAGCAAGCTCCTTGGGGTGCAAGTAGTCTCATGCAGGGCTGGATCCCTGTACACTGGAATCATGACCTCAGCCAAAGGCAAACATCGGCTTAAACAACTGAGTCATCCAGACACCCCTAGAAAATTAAAACTAAAAAGACCTTTTAAAAACATTTTGTTTCTTTCTTGTATTTTTTTTAAATATTTTATTTATTTGACAGACAGAGAGACAGGAAGAGGAACTATAAGCAGGGCAGAGGGAAAAGGAGAAGCAGGTTTCCCACTGAGCAGAGAGCCTGATGTGGGGTTCCATCCCAGGACCCTAGGATCATGCCCTGAAAAGAAGGGACACTTATGGAGGAAGCCACCCAGACACCTCTTTTCTTTGTTTTTAATATATGGCAACTGATGCTTCCCAGCCACGAGGAGCTTATTACCCATTGATTAAATCTTTGATAACAACCTATTTACAAAGGTGTGTAAATATATACTTACTCAGATTTATACACTTTGTGTTTTCTTCATAGTTTGGGGCTGGACCCCATGGTCACAACACTGCTTCCAGTCTTTGCCTTTCCATCTTCTGATACCAGGTATTTGGTCAGCAAAGCAAATTAGTATCAAAATTAATAAGCCCTTGGCACCATATCTCTGGAGCAGGGGTTGCTCTTAGCCAAGGCCCAGAGCAGTTGACCTCCCCTCGCTAGTGCTATAGCCCCAAGGACTAGGTCCCTACCACCAGAACTCAGTCTTACATGTTATGCTAAGCAGACAAAACCAAAACAGGAAAGCTCCGACAGCTTTCACTGGCATGCCTCATCTCCCACTCCCTCGACGTCCAGGCAGTACCAGATGACAGGGAGGGGTCTTGGTCCAACATATGGGAGGGAAGGAAGTAGCCACGAGCAAGTACCTACCTCTCTGTTCCTTTCTTTCATGAGCAGGTTTTAAGGAGGAGGAAGAGGAAGGGGAAGAGAGGTGAACTTCAAGGGGTGAAGGCCTCAGGTAGGCAGCTGGCTCCTGCCAGTAGGAAAGCGACAAAGGAGAAGGCAGTGAGTCTTTCAGGGAGGGTGGGGGGTAAGGGTTACAGCTTATGACGGAATCTGGACAGGAGTAATAGGGATACTAGTCATTTGAGTGCACCATTGGCAAGCTGGGCTGGGTGTCAGGGCAGATAGGCCTCCCTGGGCAACGGCACATGAGAGAAGGTGGAATTCTTTGGGTGTTGGGAAAGCATAGACAGTATTGTTCCAGGGCCAAGGACAGGTCCGGGTACTCCTGGTTGGAGGTCAAGGCCACAGTATGATCCAGGTCTTCTACCAGCAGCTCGAAGGTACCACATGCCAGCCACCCCTCATTATTGTGTAAAACTCTCTGGTGCACTTATTGGCTTATCCATCAAATGACTCCTTCAGCAGCTTGAAAACCACCTCCACAGGCACTCCAGGATATGGGAGGCTTCCAGAGTGAAAATTTTGCACAGGATCACCCCAAAAGACCAGAAGTCACTCTGGTGGATGTAGATCTGGTCAAACATGGCCTTAGGGACCATCCACTTCACAGGCAGTCCACTGTCGGTTGTCTTTTCATAGTAACTGATGTGGTGATATCTCTGGCAAGGCTGAAGTCAGAGATCTTCATCATGTTGTCCTTTGTCACCAGCACTTCCCTGGTGGCCAGGTCTTGGTGTATGCACTTCTTGGAGGCAAGGTACTCCATGCCTCAGGCTACCTGGTAGGCACAGGATACCAGGTCCTTGGAGGAGAGTTGCTCTGCTGCATTGTGGCTGATATTGTAACAGTACTCCAGGTCAGGAGGCCTCTGGGCCTGCAGGTACTCCTGTATGTTGTCTTTGGAGGCATATTCCATGAGAGTGTACGAAGGACCATCCTGTGTGCAGGACCCAGCAGGTTGATGGTGTCCTTGTGCTGTCCAATCATCTTCATCATCTCCATTTCTGAGATTAGGTTTGATAGGTCTTTCTCTGTTGCATCTTACTTCAACAATTTCTCAGACACTTTAGTCAAATGGTTGGATTTGTCTTTGTCCAGCCAAATGACCTCCTCCAACACTACCTGCCCAAAGTAGGCCTGTCTTAGGGGTCTGCCTAAACTGCCTACAACCAGCCTGCCTCAAGGCAGTTATGAACTCGATTATCCTCAAAAACATTAAACCACAAGCTAAAAATTCTCTTCACTAGGTCTCTGTCTCAGGTCTAATTTTCTTATCTTTCATCATTTATCTTTTTCCTAATTCTTATTTTCAGTATAGTTTATTTTGCTTCCAGGTGTTTCCCCTGGTTTCTGTATGCTGTTTCAGAGGGAAGAATTATCCTGTCATAAAATTATTTCTTGAGCATTCATTACATCTCTCAGTTAAAATGGGTTCTTTTATGGTATTGATTCATTTGAGTTTTCTCAAAATGGGAAGAATTTTCAAAATGGTGTTTTCCTCAAGGTTCAGAGTATGTCTTAGCCTCATCTTTACTCTTTTTGAAATTCACTTTTCAAATTCTTGTCCCTCTTTTTATCTTTTTAAATTAAAATGTTTAATTTTTACTATTTTTTAATTTAAGTATAGTTGATATTCAGTGTTGCATTGGTTTCAGGTTTTCAATATCTCCATACATTATTCTATGATCACTGCAAATATAGCCACCATCTGTCACCATATAACACTATTGTAATATCATTGAGTATATCCTCTACCCTGTCCCATATCTCTTTTTAAAATCTCTGATTTTTATGTTTTCTGTTATTCCAATTTTTGACCATCATTTTACTTGGTTACATTAATAAAATATGCCTGATTACACACTCTTTGCTGAACACCATAGCATTTGATTTATAGTAGTCTTCTTCTTCTTCTTCTTTTTTTAAATTAACATATAATGTATTGTTTGCCCCAGGGGTACAGGTCTGTGAATCGCCAGGTTTACACACTTCACAGCACTCACCACAGCACATACCCTCCCCAATGTTCATAACCCCACCACCCTCTCCCTACCCTCCCCACCCACCCAGCAACTCTCAGTTTGTTTTGTGAGATGAAGAGTCTCTTATGGTTTGTCTCCCTCCCGATCCCATCTTGTTTCATTTACTCTTTTCCTGTCCCCCAAACCCCACATATTGCACCTCCATCTCCTCATATCAGGGAGATCATATGATAGTGTCTTTCTCTGGTTGACTTATTTTGCTAAGCATAATACCCTCTAGTTCCATCCATGTCAACGCAAATGGCAAGATTTCATTTCTTTTGATGGCTTCATAGTATTCCATCATATATATATATATATATATATATATATATATATATATATATATATCATTCGTTTGTTGATGGACATCTAGGTTCTTTCCATAGTTTGGCTATTGTGGATATTACTGCTATAAACATTTGGTGCACGTGCCCCTTTGGATCATATAGCAGTCTTCTTTACCTCTATCAGAACCCCAGGAAGCTTTATTGATTTATTTACTCACATAAACAGATAATCCAACACAACGTTTTTTGATGTTCAAATGTATTATAATGTCTTACCGCTTAACACTATGCTTACTGCTCTCTTTCACTGTCTGACTAAATCCTCATTAACACTATGCCATTTAATGAGGAAGAACATTTGAACTCAGAGTTCTCTCCATATCAGGGAATGAAGACTCCACCCTTCTGTTTGTGCAGGTAAAACAAATGTTGATATTGTCTGTCCTGCACATACCCCATCCTGTTCACCAGAATATTCACCATCCAAATGTATACAAAATGAAAACCATACCTCACCACTTCTATTACCACCCAGCATGCTAAAAACACCATCATATGTTCCTGAATTATTGACTTGATTGATAACCCACTTCCACACATACTGCACTCCTTTCTCCCTGCAAATTTATTTTGGTACAGCAATTTAACCTAAAAATCAAGTCAGATGATTTTATTCTTTTGGTATCTTCCCCTTTCATATTAAATAAAAACTGAAGGCGTTTCAATGTACTAGAAGGTCATACATCAATACGTTCTTCCTCTCTCCACCACTATGAACTCCTCATTGGCCTCCTTGCTTTTCCTCAAAAGTAACAGACCAGCTGTTCACACAAAGTCTATATACTTACTTGCTCTGCCTAGAGCAATCTTTTCCTTTAATATTTGTATAACACTCTCCTTCACTTCCTGGGTCTTTGTGCAAAAAACATCTCCTAAATGAGATATAACCACCCAACACAAAATAAAATTAACTTTCATCCCAGCATTCTGCAATGGCTTTTACCTTTCTTGTATTTCTTTGTAACACTTATCACCATCAACCATCAATCATTATTCTATTACTGGTTTATTTTCTTATTTGAGACAGAGAGAGAGAGAGAGAGAATTGGGAGGGTGCGCAGAGGAAGAAGAAAACACCCCACTGCCTAGAAAGCCTGCTGGGGAGTTACATCCCAGGACCCTGAGGTCATGACCCAAGCCAAAGGCAGTCACTCAATGGACTGAACCACCGAGGTGCCCCTCTATTATTGGTTTATTTCACTATTATATTTCAAAAGAATGTAAGCTCTTTGTGGTCAGGTATTTTATATGTTTTATTAATTGAAGTATTCTCAGAAAGGTAGCTGGCAGATTGTAAGGGCTCACTAAACTGTATTTTGTTGTTATTATTGGGCTCCTTTATGGGCTTTACCTCTTACGCTAGAAGTCTATCCTTCAGATGTAAGTAATAAGATAGGGCCCTGCTGCCTGTTCAAATGTGTAAAAAGCCTGTATTAAGTGGATATTTTAAAAGCTAAATGAATGGCTTAATAGTTGTATATAGGGGGAAAGGGAACATATTATCCACAGTTTAGAAGTGGAGTTCTTTTATAGAGTTCTTGTACAAGCCTACACTATTGAACGATAATGGGCAGTTGTACATTCCAATTATACAAACATTTTGGTAATTTATATCCTTTTTTTGTAATTCATGACTGGATCATTTAATTCCTTAGGAGCATTATAGCATTTCAACTTTTCATGTTCAATAAACTTATTGGGGTTGCTCCCTTTTTTATTCAAATGGAGAAATAGTCATGATTTAATCTAAATAAAGAGTTACTGATTGTATTGTTTTCTAGGAATGAGTCGTACATGCTAGTTTAAAAGTTTTGTTAAATTCCCACGTCTGTCACTGATAAAAGCGTTTTGTAGATTAGTAACTTGATCAAACGGAAAAGTTATGTAACACCAATTGTTATACTATATTTGTTTCCATCTTGCATTGTAATAGCACCCATCTTAACTCTATTTAAGACAAATCATTGCCAGATGGATTTCTGGCATTGATTGCATGATATGAAATCTAGTATAACTGAAAGTTTTTGGTTTTAGTAGCATATAAATCAATTTAGAAAAATATATGTATTTGAATATAAGATAAAGTTTTAAATTATTTGGCAATAGTAAACTGAACTTTTTTTTGTAAATTTTTATTTTCTAAAATTTCATTGAGCTCTTTTGCAATAAGAAACAAGTTACAAAAAATTAAGGTTTATTTACCCCAATTCAAAATTATTAGGAATATAATCATAGAGGTTGAAGTATTTAAAATATTGAGCCCAAAATATTTTATTAGGTAAATTCATGAATGCTGAGCATTCACTGTTAAAATATACTAATACTATTATAGACTGGTAGAAGCCTAAAATCAAATATTTATTAAATATTTATATCCATCTCTTTTCATGGCTTGGTAATTAATTTCTCTAGCATTAAATAATATTCCATTGTTTGCCTATACTACACTTTATTTTTCCTTTCACCTATGGAAGGATATCTTGGTTGCTTCCAAGCTTTTGTCAGTTATGAATAAAACTACTATAGACATCTTTGTGGGTATAGATTTCATCTTCTTTGGATGAATACCAAGAACTGCTACTGCTGAATCATCTGGCAAGAATATGTTTAGTTTTGTAAGAAACTGCCAAGTTGTTTTCCATTCTTTATTCTCAATAGACATGGAAGAACATTCCTGTTGCTCCACATCCTCACCAACATTTCATGTTCTGTTGTCAGTGCTCTGGATTCTGGGTATGTACTGGTGTCTCTTTTTTCTTTTAATTTGCATTTTCCTGATGACATATGATGTGAAGCATCTTTTTATATGCTTATTTGCCATCTGTAATATTTTCTTTTGTGAGGTATATGCTAAGGTCTTTGGCTCATTTTTAATCAGGTTTTTCCCCCATTGTTGAGTTTTAAGGGGTCTTTGTGTATTTTTGATTCACAGTCCTTTGCCAGATGTGTATTTTGCAAATTTTTTCTCATAGTCTGTGCTTTGCCTTTTCATTCTCTTGGCATTGTGTTTCACAGAGTAGACATTTTTAAATTCAGTGCTTATGCTTTTGTAGCTAAAGTTATTGCCAAAACCAAGGTCATTTAAATTTTCTTCTATATTACCTTCTACATATTTCATGTTTAGGTTTATAATCCAATCTGAGTTAATTTTTGTGAAGAGTGTATGATATCTGCCTGGATTTATTTTATTTTATTATTTTATTTTATTTTATTTTATATTTTTACATTTAGCTTCACCATTACTCCAGAACCATTTATTTAAAAGATTGTATTTTGCTCTCTTGTATTGCTTTTGCTTTTATATTAAATATAAAATATAATTGATAATATATATTCTGTTGCTTTTTTCTAGTCTTTCTGTGGTATTACAATACCTTGCTTACAATTATCGTTATGGTAAACTTTTTTTTAAAGATTTTATTTATTTATTTGACAGAGAGAGAGATCACAAATGGGCAGAGAGACAGACAGAGAGAGAGATGAGGTGAAGCAGGCTCCCTGCTGAGCAGAGAGCCCAATGCGGGACTCGATCCCATGCCTCTGGGATCATGACCTGAGCCGAAGGCAGAGGCTTAAACCACTGAGTCACCCAGGCACCCCATCGTTATGGTAAACTTTGAATTCAGTCCTCAGTCTTTGTTTTCCTTCAACACTATGTTGACTACTGTGAGTCTTTGCCTCTCCATATAAACTTTAAAATAAGTTTGTTAATATTAAAAAAAAGAACTTGCTGGAATGCATTAATTGTATAGATAAACTTGGAAACCAGTGACCTCTTGAGCTTAGCAGGAGATAGACCATGGACATCAGTTGTCACAGTTGTGCCTCTGGCAGAACCTATTGCAAATCCCTAGGCAAAATGAGACCTCAAGGATCTGAGAGAATGTCTAAGAAGTACTTGATATATCCCTTGGGTATGGTTTATTGAAGTGTCCACCTGTCTGAAAGCTGGGGAATTTAGATAAGGGAGGGAAAATTAGTTATGATAAAACATATCAACAAACATCAATAAATTTTGTAAAACTAATTGTCATGGCTCATATACACTATGACCTACAGAGGGACCATCAGAAGGAAAGCATCAGTTATGTTTATTGTGAAATTTTTTATTCAAAATAAAGCAATGTAAGGGGAAGACACAATGAGAAAATTACCATTTTTTAAATGGTTAAACTTCTTACACAATGGAATAGGTTTTATATTCTAAGTAGTATATTGAAAAGTCAAACATTGGGGCGCCTGGGTGGCTCAGTGGGTTGGGCTGCTGACTTCAGCTCAGGTCATGATCTCAGGGTCCTGGGATTGAGCCTCGCATCGGGCTCTCTGCTCCGCAGGGAGCCTACTTCCCTCTCTCTCTGCCTGCCTCTCTGCCTACTTGTGATCTCTGTCTGTCAAATAAATAAATAAAATCTTTAAAAAACAAAAGAAAAGAAAAGTAAAACATTAAAAAATAAAATTTTAATTAAAAATTATGTAATTAAAAAAAAAGGTTAAAAATAGCAGAACCATTTTTCTTATAAGTGGAAAATATATTGTATATATATCTATCAAAAATAACTTGTCATGGAGGCGCCTGGGTGGCTCAGTGGGTTAAAGCCTCTGCCTTCGGCTCAGGTCATGATCCCAGGATAGTTGGAGTCCCACATCAAGCTCTCAGCTCAGCAGGGAGCCTGCTTCCTCCTCTCTCTCTCTGCCTGACTCTGCCTACTTGTGATCTCTGTCAAATAAATAAATAAAATTTTTATTAAAAACATTTTTTAAAAATAACTTGTCATGTCTGGAATCAGGAGCATATGGAAAAAATAATATCTGAGGTCAATACTTCTGCCATGTTTTGTGCCTTGTTAATATTTTTAAACAGTCAGGCAACTTTTAGCTTTATTGAAATATCTGCTAAGATACCAGCAGTGCCTTTTGGAGCTCTATGACTATAAAAATTAATTGCAAATATTCAAAATGTTTGCTATGGTGTCACTATTTAGGGCCACCACCAAGTATGTTTCAGAAGTAAGCATAACTGTTACTCTTCCATAAGGCAAAAGGGCATATATTCAGGAGTTCCATCTGCTGTACCAGGAGGTGAATCAAGTAATGATTTTTGTCTATAAAATAATTCACTTTTCAATCTAACATTCCTCATTCCACATTATAATAATAAAAACTAGGAAGAGACTAAAACAAACAAACAACTACAACTACAACAACCAGCTTTTCCTTCAGTGGAAAAGTAAATATAACCTTATGAGAATCCTGAAATTTATTTTTAAATATTTTTAAGATAAACGTTTTTGTTAGAAAACCATATATTTTATATTACTAAGAAATACCAGGCAAAGTTTTATTAACTTCTAAAAAGTCTAGTTACTTCTATTTATCTATTAACTCATCTCTTTATGAAGTAGAACATGATCACACCTATTGTATCTACCCAAGTTTGTATGCTTTGGTTATTTTATGTTTGCTATTTCCTTGCTTAATTTTTACAATATTTGATACATAATAGTATCTTTAAGTCCATCTATGGTTTCACAGAATTTGTTTGAACTTCATAAAAATGTACCATACTTTTTGCACTGTCCTTGTTTTACTTCTCTATTAGCTTTCCAAGATTTATTCACTTTAGAGTGTGTAGCTATCATTTATTTTTATTCCTCCATAATGCTACGTTCACAAATTTGTATTTATCTGTACATTTAAAAATATCTTAATTATATACCATTTCTCATCTCACGTAACACTCATGTTACTTCTACACTGATCAGATATTATGTAACTGAAAACCACAACTCAGCAACAATAGAACACCATTTTTCAAAATTAAATGGCTTACCAGAATTCTTTAATTCTATCCTTTATTTGTATTAGATGACCCTTTATTCTGGTATTTGGCATTGTTCATATGGAGGAAAGCTTATAAGTTGATATTCCATAAATAGAAGGATTTATTATGATTGATTAATTATTTTCATTTAGAATGCATAGAATATGGTTGATTTAATATTTCTTTCTTACCCTCTGCCTGGAACATAATGCTCTCTAAGTAATAGCCACTAAAATATTAAGTTAATTACCGAGACTTTAAACTGCATATTAATAGGAATAACATACAGAACTCTTCTCAGATTGGGACACCTGGGTGGCTCAGTCAGTTAAACGCCTGAACCTTTAGCTCAGGTCATGATCTTAGGGTCCTGGAACTCAGTTCTGCAACAGATTCCTTGCTTAGCCTGGAGTTTGCTTCTCCCTCACCCTGCTGCTCCGCCTGCTTGTGCTCTCTCTCACTCTCTCTCTTACAAATAAATAAAATTAAAAAATAAATTCTTCTCAGATAGCTAATATAGAATATCGTCTTTGTATTCATCAAAGGGAAAGTGCCATATGATAATGAAATTCAGACTACTTCAAATTTATTTTTTAACCAGTAAGAAAGTACTGGAAACAAGCCAAAAATGTCTTCAATGAATTAAAGAAATAGATTGATTTTCAATATCTTAATGTTTCTAAAATAAATTGCAAGATTTTTATACTAGATATCAGTGTAAATATTCATTATACAAGGAGATTCTAAAAATAAACCCGAGAAAACTACTTGACATATATGATGAGAGAAACGAGTTTGACAAAAGTCAGTTTGGGTAAAACTTACAATACCTACCACCTGAAACTCTTGTTCTATAATTTAATTATTTTAATTTACAAAAATACAAAAATAATATGTCAGAGTAAGTATATTGATAGCTTTGAAGGTATGCTCTGGTTGTGCACTGTTTACTATTTAAAGGGGAATCAAATATGTGATGCTTATGGTGTGACTATATTAAAATTCAACAAGTTCAGAAGCATACGAAGAATAGAATAAAGACAAAAGATGACCCTTACTTATCCTAAAGATAGACAATGGTATATATGTGCTAGTTGGGGAGAGAATCCAGTCAGTAGATGGAGGATGTGGTAGTGGAAAAAAAAAGACACAACGTTTTGGTTGAAAGTTTAGCACTATATTTAACAAAGTGAAATTGTGTGTTAATAGCCTTGAATAAAATCCAAAAAATATTTTCAATTTATTGAAGATTATTTAGGAAAAACTTGAAAAATACAACTTGATAAGGATTCCAATAAAAGATTCATAAGCAATACAAGTTTCAGAATTTTTAGTATATTTTCCCTAAAAAGCCATTTGATTTAAATTAAAAAGAATTCTATTTACCTGCCACTTAAATAAGAGGAAATTATTTGGTTTTGTAATAAGTCAATAAAATAAATTAACATATCTTTAGAAAACAGATATGCACACTAATTTAAAAAGAATAGTGCTTAATCTGTTCAGCAAACATTTGTAAAATTCCTTGCCATCAGCTAGCTCTGGAGTTCTGCTAGGTGAGTAAGGCCATGTATGTCACTGCTCAGAGTACTGACGCAGAGCAATTGTCCCCTTCACGTCCATGTTTTGCTGTTGATATGTCATGCTATGTTGTTTAGAGATCCATAGATGGCCCTACATGAAGGCCTTTTTTTGTGTGTATATGGGTGACTGTGATTTACCTTTCAAATAAGATGGCTCCTGATTTACAATGATTCAACTTATGATATATTTGGCAATGATGTGAAAGTGAAAGTGATTCAGTAGAAACTGTACTTTGAATTTTGAATTTGGGTCTTTATAAAAAGGGCCAGTGACATGTGGTATGGTGCCATCTTGTGATGCTGGGCAGCGGCAGTGAGCCACAGCTCCCAGTCAGCTAGAAGATTACAGGGGTGAACACCTGATATTCTTACAAGCATTCTATATATAACCATTCTTCTTTTTTTTAGTGTAATATTTAATAAACTGCATGTGATATTTGATACTTTGTTATAAAATAGGCTTTGCTTAAGATGATTTTGCCCAAATGCAGGCAAATGTAAGTGTTCTGAGTATGTTTAAATAAGCTTAAGGCAAGCTATGATATTTGATAGTTTAGGGGTATTAAATGCATTTTCAATTTTTTATGTGTTTCTCTGTACATAGCCCCCTTGTAAGCTGAGGAACATCTCTATATGTATATGTAGCCTTGGTATGGCTTACATATTATTGGCATGAAACATCTAGAACAGTACGTGTGCCATATAATTGTCTACAACAACCAACAAGTTTCTTGAAAACTTGTGCCAAAGGGGTTATGTCTTTAAGGATTCTTGTTTCAGAAGGGTTCTCTCAAACGTAAGATTTTTCAGAAGTTAAGTGAAAATCTGACCAAACTCAAAATTTTTCCATTTTCCCTAGTGAGCAAAGATAGCTAAAATCTATCTGCCATTTTCAACACTGTACTCAACGATTGTAATTCTAATTTAAGAACAGATTATTTATATCAAAACCACATGTTGGCCTAATCTTATACAATATTCATAAATCTCACTCAGAGCCTTGGACACTTTTATTTGTTGAGTCTATATGGTACTACGGACATTCATCTTTTTTGACCTCATAGCTTCATGTATGTCTATACTTTTGAAAATACATGCATCATAGTTCCATTGTAAAATGTCTGGGTTATAAAATGTGCTATGCTATCAAAATGGTAATAAGAACATACAAATGACCTGATGTAATGAACTGGACCAGATTGCCAGATATCACATTTCATACCAGAAAGATTCAGTGGTAAGTTTTAAAATGGCCAGCTATACTTCGACTGAATTATAACTCATTTAACTTCTTTCTTTGTGTACAGTATTATACATTAGTCAGTATTATAGTAAATAAGTACTTTGGACAGATGTAAATATGCTGTAATAAAAAATGTTTTTCTTCTTTCTTTTAGTCCTTTTTACTTGTAAGACTAGCCACAAATACCATGCCTCCCCCAAAATAATTTGCAATCCAAATTTATCTCTAAATAAATTTATTGCACAGAAAAAAAAAAAATATATATATATACACTTACAGTAGACATGTTCAAAAATAGTTACACAACAGCAGGGCCCTATATGTAAGCAGTATAGTTGTTTTGTTTTGTTTTGTTTTTTTCTTTAAAAAAAAAGAGTTTATGTGAAATATTGGAATTTTATTTCCTGGCCTAGTATTTCAAGATAGTTAACTACACTTACGGTGTCAACAGCCTCTTGTTGGCAGTATGATTTTATTGGCTCCATGGAATAACAGCAAGAATTTACTATTGCTTCTTTCTTTTATGACACACACAGAAAAAAGAAATTGACACATTTGCTCAAGACCAACCAGAATCATTTTAACCTATCAAAATTGATGGGAGGCCTTCAATGCCAACGTCACTGCTGGGTTTTCACAATTCATTGCAGACAATCTGCTACTCCCATTAAGATAAAGGAGAGAAGAGTCATAATCAGGGAAGAAAGCTGGATTAATACTTGTAATTATCATTGAATTATTTAGCCTGCTATAGGATTATTATTATTAGTGTCATTTGATAATTTTCTCTCATTTTATTAAACACAACGGTGAGTAATTACCCTACCTAATATTTCTCTGTATTGGCTGACTAGCTAGCAAACATTCATGAAAATATCCATTAGCCACACATATAAAATGCTGCATTATGATGCTGTTAAATCAGAACATACCAGTACCTGATCCTGTAGCTCTATGAGGATTTGCAAATCAATTAATTCTATGTTTATTGGATTCTTCACATACAATTAGAAAATTTATAATAGAGTCCATGAACATTATTAGTTTTACCATTTTAAACCAGCAATCACACTTTGATTTTTACAACAAAAGCAGAAATATAAACACACACATTTGGATCAGTTTTCTGTTTGTCTGTCTGGACTTCAAAATCCTATTCCTCAAGATAATGCACACCAAAGTTCTGGATTAAACAAGAAATTAGATGGCACCTGAACACTTGGTTTAATATTCTCCAAAGGACTAGGCAACTTATTTCTTACATGATGACATTGTTTTACAAAGATCCACACTTTTATAATGTTAGTATTTTTAATAATCAATAAAGTCAATTAATCATGATTAAAAATCAAACATAAAAATTTCTACTTTTTGCTTTTGCCCCCTCCATTTAGAACTTATTTATAGCCTGATAATTCAAAGGTCCCTATGTTTATGAAAATCTGGACAGAAATAGCTCTAAGATCCCATTCAGAACTTGATATTAATCTAAGTCTTTTGGCTCCATTTATCCTGAGAGCAAAGAGTAGGACAAAGGGTTTGAGTACTGTTAGTTTATCTGGGAGATTACCCAAGGTAGAAAAGAATGGGAAAGTGATACAGTGAAGAAGCAACTTTGTCAAAGAGGTACATTGTTGATATAATTGTTGTGGATAGAAAATGAAGGCTTGCTTTTACTGAAAGGTCCTGAGAAACTTCTTTAAGTTGTCCTCATGAAGACCTGAAAACTGACAATTTTACCTATGGTTCTTATTTCCACTTCACTGAGAGCTGTCCTCAGAGGACATTAACTCTCCTACACTTTTGGGTTGTGTTGGAGACATTCTAAAATGAGAGAGAGAACATGAGATGCTATCAGTGTTAAGTAACTGCAATTTCCCATGGAACTATCCACCACAGGTTTGGCTATAATCAGGTGTTGGGCCTTGATATCAGAGGGATTTGAGGCAGTATCATTTTAGGTTAATTATTATATCTGAAATTTCCAGAAACTCCAACTGATGAAACTTTGATTATAAATCTACAAATATAACAATAAATCTACAGTATTCAAATTATTTTCATAGAAATACACAAACAAAGCATCAATTGATTAATATTTAAAGGTTACAAAATACTGAACTGAAAGAATTTGGTCATAGAACAATGTGTAAGAAGTAGAACTTAGGTTTAGGTTAGAACTCAGGATGCATTTGAGACTCAGTTAGGAAATTCAATGGAGGGACGCCTGGGTGGCTCAGTCGGTTAAGCCACTGTCTTCGGCTCAGGTCATGATCCCAGGGTCCTGGGACCGAGCCCCAAATCAGGCTCTCTGCTCAGCAGGGAGCCTGCTTCCTCCTCTCTCTCTGCCTGCCTCTCTGCCTGCTTGTCATCTCTCTCTGTCAGATAAATAAATAAATAAAATCTTAAAAAAAAGAAATTGAATGGATGTCTGACTATCTTATAGGTTTGCTAAAAATCAGTGACTTTGTGTTCACGTGTGGCTATGCAGGAATTTTTAACTTTCTCTAAGAAGTTATTAGATTTGATTATATAAGGGCAGTAAAGGATGGGGAAAAGCAAAGTACAAACCCCATAAAGACAAAGACACTGAGTATGAGAAAAGAGTAATAGATAAGAAGAATCAATGCATTTGAGGAAAATGGGAATTGAAATACACAATGATTGTTGACTTTTTTAGATGGAGAAAACAAAACTAGCTTGCAAGAAGGAAATAACAGAAGACATGTTGTGATGTGATACAGAATCCTGGAAAAGGCAGTAACGTGGATTAAAGGAGTAGGGAGAGCATATCAGGTAATTTGGATAGGAAGGAGTTAGGAGATAATTGCTTGATAAATTTTATATGGCCCACTTAAATGCACAGATTTCTCTTCTTTAATTTATATGGAGAACAGGGTGTCCTTTCTCTTCCCTTTCAGAGCACCAGAGGTGTACTCTTTCAGACTGAAAACCTGAAAAGCTCAGGACTCAGTTGCTTAAGCACAGCTGAGAGGACATATTTCAATTAAGATTTACATTTTGCTGTAGGTAGTAGACTGTCAAAAGTGGTTTAACCGTATTTTTTCATTTAACAAGAAGACTACAGAGAGTGTTTTCTGGTGTTGGTTCAGAGTCTTAAGAAAGTCAAGTGAAGTATCTTAGAGGTTTTCATGGCTTTTTAGTCACAGTTGCAAAAATTGCTGTTGGAGTTCTCACTATTAAGTCCACATTTCTGGCAGAAAGATAGAGGTAAAAGAGAATGATATCTTGTACGACTGATACTTTGTCATATGGTTACAATGTAACTAGAAAAGAGACAATAAAATATTTGATGTTGTTTTAAGTTTCCTTGTTGTCAATCCCTCAGTGCTTTCTGATATTAAAGGAAAAAGTAGATGGATATTGACCTGGCAAATATCAATACCTGTCAGTCTCTCTTGGATAACCAATATCTCTATAATCTCTTCTTCCCAGTAAAAAAGAAATAAAATATATTCATAACCCACACTGTGCCATCTCAAGTTACTGCACCAAGATAAAATTACAATGATTTTCAGTTGTTCCAAATCGACAGAATACTCTTCCTTATGAAATCGTGTCTTATAAGATAGATAATTGGCTTGCTACCAATATACCCAGATGTGACTGTGGAAGAGACAGGAAAAAATAATAATATTTATTTATTCCTTGGGTTGACCCTGTTTACAAGGATGCATTACTATTAGAAAAGGTCGGTTTGGGACATTGGAATGAATTTACTTAATGGGTCTGTATGTAATTGGGTTGGAGGAAATTTTTAATTTCTACAAAACTTATTAGAATTCTATCTTATTCTCTTTTGTTAATTTTCACATGTTAACAAAGCCAACATTTTTGTCTAGCAGACAAGATCTTAAATCCTAACAAAACTCAATTTTTTCCTTTTTTTTTAAGTTTGAGAGCCTCATGTTCTCTCATGCTGCTGTAAAGACAACTCAAAAAAAAAAAAGGAGCTAAATGGGGCAGTAAGACCAGACTTTTTATTTTATTTTATTTATCTTATTTTTAATTAAAAAATTAAAGATTGTATTTATTTATTTGAGAGAGAGAGAGAGAGCATGAGTGGGGCAGGGGGATGTAGCGGCAGAGAGAGACTGAGAAGTATATTCCCTAATGAGCAGGAAGCCCGATATGGGGCTCGATCCCAGGATCCTGACTGAGATCATGAGCAGAGACAAAGGCAAAATCCCTTTTTTTCTGGGAAACAATACTTTACAAGAGATGTTTGAAAAAGTACTGGGGGATCAACTTTAATCGGAGATACAAAAATTTAATTGACTTTTGTAAAGCTACAGGGATCCAAATGATGGGAATCCCAGCCCGTTTAGGTTGTGGACCACAGAGTATTCTTCTCTGTAATATTTTATTTTCTTCCATGTCTACTAACTCCAGTCCAAGTTCACTGATCTCTTTTTAGATAGTGCAAAACATGGCAAAGAATACCAAACAAGTGCCCAATATTCTACATTTATTACATCATTTCTAACATATAGAAGTGTGTTATCAAGGCTGGTTCTGTGAACGAACCTAGCTATGCTAAAGTGTGTTTTGTTCTCCAAGAAATTAAATGCATGATTATCACACAATTATAAAATACTTGTGTCAAGAATTTTTATTCAAAAATTAATAAGAGAAGCAGATATTAAAACTAGTTCACATGGTTATTTGGGATATAAGCAGAGTTGTGCAGCAGAAGTGCTCTGGGCCCATAATTTGGGTTATAGAATTTATGTTCTCTAATGAAAAATCACTAACTTGCATTATTGTTAATAAGAATCTTGTGCATTACCATCAGTTTTCTACATTACAACCTCTTGCTCTACAGTTTGTAAATAACTTTGTCAATAGCAAGCTAATAAACGGGGTGACTCCAATGGATTGAGATAATCTCCAGAGTTTCTGCTACATAATGCCCAGGACTCTATTGAAAGGACACCTAAGAATTTATTTTGCCCCAAAATTTGATCATTTTTTTCACTGTCCTTACCTATTTTCCAAACCTAGTCCTTTTGCTTCACCTTTCAGTCTACGGACAACCCTGTATCTGACTGACTTGTTAATTCTGGGAATGTTTTGCAGATTAATTTGCTTGCCAGAGGTGGTTCCTCTAATTGATGTCTAAGAACCCTGATTAGTTAAGAAAACTTTTTTTAACATTTTCATTGCTACTTATTATTATTATTATTATTATTATTGCTAATATCTCTATTATAAATAATTCACAAGGGCATCTTTCTGACAAAAGACAAAGTGCTGGCTACTAGTAGAAAAAGTACATTTGACTCTGTCAGTGAAAGTGGTAAAGGGATTTGAGAAAATAAGGCAAAGCACTGGAATTATGTGTTAAAACTTTAAATATTATAGACACATTTACTTAATTTCTAATACTGTTGTTGCTTACAATTAAATAAGATGTTTTCCATGAACCACGCATTACAGCAAATATATTGTTTATACAGATTAAATTTTCATCAAAAGGGACGCCTGGGTGGCTCAGTTGGTTAAGCAGCTGCCTTTGGCTCAGGTCATGATCCCAGCATCCGGGGATTGAGTCCCGCATCGGGCTCCTTGCTCGGCCGGGAGCCTGCTTCTCCCTCTGCCTCTGCCTGCCATTCTGTCTGCCTGTGCTTGCTCTCTCGCCCACTCTCTCTGATAAAGAAATAAAATCTTAAAATAAATAAATAAATTTCCATCAAAAAATTGTAAGTGTATTTTATTGTAGGATCCTGATAAGCATTTTGCAGATGAGAAAAGTGAAATTTAGAAAAGTATGTCTCTTCAAATCCCTCATACAATATCTGGCCTAGATAGAAGATTATACTATCACAATTGAGGAAGATAATTGAGATTACTTAAAATGATAAACTTTACTGTATAGGGTTTTTTAAAAGTTTGCCACAGATTCAGATTCTTTTAAAATATATATCTATTTTGTGTAAAGAGAATGCACTGAGAAGTAAAAAGAAAGTGATATATCAGTGCTACCAACTAATGGCTATAATATCATCACCTTATTTATGAACAATGAAACAGTGTGCAATATTTAAATAAATTTAAATAAATTCCTATTTATTTTATATATTTATAAATTTAAATAAATTCCTATTTATTTATTATTAAAGAAATTCCTCTAACAAACAGTATGTTTTGAAGGTTGCTAGCAGGAAAGTGTTGTACTACATGGAAGTAATCAGAAAATGTGATCTAAAAGTCTGCTTTCAAGGGCGCCTGGGTGGCTCAGTGGGTTAAAATTCTGATTTCAAGAAGCTATAACAGTAAGTACTGAGCATTAGCTATTATATGCTATGGATGAATAACTGAAATCTACATTTGAAACTAATGGTACACTATATGTTAACTAATTAAATTTTAAAAAGTTAATTAAAAAAAGCACTATTTTATAAAACAATATTCCCAACAGGCTCTTTTGCTTTAAAATACTCACTTTGTAAGGAGAGTCATTACTTTTGTCTAGCCAATTCTTACACCACTGTTTATCCCTTCCCTGCTTTATCCCTTCCCAGTATCAATAAAGGCTCACTTGGGTTACCTAGAAGCCATGAGAAAGCTTGTAATAGATCTGGCTGGTTTTCACCAGCAATTTGAACACCATGTGCACAGGGAAGTCTATTGATAAAGGCTTTATTGCAATAAGTTGCAAATACATGGATGATTTTGAATTCTCTTTCTTGAGGTCTTGTTTCATGATAATAAATTTAGGGTGGCTTATTGGAAAGGATGTTATTAACATATCTTCATAGTTATAAGTACATGGAATTGTAAAATAGATTAATGAATGTGGCATTACTGACAACTGTCCCCATTTTGAAATCAAATTACAGTGTACTAAGATGAGGAAGCAAAGCAGATTTGGGATTATGAGTGAAATAATTTTAAAAAGTCTTAGGGGTATGATCAGACTATTGGGTAATTCAGTAGAAAAATGTCAACTGATTGAGATTCTGTGTTCCCTGATTTCAGAGAGAAGTTAAGATAAATAAGTAACACGAGGAGACTAGGAAGCCAAACATAAGTGCTAATTTTGTGCCAGGGTGCGTATACATCTGTTTATCTTCTTGCTTTACCACTAAGGTTGCTCCTAGAGGAGAGTTTAAATATGTGTTGGAGCTAATCTCTGTGGATTACACAAGAAACCACATCCTACAGCTCTCCCTGAAACACCCCTTATGATTTCAATGTAATTTGGTTTTTGCATTTTTAGAAATAACAAAATACTTTGCAAACTCATCTACTTTATTACCACCACAAGTGAGTCAGCTGACTCCACATTTTAACACAGTGACAGTCACAGAGGAATGGAGGAATGAGTAGAGTTATCAATATATGTGCTTTTAAGAAGTATGACAGGGGAGCAGCTATTTCCAGGAACCAAAACATGGGTCAGCAGCTGTGCAGGAAAAGTGATGGAATAAATGACTCATTTCAGAGGAGTTCTATAACATATTAGTTCTATAATGTATCTTCAGCACCCAATTACCCGCTTTGATCTAAAGATAAGGATTTACAGTTAAGGTCCCATTTATGATTTGACTGGTAGGGTCTGAATCATGTTTACTATTGTTTTGACTATTACTTGAAACCTATAGTAGTACTTGGGATATGTGTTGTGTATTCTGTGAACATGTGCTATTTTTAGATTAGATAACTTCTGTCTCGAACCCCTGTTAATTTGTTTGTTTTGTTTATTTCATAGTGGTTTCAGTAAAAGGATATATCTGAAAAAATTGCAAAGCCACTATTAAAATAAGTTATTATGATATATAGCATGGAATTGCACATTCCTCCTTTGAATCCGACAGAGCTTCACCATATCCTTAACAACTTGGGAAAAACATGCTATTATTTTTCTTTATAAAATTTCTCCTGTTAGGCTGTGATGGTTGTCATCAGCAGTAACTCCTCTGAAGGCTTTGTCAAAAGAGTTGAAAAAATTGGAAAGGTGTGAATGAAGCTGTTTGCTGAATATAAAGAAAAGAGCATTGAAGTACAATTCACACTCTTACTTCTCCTTCTATGCTTTCAGATGTTTGACATTTGAAAATTTTGCTTCTAGAAGAGATGCCCTATATAATTCTTACTTTAAGGAGCAAGTTGCTTTTATAATTTTTTTTATTATTCTACCATTCAAGTATTTCCATTTAAATTAAATTCAATACCATTTAAAAAAAATCAAAAGTGCAGCCAGTATTCAATTCCTGGGCTAAATAATTTTAGAAAGCTTTGTGTTATTGAACCTACAGGGTTTTTCTGTAGTTTTAACTTTTCTTTCTGTGATTTTTCCCATTAGTCACGTAAGTGACTGCAATATAACAGACATTGAGGATAAAGAAGGACTGAATAGAACAATCCTTGGCCTCATGAAGTTGAGAATCTAGCAAGGGAGTCAAACAATTCAATCATTCAGAGACAATGTATTGAGTGCCTGGCCTAAGATGAGCACAACAAAACCCCAGCACAGAGGAATCATTTTAGTGGGAGAGATAGATAATAGGTAAGGCAACATAAAAAAAAAAAAATCGTACCGGTGTTTCTTTAATAGTGATGCATATTTGAACTAAATAAGCACATTTTAAAAAGAGCAGTGATAGAGAAGAGGCTTTTTAACTGAGTGGTCCGAAAGGGCCTCCCTGAAAAAGTCTGTTTTGAACAATTTCTAAATAATATCAGCTAGGAAGCTGCGTAAAAATCTCAGGGATGGGTGATTTTTCCAGTCAAAAAACTGTAAAGGCTCCAAAGTCACAATACAGCTAAAAGTTTCTCTAATAAAGTAACTTCTGACAAAGAATGAGAAGAAATAACTAACCCAGGTTTGAAAGAAAAGGGACAGACTTTCTATGGAATTCATATTTAATTAAAGCTCTAAAGGACAAAAATACAATAGAGCAAAATTCTGGTCACGCTGATATACCTAATGAAAGTTCATAAACAAGGTGTGGGTAGAAAAGGGTGTGTGGGAATGTTGGTAAGAACAGTGGGGAAGAGTCATCCCTGAACATGTTCTTAAATGAAGCAATTCTTGTGTTGTTTTAAAGGGTAAATTGGAGTTTGCCTAAGTGATTAGAGAAGGATGCCTCAGCTTATGGAAGTTCAAAGCCATAAAGTTGTGATAAACTACTGCAGACATTTTCATGTATATTTGTTGTTGATTCTAGTAATGGTGATCTAAAAACTCCCACTAAAGACAACTAAAAATCCAGACAAAATAGCTTTCAAAATTAAAAATATCAGAATGATTATAAAAATTAAGTGTGGGATTACTGGGCCAAAATACGAAATACAATGAGAGCCTAGAGATATATGCCCTGAAGCCATTTTAGCTATGAGAGCATTTGAAACTGCTAAAACACACTGAGCTGTGTTGTTAATAGACTCTTGATACTAGAGAAACAAAATTCAAAATCCAGGAGCAAATTTGAGGACTTTGGTACAACCCAAATTTAAGTTGAGATCCCCAAAGCGCAAGGAGAAGCAGAAATAAGACTAAAGCCTACCTTGCCTTCTGTGTAAACTGAGAAAGTCAATCACTGAATTTGGAGTATGATTGTCTTGTAGAGTCTCAGATATAAGAGAAAATCCTGCCAAGGAGGACCATACCATTATTATAGCTCTTAATTATCCCTACTCAATAAGAGTTTCAAATATAATGTCTTGAACATAGCAAAATGTAACAAAGCACACAAAGAAAAACCATAAACAAGATTAGATAGACAAAATGGGATTAAGTATGATGTTAAAATGATCAATAAAGATTGTAAAAATGCTTGGTTACTCTGCTCAAAGAAATGAGAGGGGAAGCAAATTGAACAAAAACCTGAAACTAAAAATGATATTGAGAAAGTTTTTATAAATGAACCAAATGGATACTCTAGAACTTTAAAGATATGAAAGCTAATTTAAGATACCACAGGGGGGCCTGGGTGGCTCACTTAATTAAACCTCCAATTCTTTTTCCTTTTTTTTTAACGCCTTAATTGTATTTTATTTCTTTCATTTTGGCTCAGGTCATGATGTCCGGGTTGTGAAATAGAGCCCAGAGTTGGGCTCTGTGCTGAGCCTGGAGCCTGCTTAAGATTCTTTTCCCTTCTTTTTCTATCCCTCCCTGCGCTCTCACTTGCTCGCTCTCTCTTGCTTGCAAATAAATAGATAGATGATACATAGATAGATAGATAGATAAATAGATAATAGACAAAGCAAAATAAAAGCAGATTATGAAAATAAATATAAAGATTTTGAAATGAAAACAAGTTCAAAATAAAATAGAGAAGACCTACACAGCTAAAAGTTCATTCAGAAAATCTACTATTAAAGAAGTCAGTATGACACCATGTTAAGATATCAAAAGATTTGAGCATGTACTTTACAGAAAGGGTAATCCAAATGGCCACTCATATATAAAAACTGTTTATCTTTATTATGAATCTGGAATTAAATTAAATTAAATTAAAAATAAATTAAAACCTAAAAGGACATACTATTACACACTTACCATATTGTCTTGCAAGAATGTGAAAGAATGAAAGTGCCCATAATAAAAACATTTGAGGTAAGTTGGACAATATTTAGAAAACTTAAAAAAAACTGAAATAAAGATTTGGTCCATTCCTAGAAATACAACATGGAACTAAATGAATATTTTCACCAGGATATGCAAACAGATGATTATAGCTATTTCATTCATAACAGCAGATCAGTAGTGGTCTATTTGCACAATGTTACATTAAATAAGAGAGAATATTAACATACTGGGAGGAGGGGCTAGGTTGTTATCATAAACAGATCTTCTATGGTGCTGATTATGTTCTATTTCTCAAAATCTTTAAGTTAAAAAAGTTTTCAAACTTATATCTAGATAGATAGATGATAGATAGACAGATATCCCAGAAGCTGCAATGCTAGGCTAAGACCAGGCTTTAAAGGGCTTTTCTATACTCTACTAAATACTTTAAACCATTCATTATACCATAGCTCAGTGTTCAAATCTCCATTTGTTTCCTCAGTTTCCTAATATTTATCTTAAGGTGACCTGATCCAGACTTTTGATCACCTTTGTCTAAATATTTCTATTTTAACAAAGTCCTTTTGAACACTGAGAGACTAAAACTTAGAAAAATACTCTGATTGTTATCTCACTAGAGTGGAAAATATATAGTTACCCATTAACCAATGATATCCATGTCTACATTAGATCCATGACATTTTTAATTCTTGGGAGCTTTTGGTTAAATGAATTTTTTAAGCTTCCTTTAAATGAAGCTTTAAGCCATCACCCCATGAATAAAATTAAAGAACTAAATGAAAACAGGCCAAGTATTTACAGAGTAATAGAATGTGCAGTGGAAAGAGTACAATTCTGAAATCATAAAGCCTAAATTAGTGTGATGCATCTTTACTAGCCATGTAATCATAAACCAGTTATCTAAATGTGTTAGCCTCAGTTTTTTCACCCATGAAATGGTGATGATAATACTTATTATGCAGAGTTGTTGTGTGGATGTGATGAAGAATGGAGCATGAGAGTCTCAAATTCCATGCTAAAATGATAGCTATTTTTATACTTATAATAATTCTAATAATAGTAATTAAATTGTTCAAAATGGTAATATTCATTTCTATTGAGGCATTGTATTGACTATTCACAGACACATTTACCAAAATAAATTTCATTTTACTTTACCCCCTCTGAGGATATATATTCCCTAATTCAATATGAATCTCATTATGAATAATAATTATCATAATAAATATGCTGATTTCTCTTCTATTTATTTTTAGGGAAGTATCCTTTACTGTTGAACATAAAGAAACTTAAGCAAGTCTGTCTTATTCAAAATTTGCATGCTGCTTTCTTATGAAACTAGATTATAGAGTTGTATGAAATAAATTCATGCAGGTAAGACATTTATGTTTGGAAAACTGGGTGGTCAGTTTAGTATTTCAAAAGAAGATTTTAAATTTAAACCTTAAAACTGAGCTCTTTCAGCCTTATTTATAGACCATCCTTCATGCTTCATAAGTACTCCATCATTGTAAACTAAGTAATAGTTTTTGTCACAGTGTATATAACGAAAATGGATTTTATATTCTATTATTTCAGAGTTAGTTGCAGTTTCTACTTCCTTACTTCCTTTTTTGAAAAATAGATTAATTCTACAAAAAGTTTTTTCCAGCTTTATTGAAAAATTCGACATATTATAATTTGTAAATGTAAGAAATGATTTCTTATAACATTGCAAACTTTTAACATTGTGTAAATTTTGTACAATTTGATAAATTGGTATACATCTTTATTGCAATATAATCTACATAAAAATGTTAATACATCTACTATCTCGTATGGTTGCCACTGTTTTTTATGCATGTATCGTAAGGAATTTTAAGATCTATTCTCTTAGCAACTTTTATGTATATAGTATAGTAGAGATAAACTTCAGAGGTCTTGTGGATTTTGTTCCAGACTGCCTCAATAAAGTGATTATCTCAATAAACTAAGTCAAATCATTATTATTTCTTTTGGTTTCCCAGTGCATATAAAAAATTATGTTTCCCAGTGCATATAAAAAATAAACACTATACTGTACTGTTCCAAAGAATTATGTTTTTAAAGAAAAACAATGTATATACCTTAAGTAAACTAGTTCTGAGTTTTCAGTGGGTCATAATTACTGATCACAGATCACCATAACAAATACAATAATAATGAAAAAACTTGAAATATTGCAAGAATTACCAACATGTGACAAAATGAACAAATGTTGTTAGAAAAATGGTGGCAGCAGACCTCTTTTATACAAGATTGCTATAAACTTTCAACTTGTAAGAATGTGATATATGCAAAGTTTAATAAAGGGAAGCACAATTTAAAAAAGTATGTATATTTTATTAACTATGATCATTATGCTGCACATTAGATCCCCAGAACTTTTTCATATTATAGTTGCAAGTTTGCACCCTTTTGACCACCTTACTCCACCCCAGGTTCACCCCTTCTCAACTCAACTCTAAGTTTCCATTAGTTTGCCTTTTCCTCAGATTCTGTATGTAAGGGATATCATAATACATAAATTAAAAAAATACATAAAATCTTTGAAATATTTCACTTAGTATAACAACTTCAAGATCCATCCATGCTGTTGTAAATGGCAGTATTTCTTAATTTTTCATGGTTAAGTGGTATTCCATAGTATATATTTACCATACTTATTTTACTCATTCATCCATTAATGGATACTGAAGTTATTTCCATCTCTTGCTTAGAGTTAATAATTTTATAATAAACATAAGAGTGCAGATATGTCTTTGAACAGTGACTTCGTTTCCCCTAGATATATACCTAGAAGTGGGATTACTGAATCATATGGTAATTTTACTTTTAATAATATGAATAATCTCCATACTGTTTTCCATACAAATTTATATCCCCATCACAGTGCATAAGTTTCCCATTTTCCCCAGTATTTACCAATATTTGTTAGTTTCAATTTTTTGGTAGTATATATTCTAATAGGTAGTAATATCTTGCTGTGTTTTTCAGAGGTAAATAACAAAAACATAATGACTTTGCCCTGAGTTTTTTACGTTGAGCACTCTTTAATGCTCCTGTTGGTCATGTATATAACTTTTTTGAAAAAAAAAAAGTCTATTGAGATCCTTTTGCTATTTTTTAAATTATATATATTTTTTCTATTTGTATCTGTTGGTTATTAACCTCTTTTCAGATATAAGATTTGTAAGTATTTTCTTACATTCTGTGGATTGTGTTTTCATTCTCTCTCTCTTTTTTTTTGACAATGCAAAAACTTCAGTTTGATGTAGTACCATTTATTTATTTTTGCTTTTTTTGCTTGTGTTTTTGGTCTGGTATCCCGAAAACTATTGGCAAGACCAATGTCAAGGATTATTTTTCCTATATTTTCCTTTAGGAAATGTAGTTTCATGCATCACCTTTAAGTCTTTAATCTATTTCAAGTTAAGACTTATGAGTGATATAAGGTTTCCAGTTTCATACTGTTTTATGTGACTATTCAGTTTCAAATATCATTTATTGAACAGACTATCTTTACCCATTATATATGTTGGCCCCTGTCAAATATTAGGTGACTGTATGAAAGGATTTATTTCTGGACTCTCAATTCTGTTCTACTTGTTTATTGGTCTGTTTTTATGCCAGTATACTTTATTGTTTTGAGCATGAGGGCTTTGTAGTATAGTTTCAAATCAAGAAGTGTAATTTCTCTTCTTCATTCTTTCTCAGAACTGCTTTGATTATTTGTTGTCTTTTATGGTGTCATATAAATTTTAGGATTCTTTACTTACTTCTGTAAAAAAATAATATTGGATTTTTTAAAAGATTTTTAATTAATTTATTTGACAGAGAGAGATGACAAGCAGGCAGAGAGGCAGGCAGAGAGAGAAGAGGAAGAAGGTTTCTGCTGAGCAGAGAGCCTGATACGGGGCTCGATCCCAGGACCCTGGGATCATGACCTGAGCAGAAGGCAGCAGCTTAACCCACTGAGCCACCCAGGCGCCCCTAACATTGGATTTTTGATAGGAATTGGATTTACAGATGGTTTTCGGTAGTATGGACATTTTAACAATGTTAATTCTTACCATTCATAAATATGAGCTATCTTTCCATTTGTGTCTCCTTCAATTGCTTTATCAATGTCATAGTTTATGGAGTACAGATCTTTCATCTTCTTAGTTAAATCTATTCCTAAGTATTGTATTATTTTTGATGCTATTGTGAATTAGATTGTTTTCTTCATTTTTTCAGATAGTTCATCATTAGAGTGTTAAAATGCTCCTTTGTGCTTACTTTGGCAGCACATATACTAAAATTGGAATGATGCAGAGAAGATTAGCGTGATCACTGAACAAGGATGACATGAAAAACTGGGAAGCATTCCATATTAAAAAAAAAATAAAACAAAACAAAATTCTTGTCTGTTATATATTGATCTTGTATTTGGCAGCTTTACTAAATTTGTTTATTCAAATTTTTTTGTGAAGTTTTTAGGATTTTTTAACATGTAAGTTCATGTTATCCAAAAAAAGAAAATTTTACTTCTTCCTTTTTTTTTTTTTTTTTTGGAGTCTCTTATTTCTTTGTGTTCCTTGTTTCTCTGGCTAGGACATCCAGTACTATGTCAAATGAGAGTAGTGAAAGTGGACACACTTGTCTTTTTTCTGATCTTTAAGGGGAAAACTTTCAAACTTTTTTGATTGAATATGAGATTAGCTCTGGGCTTGCAATATGTGTTTTTTCTTTAATGGATTTTTAAAATTGTTTTTTAAAATTTTTTATAAACATATAATGTGTTTTTATCCCTAGGGGTACAGGTCTGTGAATCACCAGGTTTACACATTTCACAGCACTCACCATCACTCACCATAGCACTTGCCATCCCCAATGTTCATACTCCCACCATCCTCTCCCAACACACCTCCCCCCAGCAACCCTCAGTCTGTTTTGTGAGATTCAGTCTTTTATGGTTTGTCTCCCTCCCAATCCCATCTTCTTTTATTTTTCTTTTCGTACGCCGGAAACCGCCTATGTTGCATCTCTACTTCATCATATCAGGGAGCTCATAGGATAGTTGTCTTTCTCAGTTTGATTTATTTCGCCAAACATAATACCCTCTAGTTCCATCCACATCATCACAAATAGCAGGATTTCATTTCTTTTGATGGCTGCATAGTATTCCATTGTACATATATAGCACATCTTATTTATTGATTCATCTGTTGAAGGACATTTAGGTTCTTTCCATAGTTTAACTCTTGTGGACATTGCTGCTATAAACATTTGGGAGGGTATATACTCAGTACTACAATCACTAGGTCATAGGGTAGTTCATTTTCAGCTTTTTGAGGCACCTCCACGCTGTTTTCCAGAGTGGTTGCACCAGCTTGCATTCCTGCGTACAGTGTAGGAGGGTTGCCCTTTCTCCATATCCTCGCCAGCATCTGTCATTGACTGACTTGTTCAATTTAGCCATTCTGAAAGGTGTGAGGTGGTATCTCATTCTGGTTTTGATTTGTATTTCCCTGATGCCGAGTAATGTGGAGCATTTTTTCATGTGTCTGTTGGCCATTTGGATGTATTCTTTGCAGAAATGTCTGTTCATGTCCTCTGCCCATTTCTTCATTGGATTATTTGTTCTTAGGGTGTTGAGTTTGATAAGCTCTTTATAGATTTTGAATACTGGCCCTTTATCTGGTATGTTATTTGCAAATATCTTCACCCAGATAACTTCTGACAGTCATCTTTTGGCTTTGTTAACTGTTTCCTTTGCCGTGCAAAGGCTTTTTGATCTGATGAAATCCCAAAAGTTTATTCTTGCCCTTGCTTCCCTTGCCTTTAGCGATGTTCCTAGGAAGACATTGCTGCTGCTGAGGTCAAAGAGGTTGCTACCTGTTCTCTCCTCAAGGATTTTGAAGGATTCCTTTCTCACATTATACTTCTTCATCCATTTCCAGTCTATTTTCATGTATGGTGTAAGAAAATGATGGAATGTCATTTTTCTGCATGGGGCTCTTCAATTTTCCCGACCCTAAGGCCAGCGGCTCCTTCTCTTCCCCGAGGGCGCCGAGCTGCGCCTTCACCACACTTGCTCCTGGGTAGCGCAGTGACACAAATGTGTGACCACGCTTCTCTCTCAAGCAGAGGGGATGCTAGGGCAAAGATTATTTCGCTGAATGCGGGTATCTTCCAACCTGCTGGGGAGACTATCTCAGGCAAGCAGGAGCAACCCAAAACCAACTCTGATTTCCCAACAAAAGCTGTGTTTTCTCAGGGGAGATGCTTAGGCAAAGAGGCTTTCGCTGTATGCGGATTTCTCCCACCGAGAACTGGGCTCGGGCAAGCAGCAGCAGCCCGCAGAACACTTCTCAGCAAATGCTGTGCTTTCCCAGAGGCTTTGTCTTGAGGCAAACAGCACTTCGCCGCTGCCTCCACAGCAAGGCTTTGGTCGTTCGCTCTGTCTGGGAAGGGAAGAAGAGCCGTGGGAGAGCTGGTGCCTCTTGGGCCTTGCTTTCCCAGGCTCAAAGTTCGCGCCCTGGGTTCACCTTGCTAAGCCGAACTAAGCAGACACAGTCACAACCCTGCAGCAGCGTGCGTGGCCTAGCATGACACTCTATGCCTATGACCATCTCCTGGCTAAGGTAAGGCTTTGCCTTTTGCTCAGGCGCTCAGGCAGACTCGGGGTCTAGGCCAGTGCCTTAACTACAGGAGAGAGGAGGCGACAGGATCCCTACACACGGCCCGAGCACTGGGATGGGGACTGTGGGAGACTGTCTGAACTCCTTCCCCGGCACACCCCCTGCCACCCACTACACTGCCACATATTGGTGGAAGACGGCATCTGACTGCCCGTTTCTCCATGGTGTTGTTTCTGCGAGTTCCGGGTATGGCACCTTGGGGCAAGCCCGTCTGCCCTTGGGACAGGTGGCCAAGGAGATGCTGTCCCCTTGGCACCAGAGGCACAGGACAGGCCTGCCTTCTGCCCAGACTCCTTCCTCAGAGTGGAGCACGCGCCCCTGCCCTAGTCGTCCACTCATTTCTATAGGAGCCAGGCTTCCATCTCTCTGCACAGGGAGCGGGTGACACTTGTCTTGCCACTGGCCTGCTGTTTTGCACAGCAGGCTATCCTGCTTCCCGAGCGTTTCCCCACCCCAAGGCCAATGGCTCCTTCTCTTCCACGGAGGCGGCGTGCGGCGCCTCCCCCACTCTTGCTCCTGGTGAGCGCGGTGACTGACGTGTGCGACCACGCTTCTCTGTCAGGCAGAAGGGATGCTAGGGCAAAGAGTATTTCGCTCCATGCGGGTATCTTCCACCGTGCTGCGGAGACTAGCTCAAGCAAGCATCAGCAGCATCCCCCAACCCAACTCTGATTTCCCAGAGAATGCTGTGCTTTCTTAGAGGGGATGCCCTGGCAAAGAGGCTTTCCCTCTATGCGAGTTTCTCCCATCGTGCTAGGAATACTAGGCTAAGGCAAGCAAGAAAAGCAGCCCACAGAACCGGCTCTGATTTCCCAGTGACTGCTATGCTTTCACAGAAGTTTTCAGCTTGGCGCAAACCGCACTTCGCTGCTGCTTCCACAGCAAGGCTTTGGTCGTTCGCTCTGTCCTGGCAGGGAAGAAGAGCCGTGGGAGAGCTGGTGCCTCTTGTGCCATGCTTTCCCGGACTCCAAGTTTGCCCCCGTGGTTCACCTTGCTAAGCCGAACTAGCAGACACAGTCACAACCCTGCTCCTGGGGAGCGCGGTGACTGACGTGTGCGACCACGATTCTCTCTCAGGCAGAAGGGATGCTAGGGCAGAGTATTTCGCTACATGCGGGTGTCTTCCACCGTGCTGCGGGGAATAGCTCAGGGAAGCAGCAGCAGCATCCCCAAACCCAACTCTGATTTCCCAACGAATGCTGTGCTTTCCCAAGAGAGATGCCCAGGCAAAGAGGCTTTCGCTGTATGCGGGTTTCTCCCACCGCGAGACTGGGCTCGGGCAAGCAGCAGCAGCCCACAGAACACTTCTCAGCGAATGCTGTGCTTTCGCAGAGGCTTTGTCTTGGAGCAAACATCACTTCGCCGCTGCTTCCTTAGCAAGGCTTCATTCGTATCAGGGAAGAAGAGCTGGGGGAGAGCTGGTGCCTCTTGGGCCTTGCTTTCCAGGGCTCCATGTTCGCGTCCTGGGTTCAACCTGCCAGGACGAACTAAGCAGATATAGCCACAACAGTGCAGTAGCGTGCGTAGCCTAGTATGGCACTCTATGCACACTACCATCTCCCGGTGTAGGCATCGCTAGGCCTTATACTCTGGCGCTCAGGAGGACTCGCGGACTAGGCCAATGCTTTCCCCACGGAAAAGGAAGGTGACAGGATCCCTGCACACTGCCCTTTGCACTGAATAGGGAGCTTTGGGGGACTCTCCCCTCCCCTTCCCCTTAAACCACATGCCTCCTCCACGCTTCCACATCCTAGAGGAAGACGGCATCTGATGGCCAGTTCTTTCTGGGAGTTGTTTCTCGAGTTCAGGGTAGGCGCCTGGTGCCAAGCCCATGTCTCCACCACAGACAGGTGGCCAAGGAGATGCTGTCTCCTTGAGTCCAAAGGCTTTCTGCCCAGACTCCTTCCTCAGAGCGAGCCCTTTCCCCTGCCTTAATCTTCCACTCGTGTCTCCTTAGCAACCAGGCTTCCGTCGCTCTGCAGTGACAGACGTGTCCCTTTCCTTAAAGCTTACCACAGGCGCCACCACGCTTCTCTCTCAGGCAGAGGAGATGCCCAGGCCAAGAGGATTTCACTCCATGCGGGTTTATCACACTGTGCTGCGGACACTAGCTCCGGCAAGAAGCAGGCAGCATTCCACACACCCGACTCTGATTTCCCAAAGAATGCTGTGCTTTCCCAGAGGGGATGCCCCGGAAAAGAGGCTTTCGCTCTATGCGGGTTTCTCCCATCGTGCTGGGAATACAGGCTAAGGCAAGCAACAAAATCAGCCCACAGAACCGACTCTGATTACCCAGCGACTGCTTTGCTTACAAAGAGGTTTTCAGCTTGGCGCAAACCACACTTCTCTGCTGCATCCTCAGCAAGGCTTTGGTCGTTCGCTCTTTCGCGGCAGGGAAGAAGAGCTGTGGGAGAGCTGGTGCCTCTTGGGCCTTGCTTTCCTGGGCTCCAAGTTCGCGCCCTGGGTTCACCTTGCTAAGCCGAACTAAGCAGACACAGTCACAACCCTGCAGCAGCGTGCGTGGCCTAGCATGACACTCTATGCCTATGACCATCTCCTGGCCTAGGTAAGGCTTTGCCTTTTGCTCAGGCGCTCAGGCAGACTTGGGGCCTAGGCCAGTGGCTTCACTACAGGAAAGAGGAGGCGACAGGATCCCTGCACATGGCCCGTGCACTGGGATGGGGAACTGTGGGGGACTGTCTCCACTCCTTCCAGGGCACACCCCCTGCCATCCACAACGCTGCCACATATTGGTGGAAGACAGCATCTGAATGCCCGTTCTCCATGGGGTTGTTTCTGGGATTTCCGGGTATGGCACCTGCGGGCAAGCCCGTCTGCCCTTGGGACAGGTGGCCAAGGAGATGCTGTCCCCTTGGCACCAGAGGCACAGGACAGGCCTGCCTTCTACCCAGACTCCTTCCTCAGAATGGAGCACGCGCCCCTGCCCTAGTCGTCCACTCATGTCTCCTTAGCAGCCAGGCTCCATCTCTCCGCAGTGGGAGCGGGTGACACTTGTCTTGCCACTGGCCTGCTGTTCATTCACAGCAGGCCATCCTGCTTCCCGAGCGTTTCATGACCCCAAGGCCAACGGCTCCATATCTTCCCCGGATGCAGCGTGCAGCGCCTTCCCCACACTTGCTCCTGGGGAGCGCAGTGACAGACGTGTGAGACCACACTTCTCTCTCAGGCAGAAGGGATGCTAGGGCAAAGAGTATTTCCCTCCATGTGGGTATCTTCCACCGTGCTGTGGAGACTAGCTCAGGCAAGCAGCAGCAGCATCTCCAAACCCAACTCTGATTTCCCAAGGAATGCTGTGCTTCCCAGGGGAGATGCCCAGGCAAAGAGGCTTTCGCTGTATGAGGGTTTCTGCAACTGTGAGGCTGAGCTCAGGCAAGCAGCAGCAGTCCCCAGAACTTCTCAGCGAATGCTGGGCTTTCGCAGAGGCTTTGTCTTGGAGCGAACAGCACTTCGCCGCTGCTTCCTCAGCAAGGCTTCAGTCGCGTCAGGGAAGAGGAGCTGCGGGAGAGCTGGTTCCTCCTGGACCTTGATTTCCCGGGCTCCATGTTCGCGTCCTGGGTTCACACTGCCAGGATGACCTAAGCAGACACAGCCACAACCGTGCAGTAGCGTACGTAGCCTGGGATGGCACTCTATGCACTCTACCATCCCCAGTGGAGGCATCGCTTGGCCTTTTACTCTGGCGCTCAGGAGGACTCGCGGACTAGGCCAGTGCTTTCCCCACAGGAAAGGAAGGTGACAGGATCCCTGCACACTGACCTTTGCACTGAATAGGGAGCTTTGGGGGACTGTCCCCCCCCTTCCCCTTAAGTCCCGTGTCTCCTCCAAGCATCCACAAGCAGGAGGAAGACGGCATCTGATCGCCAGTTCTTTCTGGGAGTTGTTTCTCGACTTCAGGGTAGGCGCCTGGTGCCAAGCCCATGTCTCCACCACGGACAGGTAGCCAAGGAGCTGCTGTCTCCTTGACGCCAAAGGCTTTCTGCCCAGACTCCTTCCTCAGAGTGGAGCCCTTTCCCCTACCCTAATCTTCCCTTCGTGTCTCCTTAGCAGCCAGTCTTCCAACGCTCTGCAGTGACAGACGTGTCCCTTTCCTTACGGCTTACCACAGGCGCCACCACGCTTCACTCTCTGGCTGAGGAGATGCCCAGGCAAGAGTATTTCGCTCCATGTGTGTTTATCACACTGTGCTGTGGACACTAGCTCCAGCAAGCAGCAGGCAGCATCCCACACACCCGACTCTGATTTCCCAAAGAATGCTGTGCTTTCCCAGAGGGGATGCCCCGGCAAAGAGGCTTTCGCTCTATGCGAGTTTCTCCCATCGTGCTGGGAATACTAGGCTAAGGCAAGCAACAAAAGCAGCCCCCAGAACCGACTCTGATTTCCCAGCGACTGGTATGCTTACAAAGAGGTTTTCAGCTTGGCGCAAACCACACTTCGCTGCTGCTTCCTCAGCAAGGCTTTGGTCGTTCGCTCTGTCGCGGCAGGGAAGAAGAGCTGTGGGAGAGCTGGTGCCTCTTGGGCCTTGCTTTCCCAGGCTCCAAGTTCGCCCCCTGGGTTCACCTAGCTAAGCCGAACTAAGCAGACACAGTCACAACCCTGCAGCAGCGTGCGTGGCCTAGCATGACACTCTATGCCTATGACCATCTCCTGGCTTAGGTAAGGCTTTGCCTTTTGCTCAGGCGCTCAGGCAGACTCGGGGTCTAGGCCAGTGCCTTCACTACAGGAGAGAGGAGGCGACAGGATCCGTGCACACGGCCCGTGCACTTGGATGGGGAACTGTGGGGGACTGTCTCCACTCCTTCCCCGGCACACCCCCTGCCACCCACTACACTGCCACATATTGGTGGAAGACGGCATCTGACTGCCCATTTCTCCATGGTGTTGTTTCTGCGAGTTCCGGGTATGGCACCTTGGGGCAAGTCCATCTGCCCTTGGGACAGGTGGCCAAGGAGATGCTGTCCCCTTGGCACCAGAGGCACAGGACAGGCCTGCCTTCTGCCCAGACTCCTTCCTCAGAGTGGAGCACGCGCCCCTGCCCTAGTCATCCACTCATATCTCCTAGGAGCCAGGCTTCCATCTCTCCGCACAGGGAGCGGGTGACACTTGTCTTGCCACTGGCCTGGTGTTCGTGCACAGCAGGCTATCCTGCTTCCCGAGCGTTTCCCCACCCCAAGGCCAATGGCTCCTTCTCTTCCACGGAGTCGGCGTGCGGCACCTCCCCCACTCTTGCTCCTGGTGAGCGCGGTGACTGACGTGTGCGACCACGTTTCTCTGTCAGGCAGAA
Source organism: Mustela nivalis (assembly GCF_964662115.1). Taxonomy (NCBI): domain Eukaryota; kingdom Metazoa; phylum Chordata; class Mammalia; order Carnivora; family Mustelidae; genus Mustela; species Mustela nivalis. The sequence continues at coordinate 804,300 of NW_028136316.1, forward strand.
GGGATGCTAGGGCAAAGAGTATTTCGCTCCATGCGGGTATCTTCCACCGTGCTGCGGAGACTAGCTCAAGCAAGCATCAGCAGCATCCCCAAACCCAACTCTGATTTCCCAGAGAATGCTGTGCTTTCTTAGAGGGGATGCCCTGGCAAAGAGGCTTACCCTCTATGCAAGTTTCTCCCATCGTGCTAGGAATACTAGGCTAAGGCAAGCAACAAAAGCAGCCCACAGAACCGGCTCTGATTTCCCAGTGACTGCTATGCTTTCACAGAAGTTTTCAGCTTGGCGCAAACCGCACTTCGCTGCTGCTTCCACAGCAAGGCTTTGGTCGTTCACTCTGTCCCGGCAGGGAAGAAGAGCCGTGGGAGAGCTGGTGCCTCTTGTGCCATGCTTTCCCGGACTCCAAGTTTGCCCCCGTGGTTCACCTTGCTAAGCCGAACTAGCAGACACAGTCACAACCCTGCACCTGGGGAGCGCGGTGACTGACGTGTGCGACCACGATTCTCTCTCAGGCAGAAGAGTTGCTAGGGCAAAGAGTATTTCGCTACATGCGGGTGTCTTCCACCGTGCTGCGGGGAATAGCTCAGGCAAGCAGCAGCAGCATCCCCAAACCCAACTCTGATTTCCCAACGAATGCTATGCTTTCCCATGGGAGATGCCCAGGCAAAGAGGCTTTCGCTGTATGCGGGTTTCTCCCACCGCGAGACTGGGCTCGGGCAAGCAGCAACAGCCCGCAGAACACTTCTCAGCGAATGCTGTGCTTTCGCAGAGGCTTTGTCTTGGAGCAAACATCACTTCGCCGCTGCTTCCTTAGCAAGGCTTCATTCGCATCAGGGAAGAAGAGCTGCGGGAGAGCTGGTGCCTCTTGGGCCTTGCTTTCCAGGGCTCCATGTTCGCGTCCTGGGTTCAACCTGCCAGGACGAACTAAGCAGATATAGCCACAACAGTGCAGTAGCGTGCGTAGCCTACTATGGCACTCTATGCACACTACCTTCTCCCGGTGGAGGCATCGCTTGTGGCCTTTTACTCTGGCACTCAGGAGGACTCGCGGACTAGGCCAGTGCTTTCCCCACAGGAAAGGAAGGTGACAGGATCCCTGCACACTGCCCTTTGCACTGAATAGGGAGCTTTGGGGGACTGTCCCCTCCCCTTCCCCTTAAACCCCGTGCCTCCTCCACGCTTCCACATCCTAGAGGAAGACGGCATCTGATGGCCAGTTCTTTCTGGGAGTTGTTTCTCGAGTTCAGGGTAGGCGCCTGGTGCCAAGCCCATGTCTCCACCACGGACAGGTGGCCAAGGAGCTGCTGTCTCCTTGAACCCAAAGGCTTTCTGCCCAGACTCCTTCCTCAGAGTGGAGCCCTTTCCCCTGCCCTAATCTTCCCCTCGTGTCTCCTTAGCAGCCAGGCTTCCGTCGCTCTGCCGTGACAGACGTGTCTCTTTCCTTAAAGGCTTACCACAGGTGCCACCATGCTTCTCTCTCAGGCAGAGGGGATGCCCAGTCCAAGATGATTTCGCTCCATGCGGGTTTATCACACTGTGCTGTGGACACTAGCTCCGGCAAGCAGCAGGCAGCATCCCACAAACCCGACTCTGATTTCCCTAAGAATGCTGTGCTTTCCCAGAGAGGATGCCCTGGGAAAGAGGCTTTTGCTCTATGCGGTTTTCTCCCATCGTGCTGTGAATACTAGGCTAAGGCAAGCAACAAAAGCAGCCCACAGAACCGACTCTGATTTCCCAGCGACTGCTATGCTTTCACAGAGGTTTTCAGCTTGTCGCAAACCACACTTCTCTGCTGCTTCCTCAGCAAGGCTTTGGTCGTTCGCTCTGTCCCGGCAGGGAAGAAGAGCCGTCGGAGAGCTGGTGCCTCTTGGGCCTTGCTTTCCCGGGCTCCAAGTTCGCGCCCAGGGTTCACCTTGCTAAGCCGAACTAAGCAGACACAGTCACAACCCTGCAGCAGCGTGCGTGGCCTAGCATGGCACTCTATGCCTATGACCATCTCCTGGCCTAGGTAAGGCTTTGCCTTTTGCTCAGGTGCTCAGGCAGACTCGGGATCTAGGCCAGTGCCTTCACTACAGGAGAGAGGAGGCGACAGGATCCGTGCACACGGCCCGTGCACTTGGATGGGGAACTGTGGGGACTGTCTCCACTCCTTCCCCGGCACACCCCCTGCCACGAACAACGCTGCCACATATTGGTGGAAGAGGGCATCTGACTGCCCGTTTCTCCATGGGGTTGTTTCTGCGAGTTCCAGGTATGGCACCTGGGGGCAAGCCCGTCTGCCCTTGGGACAGGTGGCCAAGGAGTTGCTGTCCCCTTGGGACCAGAGGCACAGGACAGGCCTGCCTTCTGCCCAGACTCCTTCCTCAGAGTGGAGCACGCGCCCCTGCCCTAGTCGTCCACTCATGTCTCCTTAGCAGCCAGGCTTCCATCTCTCCGCACAGGGAGCGGGTGACACTTGTCTTGCCACTGGCCAGCTGTTCGTGCACAGCAGGCTATCCTGCTTCCTGAAGCTTTCCCGACCCCAAGGCCAACAGCTCCTTCTCTTCCCCGGAGGCGGCGTGCGGCGCCTTCCCCACACTTGCTCCTGGGGAGCGTGGTGACAGATGTGTGCGACCATGCTTCTCTCTCAGGCAGAAGGGATGCTAGGGCAAAGAGTATTTCGCTCCATGCGGGTATCTTCCACCGTGCTGCGGAGACTAGCTCAAGCAAGCATCAGCAGCATCCCCCAACCCAACTCTGATTTCCCAGAGAATGCTGTGCTTTCTTAGAGGGGATGCCCTGGCAAAGAGGCTTTCCCTCTATGCGAGTTTCTCCCATCGTGCTGGGAATACTAGGCTAAGGCAAGCAACAAAAGCAGCCCACAGAACCGGCTCTGATTTCCCATTGACTGCTATGCTTTCACAGATGTTTTTAGCTTGGCGCAAACCGCACTTCGCTGCTGCTTCCACAGCAAGGCTTTGGTCGTTCGCTCTGTCCCGGCAGGGAAGAAGAGCCGTGGGAGAGCTGGTGCCTCTTGTGCCATGCTTTCCCGGACTCCAAGTTTGCCCCCGTGGTTCACCTTGCTAAGCCGAACTAGCAGACACAGTCACAACCCTGCTCCTGGGGAGCGCGGTGACTGACGTGTGCGACCACGATTCTCTCTCAGGCAGAAGGGATGCTAGGGCAAAGAGTATTTCGCTACATGCGGGTGTCTTCCACCGTGCTGCGGGGAATAGCTCAGGCAAGCAGCAGCAGCATCCCCAAACCCAACTCTGATTTCCCAACGAATGCTGTGCTTTCCCAGGGGAGATGCCCAGGCAAAGAGGCTTTCGCTGTATGCGGGTTTCTCCCACCGCGAGACTGGGCTCGGGCAAGCAGCAGCAGCCCGCAGAACACTTCTCAGCGAATCCTGTGCTTTCGCAGAGGCTTTGTCTTGGAGCAAACATCACTTCGCCGCTGCTTCCTTAGCAAGGCTTCATTCGCATCAGGGAAGAAGAGCTGCGGGAGAGCTGGTGCCTCTTGGGCCTTGCTTTCCAGGGCTCCATGTTCGCGTCCTGGGTTCAACCTGCCAGGACGAACTAAGCAGATATAGCCACAACAGTGCAGTAGCGTGCGTAGCCTAGTATGGCACTCTATGCACACTACCTTCTCCCGGTGGAGGCATCGCTTGTGGCCTTTTACTCTGGCGCTCAGGAGGACTCGCGGACTAGGCCAGTGCTTTCCCCACAGGAAAGGAAGGTGACAGGATCCCTGCACACTGCCCTTTGCACTGAATAGGGAGCTTTGGGGGACTGTCCCCCCCCCTTCCCCTTAAGTCCCGTGTCTCCTCCAAGCATCCACAACCAGGAGGAAGACGGCATCTGATCGCCAGTTCTTTCTGGGAGTTGTTTCTCGACTTCAGGGTAGGCGCCTGGTACCAAGCCCATGTCTCCACCACGGACAGGTAGCCAAGGAGCTGCTGTCTCCTTGACGCCAAAGGCTTTCTGCCCAGACTCCTTCCTCAGAGTGGAGCCCTTTCCCCTACCCTCATCTTCCCTTCATGTCTCCTTAGCAGCCAGTCTTCCAACGCTCTGCAGTGACAGACGTGTCCCTTTCCTTACGGCTTACCACAGGCGCCACCACGCTTCACTCTCTGGCTGAGGAGATGCCCAGGCAAGAGTATTTCGCTCCATGTGTGTTTATCACACTGTGCTGTGGACACTAGCTCCAGCAAGCAGCAGGCAGCATCCCACACACCCGACTCTGATTTCCCAAAGAATGCTGTGCTTTCCCAGAGGGGATGCCCCGGCAAAGAGGCTTTCGCTCTATGCGGGTTTCTCCCATCGTGCTGGGAATACTAGGCTAAGGCAAGCAACAAAAGCAGCCCCCAGAACCGACTCTGATTTCCCAGCGACTGCTTTGCTTACACAGAGGTTTTCAGCTTGGCGCAAACCACACTTCGCTGCTGCTTCCTCAGCAAGGCTTTGGTCGTTCGCTCTGTCGCGGCAGGGAAGAAGAGCTGTGTGAGAGCTGGTGCCTCTTGGGCCTTGCTTTCCCAGGCCCCAAGTTCGCGCCCTGGGTTCACCTTGCTAAGCCGAACTAAGCAGACACAGTCACAACCCTGCAGCAGCGTGCGTGGCCTAGCATGACACTCTATGCCTATGACCATCTCCTGGCTTAGGTAAGGCTTTGCCTTTTGCTCAGGCGCTCAGGCAGACTCGGGGTCTAGGCCAGTGCCTTAACTACAGGAGAGAGGAGGCGACAGGATCACTACACACGGCCCGAGCACTGGGATGGGGACTGTGGGAGACTGTCTGAACTCCTTCCCCGGCACACCCCCTGCCACCCACTACACTGCCACATATTGGTGGAAGACGGCATCTGACTGCCCATTTCTCCATGGTGTTGTTTCTGCGAGTTCCGGGTATGGCACCTTGGGGCAAGTCCATCTGCCCTTGGGACAGGTGGCCAAGGAGATGCTGTCCCCTTAGCACCAGAGGCACAGGACAGGCCTGCCTTCTGCCCAGACTCCTTCCTCAGAGTGGAGCACGCGCCCCTGCCCTAGTCGTCCACTCATGTCTCCTAGGAGCCAGGCTTCCATCTCTCCGCACAGGGAGCGGGTGACACTTGTCTTGCCACTGGCCTGCTGTTCGTGCACAGCAGGCTATCCTGCTTCCCGAGCGTTTCCCCACCCCAAGGCCAATGGCTCCTTCTCTTCCACGGAGTCGGCGTGCGGCACCTCCCCCACTCTTGCTCCTGGTGAGCGCGGTGACTGACGTGTGCGACCACGTTTCTCTGTCAGGCAGAAGGGATGCAAGGGCAAAGAGTATTTCGCTCCATGCGGGTATCTTCCACCGTGCTGCGGAGACTAGCTCAAGCAAGCATCAGCAGCATCCCCAAAACCCAACTCTGATTTCCCAGAGAATGCTGTGCTTTCTTAGAGGGGATGCACTGGCAAAGAGGATTTCCCTCTATGCGAGTTTCTCCGATCGTGCTGGGAATACTAGGCTAAGGCAAGCAACAAAAGCAGCCCACAGAACCGGCTCTGATTTCCCAGTGACTGCTATGCTTTCACAGAAGTTTTCAGCTTGTCGCAAACCGCACTTCGCTGCTGCTTCCACAGCAAGGCTTTGGTCGTTCGCTCTGTCCCGGCAGGGAAGAAGAGCCGTGGGAGAGCTGGTGCCTCTTGTGCCATGCTTTCCCGGACTCCAAGTTTGCCCCCGTGGTTCACCTTGCTAAGCCGAACTAGCAGACACAGTCACAACCCTGCACCTGGGGAGCTCGGTGACTGACGTGTGCGACCACGATTCTCTCTCAGGCAGAAGGGATGCTAGGGCAAAGAGTATTTCGCTACATGCGGGTGTCTTCCACCGTGCTGCGGGGAATAGCTCAGGCAAGCATCAGCAGCATCCCCAAACCCAACTCTGATTTCCCAACGAATGCTGTGCTTTCCCAGGGGAGATGCCCAGGCAAAGAGGCTTTCGCTGTATGCGGGTTTCTCCCACCGCGAGACTGGGCTCGGGCAAGCAGCAGCAGCCCACAGAACACTTCTCAGCGAATCCTGTGCTTTCGCAGAGGCTTTGTCTTGGAGCAAACATCACTTCGCCGCTGCTTCCTTAGCAAGGTTTCATTCGCATCAGGGAAGAAGAGCTGCGGGAGAGCTGGTGCCTCTTGGGCCTTGCTTTCCAGGGCTCCATGTTCGCGTCCTGGGTTCAACCTGCCAGGACGAACTAAGCAGATATAGCCACAACAGTGCAGTAGCGTGCGTAGCCTAGTATGGCACTCTATGCACACTACCTTCTCCCGGTGGAGGCATCGCTTGTGGCCTTTTACTCTGGCGCTCAGGAGGACTCGCGGACTAGGCCAGTGCTTTCCCCACAGGAAAGGAAGGTGACAGGATCCCTGCACACTGCCCTTTGCACTGAATAGGGAGCTTTGGGGGACTGTCCCCTCCCCTTCCCCTTAAACCCCGTGCCTCCTCCACGCTTCCACATCCTAGAGGAAGACGGCATCTGATGGCCAGTTCTTTCTGGGAGTTGTTTCTCGAGTTCAGGGTAGGCGCCTGGTGCCAAGCCCATGTCTCCACCACGGACAGGTGGCCAAGGAGCTGCTGTCTCCTTGAACCCAAAGGCTTTCTGCCCAGACTCCTTCCTCAGAGTGGAGCCCTTTCCCCTGCCCTAATCTTCCCCTCGTGTCTCCTTAGCAGCCAGGCTTCCGTCGCTCTGCAGTGACAGACGTGTCCCTTTCCTTAAAGGCTTACCACAGGTGCCACCACGCTTCTCTCTCAGGCAGAGGGGATGCCCAGTCCAAGATGATTTCGCTCCATGCGGGTTTATCACACTGTGCTGTGGACACTAGCTCCGGCAAGCAGCAGGCAGCATCCCACAAACCCGACTCTGATTTCCCAAAGAATGCTGTGCTTTCCCAGAGGGTATGCCCTGGGAAAGAGGCTTTTGCTCTATGCGGTTTTCTCCCATCGTGCTGTGAAAACTAGGCTAAGGCAAGCAACAAAAGCAGCCCACAGAACCGACTCTGATTTCCCAGCGACTGCTATGCTTTCACAGAGGTTTTCAGCTTGTCGCAAACCACACTTCTCTGCTGCTTCCTCAGCAAGTCTTGGGTCGTTCGCTCTGTCCCGGCAGGGAAGAAGAGCCGTGGGAGAGCTGGTGCCTCTTGGGCCTTGCTTTCCCGGGCTCCAAGTTCGCGCCCAGGGTTCACCTTGCTAAGCCGAACTAAGCAGACACAGTCACAACCCTGCAGCAGCGTGCGTGGCCTAGCATGGCACTCTATGCCTATGACCATCTCCTGGCCTAGGTAAGGCTTTGCCTTTTGCTCAGGCGCTCAGGCAGACTCGGGGTCTAGGCCAGTGCCTTCACTACAGGAGAGAGGAGGCGACAGGATCCGTGCACACGGCCCGTGCACTTGGATGGGGAACTGTGGGGGACTGTCTCCACTCCTTCCCCGGCACACCCCCTGCCACGAACAACGCTGCCACATATTGGTGGAAGAGGGCATCTGACTGCCCGTTTCTCCATGGGGTTGTTTCTGCGAGTTCCAGGTATGGCACCTGGGGGCAAGCCCGTCTGCCCTTGGGACAGGTGGCCAAGGAGTTGCTGTCCCCTTGGGACCAGAGGCACAGGACAGGCCTGCCTTCTGCCCAGACTCCTTCCTCAGAGTGGAGCACGCGCCCCTGCCCTAGTCGCCCACTCATGTCTCCTTAGCAGCCAGGCTTCCATCTCTCCGCACAGGGAGCGGGTGACACTTGTCTTGCCACTGGCCAGCTGTTCGTGCACAGCAGGCTATCCTGCTTCCTGAAGCTTTCCCGACCCCAAGGCCAACAGCTCCTTCTCTTCCCCGGAGGCGGCGTGCGGCGCCTTCCCCACACTTGCTCCTGGGGAGCGCGGTGACAGATGTGTGCGACCATGCTTCTCTCTCAGGCAGAAGGGATGCTAGGGCAAAGAGTATTTCGCTCCATGCGGGTATCTTCCACCGTGCTGCGGAGACTAGCTCAAGCAAGCATCAGCAGCATCCCCCAACCCAACTCTGATTTCCCAGAGAATGCTGTGCTTTCTTAGAGGGGATGCCCTGGCAAAGAGGCTTTCCCTCTATGCGAGTTTCTCCCATCGTGCTGGGAATACTAGGCTAAGGCAAGCAACAAAAGCAGCCCACAGAACCGGCTCTGATTTCCCATTGACTGCTATGCTTTCACAGAAGTTTTTAGCTTGGCGCAAACCGCACTTCGCTGCTGCTTCCACAGCAAGGCTTTGGTCGTTCGCTCTGTCCCGGCAGGGAAGAAGAGCCGTGGGAGAGCTGGTGCCTCTTGTGCCATGCTTTCCCGGACTCCAAGTTTGCCCCCGTGGTTCACCTTGCTAAGCCGAACTAGCAGACACAGTCACAACCCTGCTCCTGGGGAGCGCGGTGACTGACGTGTGCGACCACGATTCTCTCTCAGGCAGAAGGGATGCTAGGGCAAAGAGTATTTCGCTACATGCGGGTGTCTTCCACCGTGCTGCGGGGAATAGCTCAGGCAAGCAGCAGCAGCATCCCCAAACCCAACTCTGATTTCCCAACGAATGCTGTGCTTTCCCAGGGGAGATGCCCAGGCAAAGAGGCTTTCGCTGTATGCGGGTTTCTCCCACCGCGAGACTGGGCTCGGGCAAGCAGCAGCAGCCCGCAGAACACTTCTCAGCGAATGCTGTGCTTTCGCAGAGGCTTTGTCTTGGAGCAAACATCACTTCGCCGCTGCTTCCTTAGCAAGGCTTCATTCGCATCAGGGAAGAAGAGCTGCGGGAGAGCTGGTGCCTCTTGGGCCTTGCTTTCCAGGGCTCCATGTTCGCGTCCTGGGTTCAACCTGCCAGGACGAACTAAGCAGATATAGCCACAACAGTGCAGTAGCGTGCGTAGCCTAGTATGGCACTCTATGCACACTACCTTCTTCCGGTGGAGGCATCGCTTGTGGCCTTTTACTCTGGCGCTCAGGAGGACTCGCGGACTAGGCCAGTGCTTTCCCCACAGGAAAGGAAGGTGACAGGATCCCTGCACACTGCCCTTTGCACTGAATAGGGAGCTTTAAGCTTCCCCTTAAACCCCGTGCCTCCTCCACGCTTCCACATCCTAGAGGAAGACGGCATCTGATGGCCAGTTCTTTCTGGGAGTTGTTTCTCGAGTTCAGGGTAGGCGCCTGGTGCCAAGCCCATGTTTCCACCACGGACAGGTGGCCAAGGAGCTGCTGTCTCCTTGAACCCAAAGGCTTTCTGCCCCGACTCCTTCCTCAGAGTGGAGCCCTTTCCCCTGCCCTAATCTTCCCTTCGTGTCTCCTTAGCAGCCAGGCTTCCGTCGCTCTGCAGTGACAGACGTGTCCCTTTCCTTAAAGGCTTACCACAGGTGCCACCACGCTTCTCTCTCAGGCAGAGGGGATGCCCAGTCCAAGATGATTTCGCTCCATGCGGGTTTATCACACTGTGCTGTGGACACTAGCTCCGGCAAGCAGCAGGCAGCATCCCACAAACCCGACTCTGATTTCCCAAAGAATGCTGTGCTTTCCCAGAGGGGATGCCCTGGGAAAGAGGCTTTTGCTCTATGCGGGTTTCTCCCATCGTGCTGTGAATACTAGGCTAAGGCAAGCAACAAAAGCAGCCCACAGAACGGACTCTGATTTCCCAGCGACTGCTATGCTTTCACAGAGGTTTTCAGCTTGTCGCAAACCACACTTCTCTGCTGCTTCCTCAGCAAGGCTTGGGTCGTTCGCTCTGTCCCGGCAGGGAAGAAGAGCCGTGGGAGAGCTGGTGCCTCTTTGGCCTTGCTTTCCCGGGCTCCAAGTTCGCGCCCAGGGTTCACCTTGCTAAGCCGAACTAAGCAGACACAGTCACAACCCTGCAGCAGCGTGCGTGGCCTAGCATGGCACTCTATGCCTATGACCATCTCCTGGCCTAGGTAAGGCTTTGCCTTTTGCTCAGGCGCTCAGGCAGACTCGGGGTCTAGGCCAGTGCCTTCACTACAGGAGAGAGGAGGCGACAGGATCCGTGCACACGGCCCGTGCACTTGGATGGGGAACTGTGGGGGACTGTCTCCACTCCTTCCCCGGCACACCCCCTGCCACGAACAACGCTGCCACATATTGGTGGAAGAGGGCATCTGACTGCCCGTTTCTCCATGGGGTTGTTTCTGCGAGTTCCAGGTATGGCACCTGGGGGCAAGCCCGTCTGCCCTTGGGACAGGTGGCCAAGGAGTTGCTGTCCCCTTGGGACCAGAGGCACAGGACAGGCCTGCCTTCTGCCCAGACTCCTTCCTCAGAGTGGAGCACGCGCCCCTGCCCTAGTCGCCCACTCATGTCTCCTTAGCAGCCAGGCTTCCATCTCTCCGCACAGGGAGCGGGTGACACTTGTCTTGCCACTGGCCAGCTGTTCGTGCACAGCAGGCTATCCTGCTTCCTGAAGCTTTCCCGACCCCAAGGCCAACAGCTCCTTCTCTTCCCCGGAGGCGGCGTGCGGCGCCTTCCCCACACTTGCTCCTGGGGAGCGCGGTGACAGATGTGTGCGACCATGCTTCTCTCTCAGGCAGAAGGGATGCTAGGGCAAAGAGTATTTCGCTCCATGCGGGTATCTTCCACCGTGCTGCGGAGACTAGCTCAAGCAAGCATCAGCAGCATCCCCAAACCCAACTCTGATTTCCCAGAGAATGCTGTGCTTTCTTAGAGGGGATGCCCTGGCAAAGAGGCTTTCCCTCTATGCGAGTTTCTCCCATCGTGCTGGGAATACTAGGCTAAGGCAAGCAACAAAAGCAGCCCACAGAACCGCCTCTGATTTCCCATTGACTGCTATGCTTTCACAGAAGTTTTTAGCTTGGCGCAAACCGCACTTCGCTGCTGCTTCCACAGCAAGGCTTTGGTCGTTCGCTCTGTCCCGGCAGGGAAGAAGAGCCGTGGGAGAGCTGGTGCCTCTTGTGCCATGCTTTCCCGGACTCCAAGTTTGCCCCCGTGGTTCACCTTGCTAAGCCGAACTAGCAGACACAGTCACAACCCTGCTCCTGGGGAGCGCGGTGACTGACGTGTGCGACCACGATTCTCTCTCAGGCAGAAGAGTTGCTAGGGCAAAGAGTATTTCGCTACATGCGGGTGTCTTCCACCGTGCTGCGGGGAATAGCTCAGGCAAGCAGCAGCAGCATCCCCAAACCCAACTCTGATTTCCCAACGAATGCTGTGCTTTCCCAGGGGAGATGCCCAGGCAAAGAGGCTTTCGCTGTATGCGGGTTTCTCCCACCGCGAGACTGGGCTCGGGCAAGCAGCAGCAGCCCGCAGAACACTTCTCAGCGAATGCTGTGCTTTCGCAGAGGCTTTGTCTTGGAGTAAACATCACTTCGCCGCTGCTTCCTTAGCAAGGCTTCATTCCCATCAGGGAAGAAGAGCTGCGGGAGAGCTGGTGCCTCTTGGGCCTTGCTTTCCAGGGCTCCATGTTCGCGTCCTGGGTTCAACCTGCCAGGACGAACTAAGCAGATATAGCCACAACAGTGCAGTAGCGTGCGTAGCCTAGTATGGCACTCTATGCACACTACCTTCTCCCGGTGGAGGCATCGCTTGTGGCCTTTTACTCTGGCGCTCAGGAGGACTCGCGGACTAGGCCAGTGCTTTCCCCACAGGAAAGGAAGGTGACAGGATCCCTGCACACTGCCCTTTGCACTGAATAGGGAGCTTTGGGGGACTGTCCCCTCCCCTTCCCCTTAAACCGCGTGCCTCCTCCACGCTTCCACATCCTAGAGGAAGACGGCATCTGATGGCCAGTTCTTTCTGGGAGTTGTTTCTCGAGTTCAGGGTAGGCGCCTGGTGCCAAGCCCATGTCTCCACCACGGACAGGTGGCCAAGGAGCTGCTGTCTCCTTGAACCCAAAGGCTTTCTGCCCAGACTCCTTCCTCAGAGTGGAGCCCTTTCCCCTGCCCTAATCTTCCCCTCGTGTCTCCTTAGCAGCCAGGCTTCCGTCGCTCTGCCGTGACAGACGTGTCCCTTTCCTTAAAGGCTTACCACAGGTGCCACCACGCTTCTCTCTCAGGCAGAGGGGATGCCCAGTCCAAGATGATTTCGCTCCATGCGGGTATATCACACTGTGCTGTGGACACTAGCTCCGGCAAGCAGCAGGCAGCATCCCACAAACCCGACTCTGATTTCCCAAAGAATGCTGTGCTTTCCCAGAGGGGATGCCCTGGGAAAGAGGCTTTTGCTCTATGCGGGTTTCTCCCATCGTGCTGTGAATACTAGGCTAAGGCAAGCAACAAAAGCAGCCCACAGAACCGACTCTGATTTCCCAGCGACTGCTATGCTTTCACAGAGGTTTTCAGCTTGTCGCAAACCACACTTCTCTGCTGCTTCCTCAGCAAGGCTTTGGTCGTTCGCTCTGTCCCGGCAGGGAAGAAGAGCCGTGGGAGAGCTGGTGCCTCTTGGGCCTTGCTTTCCCGGGCTCCAAGTTCGCGCCCAGGGTTCACCTTGCTAAGCCGAACTAAGCAGACACAGTCACAACCCTGCAGCAGCGTGCGTGGCCTAGCATGGCACTCTATGCCTATGACCATCTCCTGGCCTAGGTAAGGCTTTGCCTTTTGCTCAGGCGCTCAGGCAGACTCGGGGTCTAGGCCAGTGCCTTCACTACAGGAGAGAGGAGGCGACAGGATCCGTGCACACGGCCCGTGCACTTGGATGGGGAACTGTGGGGGACTGTCTCCACTCCTTCCCCGGCACACCCCCTGCCACGAACAACGCTGCCACATATTGGTGGAAGAGGGCATCTGACTGCCCGTTTCTCCATGGGGTTGTTTCTGCGAGTTCCAGGTATGGCACCTGGGGGCAAGCCCGTCTGCCCTTGGGACAGGTGGCCAAGGAGTTGCTGTCCCCTTGGGACCAGAGGCACAGGACAGGCCTGCCTTCTGCCCAGACTCCTTCCTCAGAGTGGAGCACGCGCCCCTGCCCTAGTCGCCCACTCATGTCTCCTTAGCAGCCAGGCTTCCATCTCTCCGCACAGGGAGCGGGTGACACTTGTCTTGCCACTGGCCAGCTGTTCGTGCACAGCAGGCTATCCTGCTTCCTGAAGCTTTCCCGACCCCAAGGCCAACAGCTCCTTCTCTTCCCCGGAGGCGGCGTGCGGCGCCTTCCCCACACTTGCTCCTGGGGAGCGCGGTGACAGATGTGTGCGACCATGCTTCTCTCTCAGGCAGAAGGGATGCTAGGGCAAAGAGTATTTCGCTCCATGCGGGTATCTTCCACCGTGCTGCGGAGACTAGCTCAAGCAAGCATCAGCAGCATCCCCAAACCCAACTCTGATTTCCCAGAGAATGCTGTGCTTTCTTAGAGGGGATGCCCTGGCAAAGAGGCTTTCCCTCTATGCGAGTTTCTCCCATCGTGCTGGGAATACTAGGCTAAGGCAAGCAACAAAAGCAGCCCACAGAACCGCCTCTGATTTCCCATTGACTGCTATGCTTTCACAGAAGTTTTTAGCTTGGCGCAAACCGCACTTCGCTGCTGCTTCCACAGCAAGGCTTTGGTCGTTCGCTCTGTCCCGGCAGGGAAGAAGAGCCGTGGGAGAGCTGGTGCCTCTTGTGCCATGCTTTCCCGGACTCCAAGTTTGCCCCCGTGGTTCACCTTGCTAAGCCGAACTAGCAGACACAGTCACAACCCTGCTCCTGGGGAGCGCGGTGACTGACGTGTGCGACCACGATTCTCTCTCAGGCAGAAGGGATGCTAGGGCAAAGAGTATTTCGCTACATGCGGGTGTCTTCCACCGTGCTGCGGGGAATAGCTCAGGCAAGCAGCAGCAGCATCCCCAAACCCAACTCTGATTTCCCAACGAATGCTGTGCTTTCCCAGGGGAGATGCCCAGGCAAAGAGGCTTTCGCTGTATGCGGGTTTCTCCCACCGCGAGACTGGGCTCGGGCAAGCAGCAGCAGCCCGCAGAACACTTCTCAGCGAATGCTGTGCTTTCGCAGAGGCTTTGTCTTGGAGCAAACATCACTTCGCCGCTGCTTCCTTAGCAAGGCTTCATTCGCATCAGGGAAGAAGAGCTGCGGGAGAGCTGGTGCCTCTTGGGCCTTGCTTTCCAGGGCTCCATGTTCGCGTCCTGGGTTCAACCTGCCAGGACGAACTAAGCAGATATAGCCACAACAGTGCAGTAGCGTGCGTAGCCTAGTATGGCACTCTATGCACACTACCTTCTCCCGGTGGAGGCATCGCTTGTGGCCTTTTACTCTGGCGCTCAGGAGGACTCGCGGACTAGGCCAGTGCTTTCCCCACAGGAAAGGAAGGTGACAGGATCCCTGCACACTGCCCTTTGCACTGAATAGGGAGCTTTGGGGGACTGTCCCCTCTCCTTCCCCTTAAACCCCTGCCTTCTCCACGCTTCCACATCCTAGAGGAAGACGGCATCTGATGGCCAGTTCTTTCTGGGAGTTGTTTCTCGAGTTCAGGGTAGGCGCCTGGTGCCAAGCCCATGTCTCCACCACGGACAGGTGGCCAAGGAGCTGCTGTCTCCTTGAACCCAAAGGCTTTCTGCCCAGACTCCTTCCTCAGAGTGGAGCCCTTTCCCCTGCCCTAATCTTCCCCTCGTGTCTCCTTAGCAGCCAGGCTTCCGTCGCTCTGCCGTGACAGACGTGTCCCTTTCCTTAAAGGCTTACCACAGGTGCCACCACGCTTCTCTCTCAGGCAAAGGGGATGCCAAGTCCAAGATGATTTCGCTCCATGCGGGTATATCACACTGTGCTGTGGACACTAGCTCCGGCAAGCAGCAGGCAGCATCCCACAAACCCGACTCTGATTTCCCAAAGAATGCTGTGCTTTCCCAGAGGGGATGCCCTGGGAAAGAGGCTTTTGCTCTATGCGGGTTTCTCCCATCGTGCTGTGAATACTAGGCTAAGGCAAGCAACAAAAGCAGCCCACAGAACCGACTCTGATTTCCCAGCGACTGCTATGCTTTCACAGAGGTTTTCAGCTTGTCGCAAACCACACTTCTCTGCTGCTTCCTCAGCAAGGCTTGGGTCGTTCGCTCTGTCCCGGCAGGGAAGAAGAGCCGTGGGAGAGCTGGTGCCTCTTGTGCCATGCTTTCCCGGACTCCAAGTTTGCCCCCGTGGTTCACCTTGCTAAGCCGAACTAGCAGACACAGTCACAACCCTGCTCCTGGGGAGCGCGGTGACTGACGTGTGCGACCACGATTCTCTCTCAGGCAGAAGGGATGCTAGGGCAAAGAGTATTTCGCTACATGCGGGTGTCTTCCACCGTGCTGCGTGGAATAGCTCAGGCAAGCAGCAGCAGCATCCCCAAACCCAACTCTGATTTCCCAACGAATGCTGTGCTTTCCCAGGGGAGATGCCCAGGCAAAGAGGCTTTCGCTGTATGCGGGTTTCTCCCACCGCGAGACTGGGCTCGGGCAAGCAGCAGCAGCCCGCAGAACACTTCTCAGCGAATGCTGTGCTTTCGCAGAGGCTTTGTCTTGGAGCAAACATCACTTCGCCGCTGCTTCCTTAGCAAGGCTTCATTCGCATCAGGGAAGAAGAGCTGCGGGAGAGCTGGTGCCTCTTGGGCCTTGCTTTCCAGGGCTCCATGTTCGCGTCCTGGGTTCAACCTGCCAGGACGAACTAAGCAGATATAGCCACAACAGTGCAGTAGCGTGCGTAGCCTAGTATGGCACTCTATGCACACTACCTTCTCCCGGTGGAGGCATCGCTTGTGGCCTTTTACTCTGGCGCTCAGGAGGACTCGCGGACTAGGCCAGTGCTTTCCCCACAGGAAAGGAAGGTGACAGGATCCCTGCACACTGCCCTTTGCACTGAATAGGGAGCTTTGGGGGACTGTCCCCTCTCCTTCCCCTTAAACCCCTGCCTTCTCCACGCTTCCACATCCTAGAGGAAGACGGCATCTGATGGCCAGTTCTTTCTGGGAGTTGTTTCTCGAGTTCAGGGTAGGCGCCTGGTGCCAAGCCCATGTCTCCACCACGGACAGGTGGCCAAGGAGCTGCTGTCTCCTTGAACCCAAAGGCTTTCTGCCCAGACTCCTTCCTCAGAGTGGAGCCCTTTCCCCTGCCCTAATCTTCCCCTCGTGTCTCCTTAGCAGCCAGGCTTCCGTCGCTCTGCCGTGACAGACGTGTCCCTTTCCTTAAAGGCTTACCACAGGTGCCACCACGCTTCTCTCTCAGGCAAAGGGGATGCCAAGTCCAAGATGATTTCGCTCCATGCGGGTATATCACACTGTGCTGTGGACACTAGCTCCGGCAAGCAGCAGGCAGCATCCCACAAACCCGACTCTGATTTCCCAAAGAATGCTGTGCTTTCCCAGAGGGGATGCCCTGGGAAAGAGGCTTTTGCTCTATGCGGGTTTCTCCCATCGTGCTGTGAATACTAGGCTAAGGCAAGCAACAAAAGCAGCCCACAGAACCGACTCTGATTTCCCAGCGACTGCTATGCTTTCACAGAGGTTTTCAGCTTGTCGCAAACCACACTTCTCTGCTGCTTCCTCAGCAAGGCTTGGGTCGTTCGCTCTGTCCCGGCAGGGAAGAAGAGCCGTGGGAGAGCTGGTGCCTCTTGGGCCTTGCTTTCCCGGGCTCCAAGTTCGCGCCCAGGGTTCACCTTGCTAAGCCGAACTAAGCAGACACAGTCACAACCCTGCAGCAGCGTGCGTGGCCTAGCATGGCACTCTATGCCTATGACCATCTCCTGGCCTAGGTAAGGCTTTGCCTTTTGCTCAGGCGCTCAGGCAGACTCGGGGTCTAGGCCAGTGCCTTCACTACAGGAGAGAGGAGGCGACAGGATCCGTGCACACGGCCCGTGCACTTGGATGGGGAACTGTGGGGGACTGTCTCCACTCCTTCCCCGGCACACCCCCTGCCACGAACAACGCTGCCACATATTGGTGGAAGAGGGCATCTGACTGCCCGTTTCTCCATGGGGTTGTTTCTGCGAGTTCCAGGTATGGCACCTGGGGGCAAGCCCGTCTGCCCTTGGGACAGGTGGCCAAGGAGTTGCTGTCCCCTTGGGACCAGAGGCACAGGACAGGCCTGCCTTCTGCCCAGACTCCTTCCTCAGAGTGGAGCACGCGCCCCTGCCCTTATCGCCCACTCATGTCTCCTTAGCAGCCAGGCTTCCATCTCTCCGCACAGGGAGCGGGTGACACTTGTCTTGCCACTGGCCAGCTGTTCGTGCACAGCAGGCTATCCTGCTTCCTGAAGCTTTCCCGACCCCAAGGCCAACAGCTCCTTCTCTTCCCCGGAGGCGGCGTGCGGCGCCTTCCCCACACTTGCTCCTGGGGAGCGCGGTGACAGATGTGTGCGACCATGCTTCTCTCTCAGGCAGAAGGGATGCTAGGGCAAAGAGTATTTCGCTCCATGCGGGTATCTTCCACCGTGCTGCGGAGACTAGCTCAAGCAAGCATCAGCAGCATCCCCCAACCCAACTCTGATTTCCCAGAGAATGCTGTGCTTTCTTAGAGGGGATGCCCTGGCAAAGAGGCTTTCCCTCTATGCGAGTTTCTCCCATCCTGCTGGGAATACTAGGCTAAGGCAAGCAACAAAAGCAGCCCACAGAACCGGCTCTGATTTCCCATTGACTGCTATGCTTTCACAGAAGTTTTTAGCTTGGCGCAAACCGCACTTCGCTGCTGCTTCCACAGCAAGGCTTTGGTCGTTCGCTCTGTCCCGGCAGGGAAGAAGAGCCGTGGGAGAGCTGGTGCCTCTTGTGCCATGCTTTCCCGGACTCCAAGTTTGCCCCCGTGGTTCACCTTGCTAAGCCGAACTAGCAGACACAGTCACAACCCTGCTCCTGGGGAGCGCGGAGACTGACGTGTGCGACCACGATTCTCTCTCAGGCAGAAGGGATGCTAGGGCAAAGAGTATTTCGCTACATGCGGGTGTCTTCCACCGTGCTGCGGGGAATAGCTAAGGCAAGCAGCAGCAGCATCCCCAAACCCAACTCTGATTTCCCAACGAATGCTGTGCTTTCCCAGGGGAGATGCCCAGGCAAAGAGGCTTTCGCTGTATGCGGGTTTCTCCCACCGCGAGACTGGGCTCGGGCAAGCAGCAACAGCCCGGAAAACACATCTCAGCGAATGCTGTGCTTTCGCAGAGGCTTTGTCTTGGAGCAAACATCACTTCGCCGCTGCTTCCTTAGCAAGGCTTCATTCGCATCAGGGAAGAAGAGCTGCGGGAGAGCTGGTGCCCCTTGGGCCTTGCTTTCCAGGGCTCCATGTTTGCGTCCTGGGTTCAACCTGCCAGGACGAACTAAGCAGATATAGCCACAACAGTGCAGTAGCGTGCGTAGCCTAGTATGGCACTCTATGCACACTACCTTCTCCCGGTGGAGGCATCGCTTGTGGCCTTTTACTCTGGCGCTCAGGAGGACTCGCGGACTAGGCTAGTGCTTTCCCCACAGGAAAGGAAGTTGACAGGATCCCTGCACACTGCCCTTTGCACTGAATAGGGAGCTTTGGGGGACTGTCCCCTCCCCTTCCCCTTAAACCCCGTGCCTCCTCCACGCTTCCACATCCTAGAGGAAGACGGCATCTGATGGCCAGTTCTTTCTGGGAGTTGTTTCTCGAGTTCAGGGTAGGCGCCTGGTGCCAAGCCCATGTCTCCACCACGGAGAGGTGGCCAAGGAGCTGCTGTCTCCTTGAACCCAAAGGCTTTCTACCCAGACTCCTTCCTCAGAGTGGAGCCCTTTCCCCTGCCCTAATCTTCCCCTCGTGTCTCCTTAGCAGCCAGGCTTCCGTCGCTCTGCAGTGACAGACGTGTCCCTTTCCTTAAAGGCTTACCACAGGTGCCACCACGCTTCTCTCTCAGGCAGAGGGGATGCCCAGTCCAAGATGATTTCGCTCCATGCGGGTTTATCACACTGTGCTGTGGACACTAGCTCCGGCAAGCAGCAGGCCGCATCCCACAAACCCGACTCTGATTTCCCAAAGAATGCTGTGCTTTCCCAGAGGGGATGCCCTGGGAAAGAGGCTTTTGCTCTATGCGGGTTTCTCCCATCGTGCTGTGAATACTAGGCTAAGGCAAGCAACAAAAGCAGCCCACAGAACCGACTCTGATTTCCCAGCGACTGCTATGCTTTCACAGAGGTTTTCAGCTTGTCGCAAACCACACTTCTCTGCTGCTTCCTCAGCAAGGCTTGGTCGTTCGCTCTGTCCCGGCAGGGAAGAAGAGCCGTGGGAGAGCTGGTGCCTCTTGGGCCTTGCTTTCCCGGGCTCCAAGTTCGCGCCCAGGGTTCACCTTGCTAAGCCGAACTAAGCAGACACAGTCACAACCCTGCAGCAGCGTGCGTGGCCTAGCATGGCACTCTATGCCTATGACCATCTCCTGGCCTAGGTAAGGCTTTGCCTTTTGCTCAGGCGCTCAGGCAGACTCGGGGTCTAGGCCAGTGCCTTCACTACAGGAGAGAGGAGGCGACAGGATCCGTGCACACGGCCCGTGCACTTGGATGGGGAACTGTGGGGGACTGTCTCCACTCCTTCCCCGGCACACCCCCTGCCACGAACAACGCTGCCACATATTGGTGGAAGAGGGCATCTGACTGCCCGTTTCTCCATGGGGTTGTTTCTGCGAGTTCCAGGTATGGCACCTGGGGGCAAGCCCGTCTGCCCTTGGGACAGGTGGCCAAGGAGTTGCTGTCCCCTTGGGACCAGAGGCACAGGACAGGCCTGCCTTCTGCCCAGACTCCTTCCTCAGAGTGGAGCACGCGCCCCTGCCCTAGTCGTCCACTCATGTCTCCTTAGCAGCCAGGCTTCCATCTCTCCGCACAGGGAGCGGGTGACACTTGTCTTGCCACTGGCCAGCTGTTCGTGCACAGCAGGCTATCCTGCTTCCTGAAGCTTTCCCGACCCCAAGGCCAACAGCTCCTTCTCTTCCCCGGAGGCGGCGTGCGGCGCCTTCCCCACACTTGCTCCTGGGGAGCGCGGTGACAGATGTGTGCGACCATGCTTCTCTCTCAGGCAGAAGGGATGCTAGGGCAAAGAGTATTTCGCTCCATGCGGGTATCTTCCACCGTGCTGCGGAGACTAGCTCAAGCAAGCATCAGCAGCATCCCCCAACCCAACTCTGATTTCCCAGAGAATGCTGTGCTTTCTTAGAGGGGATGCCCTGGCAAAGAGGCTTTCCCTCTATGCGAGTTTCTCCCATCCTGCTGGGAATACTAGGCTAAGGCAAGCAACAAAAGCAGCCCACAGAACCGGCTCTGATTTCCCATTGACTGCTATGCTTTCACAGAAGCTTTTAGCTTGGCGCAAACCGCACTTCGCTGCTGCTTCCACAGCAAGGCTTTGGTCGTTCGCTCTGTCCCGGCAGGGAAGAAGAGCCGTGGGAGAGCTGGTGCCTCTTGTGCCATGCTTTCCCGGACTCCAAGTTTGCCCCCGTGGTTCACCTTGCTAAGCCGAACTAGCAGACACAGTCACAACCCTGCTCCTGGGGAGCGCGGTGACTGACGTGTGCGACCACGATTCTCTCTCAGGCAGAAGGGATGCTAGGGCAAAGAGTATTTCGCTACATGCGGGTGTCTTCCACCGTGCTGCGGGGAATAGCTCAGGCAAGCAGCAGCAGCATCCCCAAACCCAACTCTGATTTCCCAACGAATGCTGTGCTTTCCCAGGGGAGATGCCCAGGCAAAGAGGCTTTCGCTGTATGCGGGTTTCTCCCACCGCGAGACTGGGCTCGGGCAAGCAGCAGCAGCCCGCAGAACACTTCTCAGCGAATGCTGTGCTTTCGCAGAGGCTTTGTCTTGGAGCAAACATCACTTCGCCGCTGCTTCCTTAGCAAGGCTTCATTCGCATCAGGGAAGAAGAGCTGCGGGAGAGCTGGTGCCTCTTGGGCCTTGCTTTCCAGGGCTCCATGTTCGCGTCCTGGGTTCAACCTGCCAGGACAAACTAAGCAGATATAGCCACAACAGTGCAGTAGCGTGCGTAGCCTAGTATGGCACTCTATGCACACTACCTTCTCCCGGTGGAGGCATCGCTTGTGGCCTTTTACTCTGGCGCTCAGGAGGACTCGCGGACTAGGCCAGTGCTTTCCCCACAGGAAAGGAAGGTGACAGGATCCCTGCACACTGCCCTTTGCACTGAATAGGGAGCTTTGGGGGACTGTCCCCTCCCCTTCCCCTTAAACCCCGTGCCTCCTCCACGCTTCCACATCCTAGAGGAAGACGGCATCTGATGGCCAGTTCTTTCTGGGAGTTGTTTCTCGAGTTCAGGGTAGGCGCCTGGTGCCAAGCCCACGTCTCCACCACGGACAGATGGCCAAGGAGCTGCTGTCTCCTTGAACCCAAAGGCTTTCTGCCCAGACTCCTTCCTCAGAGTGGAGCCCTTTCCCCTGCCCTAATCTTCCCCTCGTGTCTCCTTAGCAGCCAGGCTTCCGTCGCTCTGCAGTGACAGACGTGTCCCTTTCCTTAAAGGCTTACCACAGGTGCCACCACGCTTCTCTCTCAGGCAGAGGGGATGCCCAGTCCAAGATGATTTCGCTCCATGCGGGTTTATCACACTGTGCTGTGGACACTAGCTCCGGCAAGCAGCAGGCAGCATCCCACAAACCCGACTCTGATTTCCCAAAGAATGCTGTGCTTTCCCAGAGGGGATGCCCTGGGAAAGAGGCTTTTGCTCTATGCGGGTTTCTCCCATCGTGCTGTGAATACTAGGCTAAGGCAAGCAACAAAAGCAGCCCACAGAACCGACTCTGATTTCCCAGCGACTGCTATGCTTTCACAGAGGTTTTCAGCTTGTCGCAAACCACACTTCTCTGCTGCTTCCTCAGCAAGGCTTGGTCGTTCGCTCTGTCCCGGCAGGGAAGAAGAGCCGTGGGAGAGCTGGTGCCTCTTGGGCCTTGCTTTCCCGGGCTCCAAGTTCGCGCCCAGGGTTCACCTTGCTAAGCCGAACTAAGCAGACACAGTCACAACCCTGCAGCAGCGTGCGTGGCCTAGCATGGCACTCTATGCCTATGACCATCTCCTGGCCTAGGTAAGGCTTTGCCTTTTGCTCAGGCGCTCAGGCAGACTCGGGGTCTAGGCCAGTGCCTTCACTACAGGAGAGAGGAGGCGACAGGATCCGTGCACACGGCCCGTGCACTTGGATGGGGAACTGTGGGGGACTGTCTCCACTCCTTCCCCGGCACACCCCCTGCCACGAACAACGCTGCCACATATTGGTGGAAGAGGGCATCTGACTGCCCGTTTCTCCATGGGGTTGTTTCTGCGAGTTCCAGGTATGGCACCTGGGGGCAAGCCCGTCTGCCCTTGGGACAGGTGGCCAAGGAGTTGCTGTCCCCTTGGGACCAGAGGCACAGGACAGGCCTGCCTTCTGCCCAGACTCCTTCCTCAGAGTGGAGCACGCGCCCCTGCCCTAGTCGTCCACTCATGTCTCCTTAGCAGCCAGGCTTCCATCTCTCCGCACAGGGAGCGGGTGACACTTGTCTTGCCACTGGCCAGCTGTTCGTGCACAGCAGGCTATCCTGCTTCCTGAAGCTTTCCCGACCCCAAGGCCAACAGCTCCTTCTCTTCCCCGGAGGCGGCGTGCGGCGCCTTCCCCACACTTGCTCCTGGGGAGCGCGGTGACAGATGTGTGCGACCATGCTTCTCTCTCAGGCAGAAGGGATGCTAGGGCAAAGAGTATTTCGCTCCATGCGGGTATCTTCCACCGTGCTGCGGAGACTAGCTCAAGCAAGCATCAGCAGCATCCCCCAACCCAACTCTGATTTCCCAGAGAATGCTGTGCTTTCTTAGAGGGGATGCCCTGGCAAAGAGGCTTTCCCTCTATGCGAGTTTCTCCCATCCTGCTGGGAATACTAGGCTAAGGCAAGCAACAAAAGCAGCCCACAGAACCGGCTCTGATTTCCCATTGACTGCTATGCTTTCACAGAAGTTTTTAGCTTGGCGCAAACCGCACTTCGCTGCTGCTTCCACAGCAAGGCTTTGGTCGTTCGCTCTGTCCCGGCAGGGAAGAAGAGCCGTGGGAGAGCTGGTGCCTCTTGTGCCATGCTTTCCCGGACTCCAAGTTTGCCCCCGTGGTTCACCTTGCTAAGCCGAACTAGCAGACACAGTCACAACCCTGCTCCTGGGGAGCGCGGTGACTGACGTGTGCGACCACGATTCTCTCTCAGGCAGAAGGGATGCTAGGGCAAAGAGTATTTCGCTACATGCGGGTGTCTTCCACCGTGCTGCGGGGAATAGCTCAGGCAAGCAGCAGCAGCATCCCCAAACCCAACTCTGATTTCCCAACGAATGCTGTGCTTTCCCAGGGGAGATGCCCAGGCAAAGAGGCTTTCGCTGTATGCGGGTTTCTCCCACCGCGAGACTGGGCTCGGGCAAGCAGCAGCAGCCCGCAGAACACTTCTCAGCGAATGCTGTGCTTTCGCAGAGGCTTTGTCTTGGAGCAAACATCACTTCGCCGCTGCTTCCTTAGCAAGGCTTCATTCGCATCAGGGAAGAAGAGCTGCGGGAGAGCTGGTGCCTCTTGGGCCTTGCTTTCCAGGGCTCCATGTTCGCGTCCTGGGTTCAACCTGCCAGGACAAACTAAGCAGATATAGCCACAACAGTGCAGTAGCGTGCGTAGCCTAGTATGGCACTCTATGCACACTACCTTCTCCCGGTGGAGGCATCGCATGTGGCCTTTTACTCTGGCGCTCAAAAGGACTCGCGGACTAGGCCAGTGCTTTCCCCACAGGAAAGGAAGGTGACAGGATCCCTGCACACTGCCCTTTGCACTGAATAGGGATCTTTGGGGGACTGTCCCCTCCCCTTCCCCTTAAACCCCGTGCCTCCTCCACGCTTCTACATCCTAGAGGAAGACGGCATCTGATGGCCAGTTCTTTCTGGGAGTTGTTTCTCGAGTTCAGGGTAGGCGCCTGGTGCCAAGCCCACGTCTCCACCACGGACAGGTGGCCAAGGAGCTGCTGTCTCCTTGAACCCAAAGGCTTTCTGCCCAGACTCCTTCCTCAGAGTGGAGCCCTTTCCCCTGCCCTAATCTTCCCCTCGTGTCTCCTTAGCAGCCAGGCTTCCGTCGCTCTGCAGTGACAGACGTGTCCCTTTCCTTAAAGGCTTACCACAGGTGCCACCACGCTTCTCTCTCAGGCAGAGGGGATGCCCAGTCCAAGATGATTTCGCTCCATGCGGGTTTATCACACTGTGCTGTGGACACTAGCTCCGGCAAGCAGCAGGCCGCATCCCACAAACCCGACTCTGATTTCCCAAAGAATGCTGTGCTTTCCCAGAGGGGATGCCCTGGGAAAGAGGCTTTTGCTCTATGCGGGTTTCTCCCATCGTGCTGTGAATACTAGGCTAAGGCAAGCAACAAAAGCAGCCCACAGAACCGACTCTGATTTCCCAGCGACTGCTATGCTTTCACAGAGGTTTTCAGCTTGTCGCAAACCACACTTCTCTGCTGCTTCCTCAGCAAGGCTTGGTCGTTCGCTCTGTCCCGGCAGGGAAGAAGAGCCGTGGGAGAGCTGGTGCCTCTTGGGCCTTGCTTTCCCGGGCTCCAAGTTCGCGCCCAGGGTTCACCTTGCTAAGCCGAACTAAGCAGACACAGTCACAACCCTGCAGCAGCGTGCGTGGCCTAGCATGGCACTCTATGCCTATGACCATCTCCTGGCCTAGGTAAGGCTTTGCCTTTTGCTCAGGCGCTCAGGCAGACTCGGGGTCTAGGCCAGTGCCTTCACTACAGGAGAGAGGAGGCGACAGGATCCGTGCACACGGCCCGTGCACTTGGATGGGGAACTGTGGGGGACTGTCTCCACTCCTTCCCCGGCACACCCCCTGCCACGAACAACGCTGCCACATATTGGTGGAAGAGGGCATCTGACTGCCCGTTTCTCCATGGGGTTGTTTCTGCGAGTTCCAGGTATGGCACCTGGGGGCAAGCCCGTCTGCCCTTGGGACAGGTGGCCAAGGAGTTGCTGTCCCCTTGGGACCAGAGGCACAGGACAGGCCTGCCTTCTGCCCAGACTCCTTCCTCAGAGTGGAGCACGCGCCCCTGCCCTAGTCGTCCACTCATGTCTCCTTAGCAGCCAGGCTTCCATCTCTCCGCACAGGGAGCGGGTGACACTTGTCTTGCCACTGGCCAGCTGTTCGTGCACAGCAGGCTATCCTGCTTCCTGAAGCTTTCCCGACCCCAAGGCCAACAGCTCCTTCTCTTCCCCGGAGGCGGCGTGCGGCGCCTTCCCCACACTTGCTCCTGGGGAGCGCGGTGACAGATGTGTGCGACCATGCTTCTCTCTCAGGCAGAAGGGATGCTAGGGCAAAGAGTATTTCGCTCCATGCGGGTATCTTCCACCGTGCTGCGGAGACTAGCTCAAGCAAGCATCAGCAGCATCCCCCAACCCAACTCTGATTTCCCAGAGAATGCTGTGCTTTCTTAGAGGGGATGCCCTGGCAAAGAGGCTTTCCCTCTATGCGAGTTTCTCCCATCCTGCTGGGAATACTAGGCTAAGGCAAGCAACAAAAGCAGCCCACAGAACCGGCTCTGATTTCCCATTGACTGCTATGCTTTCACAGAAGCTTTTAGCTTGGCGCAAACCGCACTTCGCTGCTGCTTCCACAGCAAGGCTTTGGTCGTTCGCTCTGTCCCGGCAGGGAAGAAGAGCCGTGGGAGAGCTGGTGCCTCTTGTGCCATGCTTTCCCGGACTCCAAGTTTGCCCCCGTGGTTCACCTTGCTAAGCCGAACTAGCAGACACAGTCACAACCCTGCTCCTGGGGAGCGCGGTGACTGACGTGTGCGACCACGATTCTCTCTCAGGCAGAAGGGATGCTAGGGCAAAGAGTATTTCGCTACATGCGGGTGTCTTCCACCGTGCTGCGGGGAATAGCTCAGGCAAGCAGCAGCAGCATCCCCAAACCCAACTCTGATTTCCCAACGAATGCTGTGCTTTCCCAGGGGAGATGCCCAGGCAAAGAGGCTTTCGCTGTATGCGGGTTTCTCCCACCGCGAGACTGGGCTCGGGCAAGCAGCAGCAGCCCGCAGAACACTTCTCAGCGAATGCTGTGCTTTCGCAGAGGCTTTGTCTTGGAGCAAACATCACTTCGCCGCTGCTTCCTTAGCAAGGCTTCATTCGCATCAGGGAAGAAGAGCTGCGGGAGAGCTGGTGCCTCTTGGGCCTTGCTTTCCAGGGCTCCATGTTCGCGTCCTGGGTTCAACCTGCCAGGACAAACTAAGCAGATATAGCCACAACAGTGCAGTAGCGTGCGTAGCCTAGTATGGCACTCTATGCACACTACCTTCTCCCGGTGGAGGCATCGCTTGTGGCCTTTTACTCTGGCGCTCAGGAGGACTCGCGGACTAGGCCAGTGCTTTCCCCACAGGAAAGGAAGGTGACAGGATCCCTGCACACTGCCCTTTGCACTGAATAGGGAGCTTTGGGGGACTGTCCCCTCCCCTTCCCCTTAAACCCCGTGCCTCCTCCACGCTTCCACATCCTAGAGGAAGACGGCATCTGATGGCCAGTTCTTTCTGGGAGTTGTTTCTCGAGTTCAGGGTAGGCGCCTGGTGCCAAGCCCACGTCTCCACCACGGACAGGTGGCCAAGGAGCTGCTGTCTCCTTGAACCCAAAGGCTTTCTGCCCAGACTCCTTCCTCAGAGTGGAGCCCTTTCCCCTGCCCTAATCTTCCCCTCGTGTCTCCTTAGCAGCCAGGCTTCCGTCGCTCTGCAGTGACAGACGTGTCCCTTTCCTTAAAGGCTTACCACAGGTGCCACCACGCTTCTCTCTCAGGCAGAGGGGATGCCCAGTCCAAGATGATTTCGCTCCATGCGGGTTTATCACACTGTGCTGTGGACACTAGCTCCGGCAAGCAGCAGGCCGCATCCCACAAACCCGACTCTGATTTCCCAAAGAATGCTGTGCTTTCCCAGAGGGGATGCCCTGGGAAAGAGGCTTTTGCTCTATGCGGGTTTCTCCCATCGTGCTGTGAATACTAGGCTAAGGCAAGCAACAAAAGCAGCCCACAGAACCGACTCTGATTTCCCAGCGACTGCTATGCTTTCACAGAGGTTTTCAGCTTGTCGCAAACCACACTTCTCTGCTGCTTCCTCAGCAAGGCTTGGTCGTTCGCTCTGTCCCGGCAGGGAAGAAGAGCCGTGGGAGAGCTGGTGCCTCTTGGGCCTTGCTTTCCCGGGCTCCAAGTTCGCGCCCAGGGTTCACCTTGCTAAGCCGAACTAAGCAGACACAGTCACAACCCTGCAGCAGCGTGCGTGGCCTAGCATGGCACTCTATGCCTATGACCATCTCCTGGCCTAGGTAAGGCTTTGCCTTTTGCTCAGGCGCTCAGGCAGACTCGGGGTCTAGGCCAGTGCCTTCACTACAGGAGAGAGGAGGCGACAGGATCCGTGCACACGGCCCGTGCACTTGGATGGGGAACTGTGGGGGACTGTCTCCACTCCTTCCCCGGCACACCCCCTGCCACGAACAACGCTGCCACATATTGGTGGAAGAGGGCATCTGACTGCCCGTTTCTCCATGGGGTTGTTTCTGCGAGTTCCAGGTATGGCACCTGGGGGCAAGCCCGTCTGCCCTTGGGACAGGTGGCCAAGGAGTTGCTGTCCCCTTGGGACCAGAGGCACAGGACAGGCCTGCCTTCTGCCCAGACTCCTTCCTCAGAGTGGAGCACGCGCCCCTGCCCTAGTCGTCCACTCATGTCTCCTTAGCAGCCAGGCTTCCATCTCTCCGCACAGGGAGCGGGTGACACTTGTCTTGCCACTGGCCAGCTGTTCGTGCACAGCAGGCTATCCTGCTTCCTGAAGCTTTCCCGACCCCAAGGCCAACAGCTCCTTCTCTTCCCGGAGGCGGCGTGCGGCGCCTTCCCCACACTTGCTCCTGGGGAGCGCGGTGACAGATGTGTGCGACCATGCTTCTCTCTCAGGCAGAAGGGATGCTAGGGCAAAGAGTATTTCGCTCCATGCGGGTATCTTCCACCGTGCTGCGGAGACTAGCTCAAGCAAGCATCAGCAGCATCCCCCAACCCAACTCTGATTTCCCAGAGAATGCTGTGCTTTCTTAGAGGGGATGCCCTGGCAAAGAGGCTTTCCCTCTATGCGAGTTTCTCCCATCCTGCTGGGAATACTAGGCTAAGGCAAGCAACAAAAGCAGCCCACAGAACCGGCTCTGATTTCCCATTGACTGCTATGCTTTCACAGAAGCTTTTAGCTTGGCGCAAACCGCACTTCGCTGCTGCTTCCACAGCAAGGCTTTGGTCGTTCGCTCTGTCCCGGCAGGGAAGAAGAGCCGTGGGAGAGCTGGTGCCTCTTGTGCCATGCTTTCCCGGACTCCAAGTTTGCCCCCGTGGTTCACCTTGCTAAGCCGAACTAGCAGACACAGTCACAACCCTGCTCCTGGGGAGCGCGGTGACTGACGTGTGCGACCACGATTCTCTCTCAGGCAGAAGGGATGCTAGGGCAAAGAGTATTTCGCTACATGCGGGTGTCTTCCACCGTGCTGCGGGGAATAGCTCAGGCAAGCAGCAGCAGCATCCCCAAACCCAACTCTGATTTCCCAACGAATGCTGTGCTTTCCCAGGGGAGATGCCCAGGCAAAGAGGCTTTCGCTGTATGCGGGTTTCTCCCACCGCGAGACTGGGCTCGGGCAAGCAGCAGCAGCCCGCAGAACACTTCTCAGCGAATGCTGTGCTTTCGCAGAGGCTTTGTCTTGGAGCAAACATCACTTCGCCGCTGCTTCCTTAGCAAGGCTTCATTCGCATCAGGGAAGAAGAGCTGCGGGAGAGCTGGTGCCTCTTGGGCCTTGCTTTCCAGGGCTCCATGTTCGCGTCCTGGGTTCAACCTGCCAGGACAAACTAAGCAGATATAGCCACAACAGTGCAGTAGCGTGCGTAGCCTAGTATGGCACTCTATGCACACTACCTTCTCCCGGTGGAGGCATCGCTTGTGGCCTTTTACTCTGGCGCTCAGGAGGACTCGCGGACTAGGCCAGTGCTTTCCCCACAGGAAAGGAAGGTGACAGGATCCCTGCACACTGCCCTTTGCACTGAATAGGGAGCTTTGGGGGACTGTCCCCTCCCCTTCCCCTTAAACCCCGTGCCTCCTCCCCGCTTCCACATCCTAGAGGAAGACGGCATCTGATGGCCAGTTCTTTCTGGGAGTTGTTTCTCGAGTTCAGGGTAGGCGCCTGGTGCCAAGCCCATGTCTCCACCACGGACAGGTGGCCAAGGAGCTGCTGTCTCCTTGAACCCAAAGGCTTTCTGCCCAGACTCCTTCCTCAGAGTGGAGCCCTTTCCCCTGCCCTAATCTTCCCCTCGTGTCTCCTTAGCAGCCAGGCTTCCGTCGCTCTGCAGTGACAGACGTGTCCCTTTCCTTAAAGGCTTACCACAGGTGCCACCACGCTTCTCTCTCAGGCAGAGGGGATGCCCAGTCCAAGATGATTTCGCTCCATGCGGGTTTATCACACTGTGCTGTGGACACTAGCTCCGGCAAGCAGCAGGCAGCATCCCACAAACCCGACTCTGATTTCCCAAAGAATGCTGTGCTTTCCCAGAGGGGATGCCCTGGGAAAGAGGCTTTTGCTCTATGCGGGTTTCTCCCATCGTGCTGTGAATACTAGGCTAAGGCAAGCAACAAAAGCAGCCCACAGAACCGACTCTGATTTCCCAGCGACTGCTATGCTTTCACAGAGGTTTTCAGCTTGTCGCAAACCACACTTCTCTGCTGCTTCCTCAGCAAGGCTTGGTCGTTCGCTCTGTCCCGGCAGGGAAGAAGAGCCGTGGGAGAGCTGGTGCCTCTTGGGCCTTGCTTTCCCGGGCTCCAAGTTCGCGCCCAGGGTTCACCTTGCTAAGCCGAACTAAGCAGACACAGTCACAACCCTGCAGCAGCGTGCGTGGCCTAGCATGGCACTCTATGCCTATGACCATCTCCTGGCCTAGGTAAGGCTTTGCCTTTTGCTCAGGCGCTCAGGCAGACTCGGGGTCTAGGCCAGTGCCTTCACTACAGGAGAGAGGAGGCGACAGGATCCGTGCACACGGCCCGTGCACTTGGATGGGGAACTGTGGGGGACTGTCTCCACTCCTTCCCCGGCACACCCCCTGCCACGAACAACGCTGCCACATATTGGTGGAAGAGGGCATCTGACTGCCCGTTTCTCCATGGGGTTGTTTCTGCGAGTTCCAGGTATGGCACCTGGGGGCAAGCCCGTCTGCCCTTGGGACAGGTGGCCAAGGAGTTGCTGTCCCCTTGGGACCAGAGGCACAGGACAGGCCTGCCTTCTGCCCAGACTCCTTCCTCAGAGTGGAGCACGCGCCCCTGCCCTAGTCGCCCACTCATGTCTCCTTAGCAGCCAGGCTTCCATCTCTCCGCACAGGGAGCGGGTGACACTTGTCTTGCCACTGGCCAGCTGTTCGTGCACAGCAGGCTATCCTGCTTCCTGAAGCTTTCCCGACCCCAAGGCCAACAGCTCCTTCTCTTCCCCGGAGGCGGCGTGCGGCGCCTTCCCCACACTTGCTCCTGGGGAGCGCGGTGACAGATGTGTGCGACCATGCTTCTCTCTCAGGCAGAAGGGATGCTAGGGCAAAGAGTATTTCGCTCCATGCGGGTATCTTCCACCGTGCTGCGGAGACTAGCTCAAGCAAGCATCAGCAGCATCCCCAAACCCAACTCTGATTTCCCAGAGAATGCTGTGCTTTCTTAGAGGGGATGCCCTGGCAAAGAGGCTTTCCCTCTATGCGAGTTTCTCCCATCGTGCTGGGAATACTAGGCTAAGGCAAGCAACAAAAGCAGCCCACAGAACCGCCTCTGATTTCCCATTGACTGCTATGCTTTCACAGAAGTTTTTAGCTTGGCGCAAACCGCACTTCGCTGCTGCTTCCACAGCAAGGCTTTGGTCGTTCGCTCTGTCCCGGCAGGGAAGAAGAGCCGTGGGAGAGCTGGTGCCTCTTGTGCCATGCTTTCCCGGACTCCAAGTTTGCCCCCGTGGTTCACCTTGCTAAGCCGAACTAGCAGACACAGTCACAACCCTGCTCCTGGGGAGCGCGGTGACTGACGTGTGCGACCACGATTCTCTCTCAGGCAGAAGGGATGCTAGGGCAAAGAGTATTTCGCTACATGCGGGTGTCTTCCACCGTGCTGCGGGGAATAGCTCAGGCAAGCAGCAGCAGCATCCCCAAACCCAACTCTGATTTCCCAACGAATGCTGTGCTTTCCCAGGGGAGATGCCCAGGCAAAGAGGCTTTCGCTGTATGCGGGTTTCTCCCACCGCGAGACTGGGCTCGGGCAAGCAGCAGCAGCCCGCAGAACACTTCTCAGCGAATGCTGTGCTTTCGCAGAGGCTTTGTCTTGGAGCAAACATCACTTCGCCGCTGCTTCCTTAGCAAGGCTTCATTCGCATCAGGGAAGAAGAGCTGCGGGAGAGCTGGTGCCTCTTGGGCCTTGCTTTCCAGGGCTCCATGTTCGCGTCCTGGGTTCAACCTGCCAGGACGAACTAAGCAGATATAGCCACAACAGTGCAGTAGCGTGCGTAGCCTAGTATGGCACTCTATGCACACTACCTTCTCCCGGTGGAGGCATCGCTTGTGGCCTTTTACTCTGGCGCTCAGGAGGACTCGCGGACTAGGCCAGTGCTTTCCCCACAGGAAAGGAAGGTGACAGGATCCCTGCACACTGCCCTTTGCACTGAATAGGGAGCTTTGGGGGACTGTCCCCTCTCCTTCCCCTTAAACCCCTGCCTTCTCCACGCTTCCACATCCTAGAGGAAGACGGCATCTGATGGCCAGTTCTTTCTGGGAGTTGTTTCTCGAGTTCAGGGTAGGCGCCTGGTGCCAAGCCCATGTCTCCACCACGGACAGGTGGCCAAGGAGCTGCTGTCTCCTTGAACCCAAAGGCTTTCTGCCCAGACTCCTTCCTCAGAGTGGAGCCCTTTCCCCTGCCCTAATCTTCCCCTCGTGTCTCCTTAGCAGCCAGGCTTCCGTCGCTCTGCCGTGACAGACGTGTCCCTTTCCTTAAAGGCTTACCACAGGTGCCACCACGCTTCTCTCTCAGGCAAAGGGGATGCCAAGTCCAAGATGATTTCGCTCCATGCGGGTATATCACACTGTGCTGTGGACACTAGCTCCGGCAAGCAGCAGGCAGCATCCCACAAACCCGACTCTGATTTCCCAAAGAATGCTGTGCTTTCCCAGAGGGGATGCCCTGGGAAAGAGGCTTTTGCTCTATGCGGGTTTCTCCCATCGTGCTGTGAATACTAGGCTAAGGCAAGCAACAAAAGCAGCCCACAGAACCGACTCTGATTTCCCAGCGACTGCTATGCTTTCACAGAGGTTTTCAGCTTGTCGCAAACCACACTTCTCTGCTGCTTCCTCAGCAAGGCTTGGGTCGTTCGCTCTGTCCCGGCAGGGAAGAAGAGCCGTGGGAGAGCTGGTGCCTCTTGGGCCATGCTTTCCCGGACTCCAAGTTTGCCCCCGTGGTTCACCTTGCTAAGCCGAACTAGCAGACACAGTCACAACCCTGCTCCTGGGGAGCGCGGTGACTGACGTGTGCGACCACGATTCTCTCTCAGGCAGAAGGGATGCTAGGGCAAAGAGTATTTCGCTACATGCGGGTGTCTTCCACCGTGCTGCGTGGAATAGCTCAGGCAAGCAGCAGCAGCATCCCCAAACCCAACTCTGATTTCCCAACGAATGCTGTGCTTTCCCAGGGGAGATGCCCAGGCAAAGAGGCTTTCGCTGTATGCGGGTTTCTCCCACCGCGAGACTGGGCTCGGGCAAGCAGCAGCAGCCCGCAGAACACTTCTCAGCGAATGCTGTGCTTTCGCAGAGGCTTTGTCTTGGAGCAAACATCACTTCGCCGCTGCTTCCTTAGCAAGGCTTCATTCGCATCAGGGAAGAAGAGCTGCGGGAGAGCTGGTGCCTCTTGGGCCTTGCTTTCCAGGGCTCCATGTTCGCGTCCTGGGTTCAACCTGCCAGGACGAACTAAGCAGATATAGCCACAACAGTGCAGTAGCGTGCGTAGCCTAGTATGGCACTCTATGCACACTACCTTCTCCCGGTGGAGGCATCGCTTGTGGCCTTTTACTCTGGCGCTCAGGAGGACTCGCGGACTAGGCCAGTGCTTTCCCCACAGGAAAGGAAGGTGACAGGATCCCTGCACACTGCCCTTTGCACTGAATAGGGAGCTTTGGGGGACTGTCCCCTCTCCTTCCCCTTAAACCCCTGCCTTCTCCACGCTTCCACATCCTAGAGGAAGACGGCATCTGATGGCCAGTTCTTTCTGGGAGTTGTTTCTCGAGTTCAGGGTAGGCGCCTGGTGCCAAGCCCATGTCTCCACCACGGACAGGTGGCCAAGGAGCTGCTGTCTCCTTGAACCCAAAGGCTTTCTGCCCAGACTCCTTCCTCAGAGTGGAGCCCTTTCCCCTGCCCTAATCTTCCCCTCGTGTCTCCTTAGCAGCCAGGCTTCCGTCGCTCTGCCGTGACAGACGTGTCCCTTTCCTTAAAGGCTTACCACAGGTGCCACCACGCTTCTCTCTCAGGCAAAGGGGATGCCAAGTCCAAGATGATTTCGCTCCATGCGGGTATATCACACTGTGCTGTGGACACTAGCTCCGGCAAGCAGCAGGCCGCATCCCACAAACCCGACTCTGATTTCCCAAAGAATGCTGTGCTTTCCCAGAGGGGATGCCCTGGGAAAGAGGCTTTTGCTCTATGCGGGTTTCTCCCATCGTGCTGTGAATACTAGGCTAAGGCAAGCAACAAAAGCAGCCCACAGAACCGACTCTGATTTCCCAGCGACTGCTATGCTTTCACAGAGGTTTTCAGCTTGTCGCAAACCACACTTCTCTGCTGCTTCCTCAGCAAGGCTTGGGTCGTTCGCTCTGTCCCGGCAGGGAAGAAGAGCCGTGGGAGAGCTGGTGCCTCTTGGGCCTTGCTTTCCCGGGCTCCAAGTTCGCGCCCAGGGTTCACCTTGCTAAGCCGAACTAAGCAGACACAGTCACAACCCTGCAGCAGCGTGCGTGGCCTAGCATGGCACTCTATGCCTATGACCATCTCCTGGCCTAGGTAAGGCTTTGCCTTTTGCTCAGGCGCTCAGGCAGACTCGGGGTCTAGGCCAGTGCCTTCACTACAGGAGAGAGGAGGCGACAGGATCCGTGCACACGGCCCGTGCACTTGGATGGGGAACTGTGGGGGACTGTCTCCACTCCTTCCCCGGCACACCCCCTGCCACGAACAACGCTGCCACATATTGGTGGAAGAGGGCATCTGACTGCCCGTTTCTCCATGGGGTTGTTTCTGCGAGTTCCAGGTATGGCACCTGGGGGCAAGCCCGTCTGCCCTTGGGACAGGTGGCCAAGGAGTTGCTGTCCCCTTGGGACCAGAGGCACAGGACAGGCCTGCCTTCTGCCCAGACTCCTTCCTCAGAGTGGAGCACGCGCCCCTGCCCTAGTCGCCCACTCATGTCTCCTTAGCAGCCAGGCTTCCATCTCTCCGCACAGGGAGCGGGTGACACTTGTCTTGCCACTGGCCAGCTGTTCGTGCACAGCAGGCTATCCTGCTTCCTGAAGCTTTCCCGACCCCAAGGCCAACAGCTCCTTCTCTTCCCCGGAGGCGGCGTGCGGCGCCTTCCCCACACTTGCTCCTGGGGAGCGCGGTGACAGATGTGTGCGACCATGCTTCTCTCTCAGGCAGAAGGGATGCTAGGGCAAAGAGTATTTCGCTCCATGCGGGTATCTTCCACCGTGCTGCGGAGACTAGCTCAAGCAAGCATCAGCAGCATCCCCCAACCCAACTCTGATTTCCCAGAGAATGCTGTGCTTTCTTAGAGGGGATGCCCTGGCAAAGAGGCTTTCCCTCTATGCGAGTTTCTCCCATCGTGCTGGGAATACTAGGCTAAGGCAAGCAACAAAAGCAGCCCACAGAACCGGCTCTGATTTCCCATTGACTGCTATGCTTTCACAGAAGCTTTTAGCTTGGCGCAAACCGCACTTCGCTGCTGCTTCCACAGCAAGGCTTTGGTCGTTCGCTCTGTCCCGGCAGGGAAGAAGAGCCGTGGGAGAGCTGGTGCCTCTTGTGCCATGCTTTCCCGGACTCCAAGTTTGCCCCCGTGGTTCACCTTGCTAAGCCGAACTAGCAGACACAGTCACAACCCTGCTCCTGGGGAGCGCGGTGACTGACGTGTGCGACCACGATTCTCTCTCAGGCAGAAGGGATGCTAGGGCAAAGAGTATTTCGCTACATGCGGGTGTCTTCCACCGTGCTGCGGGGAATAGCTCAGGCAAGCAGCAGCAGCATCCCCAAACCCAACTCTGATTTCCCAACGAATGCTGTGCTTTCCCAGGGGAGATGCCCAGGCAAAGAGGCTTTCGCTGTATGCGGGTTTCTCCCACCGCGAGACTGGGCTCGGGCAAGCAGCAACAGCCCGGAAAACACATCTCAGCGAATGCTGTGCTTTCGCAGAGGCTTTGTCTTGGAGCAAACATCACTTCGCCGCTGCTTCCTTAGCAAGGCTTCATTCGCATCAGGGAAGAAGAGCTGCGGGAGAGCTGGTGCCCCTTGGGCCTTGCTTTCCAGGGCTCCATGTTTGCGTCCTGGGTTCAACCTGCCAGGACGAACTAAGCAGATATAGCCACAACAGTGCAGTAGCGTGCGTAGCCTAGTATGGCACTCTATGCACACTACCTTCTCCCGGTGGAGGCATCGCTTGTGGCCTTTTACTCTGGCGCTCAGGAGGACTCGCGGACTAGGCTAGTGCTTTCCCCACAGGAAAGGAAGTTGACAGGATCCCTGCACACTGCCCTTTGCACTGAATAGGGAGCTTTGGGGGACTGTCCCCTCCCCTTCCCCTTAAACCCCGTGCCTCCTCCACGCTTCCACATCCTAGAGGAAGACGGCATCTGATGGCCAGTTCTTTCTGGGAGTTGTTTCTCGAGTTCAGGGTAGGCGCCTGGTGCCAAGCCCATGTCTCCACCACGGAGAGGTGGCCAAGGAGCTGCTGTCTCCTTGAACCCAAAGGCTTTCTGCCCAGACTCCTTCCTCAGAGTGGAGCCCTTTCCCCTGCCCTAATCTTCCCCTCGTGTCTCCTTAGCAGCCAGGCTTCCGTCGCTCTGCAGTGACAGACGTGTCCCTTTCCTTAAAGGCTTACCACAGGTGCCACCACGCTTCTCTCTCAGGCAGAGGGGATGCCCAGTCCAAGATGATTTCGCTCCATGCGGGTTTATGACACTGTGCTGTGGACACTAGCTCCGGCAAGCAGCAGGCCGCATCCCACAAACCCGACTCTGATTTCCCAAAGAATGCTGTGCTTTCCCAGAGGGGATGCCCTGGGAAAGAGGCTTTTGCTCTATGCGGGTTTCTCCCATCGTGCTGTGAATACTAGGCTAAGGCAAGCAACAAAAGCAGCCCACAGAACCGACTCTGATTTCCCAGCGACTGCTATGCTTTCACAGAGGTTTTCAGCTTGTCGCAAACCACACTTCTCTGCTGCTTCCTCAGCAAGGCTTTGGTCGTTCGCTCTGTCCCGGCAGGGAAGAAGAGCCGTGGGAGAGCTGGTGCCTCTTGGGCCTTGCTTTCCCGGGCTCCAAGTTCGCGCCCAGGGTTCACCTTGCTAAGCCGAACTAAGCAGACACAGTCACAACCCTGCAGCAGCGTGCGTGGCCTAGCATGGCACTCTATGCCTATGACCATCTCCTGGCCTAGGTAAGGCTTTGCCTTTTGCTCAGGCGCTCAGGCAGACTCGGGGTCTAGGCCAGTGCCTTCACTACAGGAGAGAGGAGGCGACAGGATCCGTGCACACGGCCCGTGCACTTGGATGGGGAACTGTGGGGGACTGTCTCCACTCCTTCCCCGGCACACCCCCTGCCACGAACAACGCTGCCACATATTGGTGGAAGAGGGCATCTGACTGCCCGTTTCTCCATGGGGTTGTTTCTGCGAGTTCCAGGTATGGCACCTGGGGGCAAGCCCGTCTGCCCTTGGGACAGGTGGCCAAGGAGTTGCTGTCCCCTTGGGACCAGAGGCACAGGACAGGCCTGCCTTCTGCCCAGACTCCTTCCTCAGAGTGGAGCACGCGCCCCTGCCCTAGTCGTCCACTCATGTCTCCTTAGCAGCCAGGCTTCCATCTCTCCGCACAGGGAGCGGGTGACACTTGTCTTGCCACTGGCCAGCTGTTCGTGCACAGCAGGCTATCCTGCTTCCTGAAGCTTTCCCGACCCCAAGGCCAACA
Source organism: Mustela nivalis (assembly GCF_964662115.1). NCBI lineage: Eukaryota > Metazoa > Chordata > Mammalia > Carnivora > Mustelidae > Mustela > Mustela nivalis. The sequence continues at coordinate 841,384 of NW_028136316.1, forward strand.
GCTCCTTCTCTTCCCCGGAGGCGGCGTGCGGCGCCTTCCCCACACTTGCTCCTGGGGAGCGCGGTGACAGATGTGTGCGACCATGCTTCTCTCTCAGGCAGAAGGGATGCTAGGGCAAAGAGTATTTCGCTCCATGCGGGTATCTTCCACCGTGCTGCGGAGACTAGCTCAAGCAAGCATCAGCAGCATCCCCCAACCCAACTCTGATTTCCCAGAGAATGCTGTGCTTTCTTAGAGGGGATGCCCTGGCAAAGAGGCTTTCCCTCTATGCGAGTTTCTCCCATCCTGCTGGGAATACTAGGCTAAGGCAAGCAACAAAAGCAGCCCACAGAACCGGCTCTGATTTCCCATTGACTGCTATGCTTTCACAGAAGTTTTTAGCTTGGCGCAAACCGCACTTCGCTGCTGCTTCCACAGCAAGGCTTTGGTCGTTCGCTCTGTCCCGGCAGGGAAGAAGAGCCGTGGGAGAGCTGGTGCCTCTTGTGCCATGCTTTCCCGGACTCCAAGTTTGCCCCCGTGGTTCACCTTGCTAAGCCGAACTAGCAGACACAGTCACAACCCTGCTCCTGGGGAGCGCGGTGACTGACGTGTGCGACCACGATTCTCTCTCAGGCAGAAGGGATGCTAGGGCAAAGAGTATTTCGCTACATGCGGGTGTCTTCCACCGTGCTGCGGGGAATAGCTCAGGCAAGCAGCAGCAGCATCCCCAAACCCAACTCTGATTTCCCAACGAATGCTGTGCTTTCCCAGGGGAGATGCCCAGGCAAAGAGGCTTTCGCTGTATGCGGGTTACTCCCACCGCGAGACTGGGCTCGGGCAAGCAGCAGCAGCCCGCAGAACACTTCTCAGCGAATGCTGTGCTTTCGCAGAGGCTTTGTCTTGGAGCAAACATCACTTCGCCGCTGCTTCCTTAGCAAGGCTTCATTCGCATCAGGGAAGAAGAGCTGCGGGAGAGCTGGTGCCTCTTGGGCCTTGCTTTCCAGGGCTCCATGTTCGCGTCCTGGGTTCAACCTGCCAGGACAAACTAAGCAGATATAGCCACAACAGTGCAGTAGCGTGCGTAGCCTAGTATGGCACTCTATGCACACTACCTTCTCCCGGTGGAGGCATCGCATGTGGCCTTTTACTCTGGCGCTCAAAAGGACTCGCGGACTAGGCCAGTGCTTTCCCCACAGGAAAGGAAGGTGACAGGATCCCTGCACACTGCCCTTTGCACTGAATAGGGAGCTTTGGGGGACTGTCCCCTCCCCTTCCCCTTAAACCCCGTGCCTCCTCCACGCTTCCACATCCTAGAGGAAGACGGCATCTGATGGCCAGTTCTTTCTGGGAGTTGTTTCTCGAGTTCAGGGTAGGCGCCTGGTGCCAAGCCCACGTCTCCACCACGGACAGGTGGCCAAGGAGCTGCTGTCTCCTTGAACCCAAAGGCTTTCTGCCCAGACTCCTTCCTCAGAGTGGAGCCCTTTCCCCTGCCCTAATCTTCCCCTCGTGTCTCCTTAGCAGCCAGGCTTCCGTCGCTCTGCAGTGACAGACGTGTCCCTTTCCTTAAAGGCTTACCACAGGTGCCACCACGCTTCTCTCTCAGGCAGAGGGGATGCCCAGTCCAAGATGATTTCGCTCCATGCGGGTTTATCACACTGTGCTGTGGACACTAGCTCCGGCAAGCAGCAGGCCGCATCCCACAAACCCGACTCTGATTTCCCAAAGAATGCTGTGCTTTCCCAGAGGGGATGCCCTGGGAAAGAGGCTTTTGCTCTATGCGGGTTTCTCCCATCGTGCTGTGAATACTAGGCTAAGGCAAGCAACAAAAGCAGCCCACAGAACCGACTCTGATTTCCCAGCGACTGCTATGCTTTCACAGAGGTTTTCAGCTTGTCGCAAACCACACTTCTCTGCTGCTTCCTCAGCAAGGCTTTGGTCGTTCGCTCTGTCCCGGCAGGGAAGAAGAGCCGTGGGAGAGCTGGTGCCTCTTGGGCCTTGCTTTCCCGGGCTCCAAGTTCGCGCCCAGGGTTCACCTTGCTAAGCCGAACTAAGCAGACACAGTCACAACCCTGCAGCAGCGTGCGTGGCCTAGCATGGCACTCTATGCCTATGACCATCTCCTGGCCTAGGTAAGGCTTTGCCTTTTGCTCAGGCGCTCAGGCAGACTCGGGGTCTAGGCCAGTGCCTTCACTACAGGAGAGAGGAGGCGACAGGATCCGTGCACACGGCCCGTGCACTTGGATGGGGAACTGTGGGGGACTGTCTCCACTCCTTCCCCGGCACACCCCCTGCCACGAACAACGCTGCCACATATTGGTGGAAGAGGGCATCTGACTGCCCGTTTCTCCATGGGGTTGTTTCTGCGAGTTCCAGGTATGGCACCTGGGGGCAAGCCCGTCTGCCCTTGGGACAGGTGGCCAAGGAGTTGCTGTCCCCTTGGGACCAGAGGCACAGGACAGGCCTGCCTTCTGCCCAGACTCCTTCCTCAGAGTGGAGCACGCGCCCCTGCCCTAGTCGTCCACTCATGTCTCCTTAGCAGCCAGGCTTCCATCTCTCCGCACAGGGAGCGGGTGACACTTGTCTTGCCACTGGCCAGCTGTTCGTGCACAGCAGGCTATCCTGCTTCCTGAAGCTTTCCCGACCCCAAGGCCAACAGCTCCTTCTCTTCCCCGGAGGCGGCGTGCGGCGCCTTCCCCACACTTGCTCCTGGGGAGCGCGGTGACAGATGTGTGCGACCATGCTTCTCTCTCAGGCAGAAGGGATGCTAGGGCAAAGAGTATTTCGCTCCATGCGGGTATCTTCCACCGTGCTGCGGAGACTAGCTCAAGCAAGCATCAGCAGCATCCCCAAACCCAACTCTGATTTCCCAGAGAATGCTGTGCTTTCTTAGAGGGGATGCCCTGGCAAAGAGGCTTTCCCTCTATGCGAGTTTCTCCCATCCTGCTGGGAATACTAGGCTAAGGCAAGCAACAAAAGCAGCCCACAGAACCGGCTCTGATTTCCCATTGACTGCTATGCTTTCACAGAAGCTTTTAGCTTGGCGCAAACCGCACTTCGCTGCTGCTTCCACAGCAAGGCTTTGGTCGTTCGCTCTGTCCCGGCAGGGAAGAAGAGCCGTGGGAGAGCTGGTGCCTCTTGTGCCATGCTTTCCCGGACTCCAAGTTTGCCCCCGTGGTTCACCTTGCTAAGCCGAACTAGCAGACACAGTCACAACCCTGCTCCTGGGGAGCGCGGTGACTGACGTGTGCGACCACGATTCTCTCTCAGGCAGAAGGGATGCTAGGGCAAAGAGTATTTCGCTACATGCGCGTGTCTTCCACCGTGCTGCGGGGAATAGCTCAGGCAAGCAGCAGCAGCATCCCCAAACCCAACTCTGATTTCCCAACGAATGCTGTGCTTTCCCAGGGGAGATGCCCAGGCAAAGAGGCTTTCGCTGTATGCGGGTTTCTCCCACCGCGAGACTGGGCTCGGGCAAGCAGCAGCAGCCCGCAGAACACTTCTCAGCGAATGCTGTGCTTTCGCAGAGGCTTTGTCTTGGAGCAAACATCACTTCGCCGCTGCTTCCTTAGCAAGGCTTCATTCGCATCAGGGAAGAAGAGCTGCGGGAGAGCTGGTGCCTCTTGGGCCTTGCTTTCCAGGGCTCCATGTTCGCGTCCTGGGTTCAACCTGCCAGGACAAACTAAGCAGATATAGCCACAACAGTGCAGTAGCGTGCGTAGCCTAGTATGGCACTCTATGCACACTACCTTCTCCCGGTGGAGGCATCGCATGTGGCCTTTTACTCTGGCGCTCAAAAGGACTCGCGGACTAGGCCAGTGCTTTCCCCACAGGAAAGGAAGGTGACAGGATCCCTGCACACTGCCCTTTGCACTGAATAGGGAGCTTTGGGGGACTGTCCCCTCCCCTTCCCCTTAAACCCCGTGCCTCCTCCACGCTTCCACATCCTAGAGGAAGACGGCATCTGATGGCCAGTTCTTTCTGGGAGTTGTTTCTCGAGTTCAGGGTAGGCGCCTGGTGCCAAGCCCACGTCTCCACCACGGACAGGTGGCCAAGGAGCTGCTGTCTCCTTGAACCCAAAGGCTTTCTGCCCAGACTCCTTCCTCAGAGTGGAGCCCTTTCCCCTGCCCTAATCTTCCCCTCGTGTCTCCTTAGCAGCCAGGCTTCCGTCGCTCTGCAGTGACAGACGTGTCCCTTTCCTTAAAGGCTTACCACAGGTGCCACCACGCTTCTCTCTCAGGCAGAGGGGATGCCCAGTCCAAGATGATTTCGCTCCATGCGGGTTTATCACACTGTGCTGTGGACACTAGCTCCGGCAAGCAGCAGGCCGCATCCCACAAACCCGACTCTGATTTCCCAAAGAATGCTGTGCTTTCCCAGAGGGGATGCCCTGGGAAAGAGGCTTTTGCTCTATGCGGGTTTCTCCCATCGTGCTGTGAATACTAGGCTAAGGCAAGCAACAAAAGCAGCCCACAGAACCGACTCTGATTTCCCAGCGACTGCTATGCTTTCACAGAGGTTTTCAGCTTGTCGCAAACCACACTTCTCTGCTGCTTCCTCAGCAAGGCTTGGTCGTTCGCTCTGTCCCGGCAGGGAAGAAGAGCCGTGGGAGAGCTGGTGCCTCTTGGGCCTTGCTTTCCCGGGCTCCAAGTTCGCGCCCAGGGTTCACCTTGCTAAGCCGAACTAAGCAGACACAGTCACAACCCTGCAGCAGCGTGCGTGGCCTAGCATGGCACTCTATGCCTATGACCATCTCCTGGCCTAGGTAAGGCTTTGCCTTTTGCTCAGGCGCTCAGGCAGACTCGGGGTCTAGGCCAGTGCCTTCACTACAGGAGAGAGGAGGCGACAGGATCCGTGCACACGGCCCGTGCACTTGGATGGGGAACTGTGGGGGACTGTCTCCACTCCTTCCCCGGCACACCCCCTGCCACGAACAACGCTGCCACATATTGGTGGAAGAGGGCATCTGACTGCCCGTTTCTCCATGGGGTTGTTTCTGCGAGTTCCAGGTATGGCACCTGGGGGCAAGCCCGTCTGCCCTTGGGACAGGTGGCCAAGGAGTTGCTGTCCCCTTGGGACCAGAGGCACAGGACAGGCCTGCCTTCTGCCCAGACTCCTTCCTCAGAGTGGAGCACGCGCCCCTGCCCTAGTCGTCCACTCATGTCTCCTTAGCAGCCAGGCTTCCATCTCTCCGCACAGGGAGCGGGTGACACTTGTCTTGCCACTGGCCAGCTGTTCGTGCACAGCAGGCTATCCTGCTTCCTGAAGCTTTCCCGACCCCAAGGCCAACAGCTCCTTCTCTTCCCCGGAGGCGGCGTGCGGCGCCTTCCCCACACTTGCTCCTGGGGAGCGCGGTGACAGATGTGTGCGACCATGCTTCTCTCTCAGGCAGAAGGGATGCTAGGGCAAAGAGTATTTCGCTCCATGCGGGTATCTTCCACCGTGCTGCGGAGACTAGCTCAAGCAAGCATCAGCAGCATCCCCCAACCCAACTCTGATTTCCCAGAGAATGCTGTGCTTTCTTAGAGGGGATGCCCTGGCAAAGAGGCTTTCCCTCTATGCGAGTTTCTCCCATCCTGCTGGGAATACTAGGCTAAGGCAAGCAACAAAAGCAGCCCACAGAACCGGCTCTGATTTCCCATTGACTGCTATGCTTTCACAGAAGCTTTTAGCTTGGCGCAAACCGCACTTCGCTGCTGCTTCCACAGCAAGGCTTTGGTCGTTCGCTCTGTCCCGGCAGGGAAGAAGAGCCGTGGGAGAGCTGGTGCCTCTTGTGCCATGCTTTCCCGGACTCCAAGTTTGCCCCCGTGGTTCACCTTGCTAAGCCGAACTAGCAGACACAGTCACAACCCTGCTCCTGGGGAGCGCGGTGACTGACGTGTGCGACCACGATTCTCTCTCAGGCAGAAGGGATGCTAGGGCAAAGAGTATTTCGCTACATGCGGGTGTCTTCCACCGTGCTGCGGGGAATAGCTCAGGCAAGCAGCAGCAGCATCCCCAAACCCAACTCTGATTTCCCAACGAATGCTGTGCTTTCCCAGGGGAGATGCCCAGGCAAAGAGGCTTTCGCTGTATGCGGGTTTCTCCCACCGCGAGACTGGGCTCGGGCAAGCAGCAGCAGCCCGCAGAACACTTCTCAGCGAATGCTGTGCTTTCGCAGAGGCTTTGTCTTGGAGCAAACATCACTTCGCCGCTGCTTCCTTAGCAAGGCTTCATTCGCATCAGGGAAGAAGAGCTGCGGGAGAGCTGGTGCCTCTTGGGCCTTGCTTTCCAGGGCTCCATGTTCGCGTCCTGGGTTCAACCTGCCAGGACAAACTAAGCAGATATAGCCACAACAGTGCAGTAGCGTGCGTAGCCTAGTATGGCACTCTATGCACACTACCTTCTCCCGGTGGAGGCATCGCTTGTGGCCTTTTACTCTGGCGCTCAGGAGGACTCGCGGACTAGGCCAGTGCTTTCCCCACAGGAAAGGAAGGTGACAGGATCCCTGCACACTGCCCTTTGCACTGAATAGGGAGCTTTGGGGGACTGTCCCCTCCCCTTCCCCTTAAACCCCGTGCCTCCTCCACGCTTCCACATCCTAGAGGAAGACGGCATCTGATGGCCAGTTCTTTCTGGGAGTTGTTTCTCGAGTTCAGGGTAGGCGCCTGGTGCCAAGCCCACGTCTCCACCACGGACAGATGGCCAAGGAGCTGCTGTCTCCTTGAACCCAAAGGCTTTCTGCCCAGACTCCTTCCTCAGAGTGGAGCCCTTTCCCCTGCCCTAATCTTCCCCTCGTGTCTCCTTAGCAGCCAGGCTTCCGTCGCTCTGCCGTGACAGACGTGTCCCTTTCCTTAAAGGCTTACCACAGGTGCCACCACGCTTCTCTCTCAGGCAAAGGGGATGCCAAGTCCAAGATGATTTCGCTCCATGCGGGTATATCACACTGTGCTGTGGACACTAGCTCCGGCAAGCAGCAGGCAGCATCCCACAAACCCGACTCTGATTTCCCAAAGAATGCTGTGCTTTCCCAGAGGGGATGCCCTGGGAAAGAGGCTTTTGCTCTATGCGGGTTTCTCCCATCGTGCTGTGAATACTAGGCTAAGGCAAGCAACAAAAGCAGCCCACAGAACCGACTCTGATTTCCCAGCGACTGCTATGCTTTCACAGAGGTTTTCAGCTTGTCGCAAACCACACTTCTCTGCTGCTTCCTCAGCAAGGCTTGGGTCGTTCGCTCTGTCCCGGCAGGGAAGAAGAGCCGTGGGAGAGCTGGTGCCTCTTGGGCCATGCTTTCCCGGACTCCAAGTTTGCCCCCGTGGTTCACCTTGCTAAGCCGAACTAGCAGACACAGTCACAACCCTGCTCCTGGGGAGCGCGGTGACTGACGTGTGCGACCACGATTCTCTCTCAGGCAGAAGGGATGCTAGGGCAAAGAGTATTTCGCTACATGCGGGTGTCTTCCACCGTGCTGCGTGGAATAGCTCAGGCAAGCAGCAGCAGCATCCCCAAACCCAACTCTGATTTCCCAACGAATGCTGTGCTTTCCCAGGGGAGATGCCCAGGCAAAGAGGCTTTCGCTGTATGCGGGTTTCTCCCACCGCGAGACTGGGCTCGGGCAAGCAGCAGCAGCCCGCAGAACACTTCTCAGCGAATGCTGTGCTTTCGCAGAGGCTTTGTCTTGGAGCAAACATCACTTCGCCGCTGCTTCCTTAGCAAGGCTTCATTCGCATCAGGGAAGAAGAGCTGCGGGAGAGCTGGTGCCTCTTGGGCCTTGCTATCCAGGGCTCCATGTTCGCGTCCTGGGTTCAACCTGCCAGGACGAACTAAGCAGATATAGCCACAACAGTGCAGTAGCGTGCGTAGCCTAGTATGGCACTCTATGCACACTACCTTCTCCCGGTGGAGGCATCGCTTGTGGCCTTTTACTCTGGCGCTCAGGAGGACTCGCGGACTAGGCCAGTGCTTTCCCCACAGGAAAGGAAGGTGACAGGATCCCTGCACACTGCCCTTTGCACTGAATAGGGAGCTTTGGGGGACTGTCCCCTCTCCTTCCCCTTAAACCCCTGCCTTCTCCACGCTTCCACATCCTAGAGGAAGACGGCATCTGATGGCCAGTTCTTTCTGGGAGTTGTTTCTCGAGTTCAGGGTAGGCGCCTGGTGCCAAGCCCATGTCTCCACCACGGACAGGTGGCCAAGGAGCTGCTGTCTCCTTGAACCCAAAGGCTTTCTGCCCAGACTCCTTCCTCAGAGTGGAGCCCTTTCCCCTGCCCTAATCTTCCCCTCGTGTCTCCTTAGCAGCCAGGCTTCCGTCGCTCTGCCGTGACAGACGTGTCCCTTTCCTTAAAGGCTTACCACAGGTGCCACCACGCTTCTCTCTCAGGCAGAGGGGATGCCCAGTCCAAGATGATTTCGCTCCATGCGGGTTTATCACACTGTGCTGTGGACACTAGCTCCGGCAAGCAGCAGGCCGCATCCCACAAACCCGACTCTGATTTCCCAAAGAATGCTGTGCTTTCCCAGAGGGGATGCCCTGGGAAAGAGGCTTTTGCTCTATGCGGGTTTCTCCCATCGTGCTGTGAATACTAGGCTAAGGCAAGCAACAAAAGCAGCCCACAGAACCGACTCTGATTTCCCAGCGACTGCTATGCTTTCACAGAGGTTTTCAGCTTGTCGCAAACCACACTTCTCTGCTGCTTCCTCAGCAAGGCTTGGGTCGTTCGCTCTGTCCCGGCAGGGAAGAAGAGCCGTGGGAGAGCTGGTGCCTCTTGGGCCTTGCTTTCCCGGGCTCCAAGTTCGCGCCCAGGGTTCACCTTGCTAAGCCGAACTAAGCAGACACAGTCACAACCCTGCAGCAGCGTGCGTGGCCTAGCATGGCACTCTATGCCTATGACCATCTCCTGGCCTAGGTAAGGCTTTGCCTTTTGCTCAGGCGCTCAGGCAGACTCGGGGTCTAGGCCAGTGCCTTCACTACAGGAGAGAGGAGGCGACAGGATCCGTGCACACGGCCCGTGCACTTGGATGGGGAACTGTGGGGGACTGTCTCCACTCCTTCCCCGGCACACCCCCTGCCACGAACAACGCTGCCACATATTGGTGGAAGAGGGCATCTGACTGCCCGTTTCTCCATGGGGTTGTTTCTGCGAGTTCCAGGTATGGCACCTGGGGGCAAGCCCGTCTGCCCTTGGGACAGGTGGCCAAGGAGTTGCTGTCCCCTTGGGACCAGAGGCACAGGACAGGCCTGCCTTCTGCCCAGACTCCTTCCTCAGAGTGGAGCACGCGCCCCTGCCCTAGTCGTCCACTCATGTCTCCTTAGCAGCCAGGCTTCCATCTCTCCGCACAGGGAGCGGGTGACACTTGTCTTGCCACTGGCCAGCTGTTCGTGCACAGCAGGCTATCCTGCTTCCTGAAGCTTTCCCGACCCCAAGGCCAACAGCTCCTTCTCTTCCCCGGAGGCGGCGTGCGGCGCCTTCCCCACACTTGCTCCTGGGGAGCGCGGTGACAGATGTGTGCGACCATGCTTCTCTCTCAGGCAGAAGGGATGCTAGGGCAAAGAGTATTTCGCTCCATGCGGGTATCTTCCACCGTGCTGCGGAGACTAGCTCAAGCAAGCATCAGCAGCATCCCCCAACCCAACTCTGATTTCCCAGAGAATGCTGTGCTTTCTTAGAGGGGATGCCCTGGCAAAGAGGCTTTCCCTCTATGCGAGTTTCTCCCATCGTGCTGGGAATACTAGGCTAAGGCAAGCAACAAAAGCAGCCCACAGAACCGGCTCTGATTTCCCATTGACTGCTATGCTTTCACAGAAGTTTTTAGCTTGGCGCAAACCGCACTTCGCTGCTGCTTCCACAGCAAGGCTTTGGTCGTTCGCTCTGTCCCGGCAGGGAAGAAGAGCCGTGGGAGAGCTGGTGCCTCTTGTGCCATGCTTTCCCGGACTCCAAGTTTGCCCCCGTGGTTCACCTTGCTAAGCCGAACTAGCAGACACAGTCACAACCCTGCTCCTGGGGAGCGCGGTGACTGACGTGTGCGACCACGATTCTCTCTCAGGCAGAAGGGATGCTAGGGCAAAGAGTATTTCGCTACATGCGGGTGTCTTCCACCGTGCTGCGGGGAATAGCTCAGGCAAGCAGCAGCAGCATCCCCAAACCCAACTCTGATTTCCCAACGAATGCTGTGCTTTCCCAGGGGAGATGCCCAGGCAAAGAGGCTTTCGCTGTATGCGGGTTTCTCCCACCGCGAGACTGGGCTCGGGCAAGCAGCAGCAGCCCGCAGAACACTTCTCAGCGAATGCTGTGCTTTCGCAGAGGCTTTGTCTTGGAGCAAACATCACTTCGCCGCTGCTTCCTTAGCAAGGCTTCATTCGCATCAGGGAAGAAGAGCTGCGGGAGAGCTGGTGCCTCTTGGGCCTTGCTTTCCAGGGCTCCATGTTCGCGTCCTGGGTTCAACCTGCCAGGACAAACTAAGCAGATATAGCCACAACAGTGCAGTAGCGTGCGTAGCCTAGTATGGCACTCTATGCACACTACCTTCTCCCGGTGGAGGCATCGCATGTGGCCTTTTACTCTGGCGCTCAAAAGGACTCGCGGACTAGGCCAGTGCTTTCCCCACAGGAAAGGAAGGTGACAGGATCCCTGCACACTGCCCTTTGCACTGAATAGGGAGCTTTGGGGGACTGTCCCCTCCCCTTCCCCTTAAACCCCGTGCCTCCTCCACGCTTCCACATCCTAGAGGAAGATGGCATCTGATGGCCAGTTCTTTCTGGGAGTTGTTTCTCGAGTTCAGGGTAGGCGCCTGGTGCCAAGCCCACGTCTCCACCACGGACAGGTGGCCAAGGAGCTGCTGTCTCCTTGAACCCAAAGGCTTTCTGCCCAGACTCCTTCCTCAGAGTGGAGCCCTTTCCCCTGCCCTAATCTTCCCCTCGTGTCTCCTTAGCAGCCAGGCTTCCGTCGCTCTGCAGTGACAGACGTGTCCCTTTCCTTAAAGGCTTACCACAGGTGCCACCACGCTTCTCTCTCAGGCAGAGGGGATGCCCAGTCCAAGATGATTTCGCTCCATGCGGGTTTATCACACTGTGCTGTGGACACTAGCTCCGGCAAGCAGCAGGCCGCATCCCACAAACCCGACTCTGATTTCCGAAAGAATGCTGTGCTTTCCCAGAGGGGATGCCCTGGGAAAGAGGCTTTTGCTCTATGCGGGTTTCTCCCATCGTGCTGTGAATACTAGGCTAAGGCAAGCAACAAAAGCAGCCCACAGAACCGACTCTGATTTCCCAGCGACTGCTATGCTTTCACAGAGGTTTTCAGCTTGTCGCAAACCACACTTCTCTGCTGCTTCCTCAGCAAGGCTTGGGTCGTTCGCTCTGTCCCGGCAGGGAAGAAGAGCCGTGGGAGAGCTGGTGCCTCTTGGGCCTTGCTTTCCCGGGCTCCAAGTTCGCGCCCAGGGTTCACCTTGCTAAGCCGAACTAAGCAGACACAGTCACAACCCTGCAGCAGCGTGCGTGGCCTAGCATGGCACTCTATGCCTATGACCATCTCCTGGCCTAGGTAAGGCTTTGCCTTTTGCTCAGGCGCTCAGGCAGACTCGGGGTCTAGGCCAGTGCCTTCACTACAGGAGAGAGGAGGCGACAGGATCCGTGCACACGGCCCGTGCACTTGGATGGGGAACTGTGGGGGACTGTCTCCACTCCTTCCCCGGCACACCCCCTGCCACGAACAACGCTGCCACATATTGGTGGAAGAGGGCATCTGACTGCCCGTTTCTCCATGGGGTTGTTTCTGCGAGTTCCAGGTATGGCACCTGGGGGCAAGCCCGTCTGCCCTTGGGACAGGTGGCCAAGGAGTTGCTGTCCCCTTGGGACCAGAGGCACAGGACAGGCCTGCCTTCTGCCCAGACTCCTTCCTCAGAGTGGAGCACGCGCCCCTGCCCTAGTCGCCCACTCATGTCTCCTTAGCAGCCAGGCTTCCATCTCTCCGCACAGGGAGCGGGTGACACTTGTCTTGCCACTGGCCAGCTGTTCGTGCACAGCAGGCTATCCTGCTTCCTGAAGCTTTCCCGACCCCAAGGCCAACAGCTCCTTCTCTTCCCCGGAGGCGGCGTGCGGCGCCTTCCCCACACTTATTCCTGGGGAGCGCGGTGACAGATGTGTGCGACCATGCTTCTCTCTCAGGCAGAAGGGATGCTAGGGCAAAGAGTATTTCGCTCCATGCGGGTATCTTCCACCGTGCTGCGGAGACTAGCTCAAGCAAGCATCAGCAGCATCCCCAAACCCAACTCTGATTTCCCTGAGAATGCTGTGCTTTCTTAGAGGGGATGCCCTGGCAAAGAGGCTTTCCCTCTATGCGAGTTTCTCCCATCGTGCTGGGAATACTAGGCTAAGGCATGCAACAAAAGCAGCCCACAGAACCGGCTCTGATTTCCCATTGACTGCTATGCTTTCACAGAAGTTTTTAGCTTGGCGCAAACCGCACTTCGCTGCTGCTTCCACAGCAAGGCTTTGGTCGTTCGCTCTGTCCCGGCAGGGAAGAAGAGCCGTGGGAGAGCTGGTGCCTCTTGTGCCATGCTTTCCCGGACTCCAAGTTTGCCCCCGTGGTTCACCTTGCTAAGCCGAACTAGCAGACACAGTCACAACCCTGCTCCTGGGGAGCGCGGTGACTGACGTGTGCGACCACGATTCTCTCTCAGGCAGAAGGGATGCTAGGGCAAAGAGTATTTCGCTACATGCGGGTGTCTTCCACCGTGCTGCGGGGAATAGCTCAGGCAAGCAGCAGCAGCATCCCCAAACCCAACTCTGATTTCCCAACGAATGCTGTGCTTTCCCAGGGGAGATGCCCAGGCAAAGAGGCTTTCGCTGTATGCGGGTTTCTCCCACCGCGAGACTGGGCTCGGGCAAGCAGCAGCAGCCCGCAGAACACTTCTCAGCGAATGCTGTGCTTTCGCAGAGGCTTTGTCTTGGAGCAAACATCACTTCGCCGCTGCTTCCTTAGCAAGGCTTCATTCGCATCAGGGAAGAAGAGCTGCGGGAGAGCTGGTGCCTCTTGGGCCTTGCTTTCCAGGGCTCCATGTTCGCGTCCTGGGTTCAACCTGCCAGGACGAACTAAGCAGATATAGCCACAACAGTGCAGTAGCGTGCGTAGCCTAGTATGGCACTCTATGCACACTACCTTCTCCCGGTGGAGGCATCGCTTGTGGCCTTTTACTCTGGCGCTCAGGAGGACTCGCGGACTAGGCCAGTGCTTTCCCCACAGGAAAGGAAGGTGACAGGATCCCTGCACACTGCCCTTTGCACTGAATAGGGAGCTTTGGGGGACTGTCCCCTCTCCTTCCCCTTAAACCCCTGCCTTCTCCACGCTTCCACATCCTAGAGGAAGACGGCATCTGATGGCCAGTTCTTTCTGGGAGTTGTTTCTCGAGTTCAGGGTAGGCGCCTGGTGCCAAGCCCATGTCTCCACCACGGACAGGTGGCCAAGGAGCTGCTGTCTCCTTGAACCCAAAGGCTTTCTGCCCAGACTCCTTCCTCAGAGTGGAGCCCTTTCCCCTGCCCTAATCTTCCCCTCGTGTCTCCTTAGCAGCCAGGCTTCCGTCGCTCTGCCGTGACAGACGTGTCCCTTTCCTTAAAGGCTTACCACAGGTGCCACCACGCTTCTCTCTCAGGCAAAGGGGATGCCAAGTCCAAGATGATTTCGCTCCATGCGGGTATATCACACTGTGCTGTGGACACTAGCTCCGGCAAGCAGCAGGCAGCATCCCACAAACCCGACTCTGATTTCCCAAAGAATGCTGTGCTTTCCCAGAGGGGATGCCCTGGGAAAGAGGCTTTTGCTCTATGCGGGTTTCTCCCATCGTGCTGTGAATACTAGGCTAAGGCAAGCAACAAAAGCAGCCCACAGAACCGACTCTGATTTCCCAGCGACTGCTATGCTTTCACAGAGGTTTTCAGCTTGTCGCAAACCACACTTCTCTGCTGCTTCCTCAGCAAGGCTTGGGTCGTTCGCTCTGTCCCGGCAGGGAAGAAGAGCCGTGGGAGAGCTGGTGCCTCTTGGGCCATGCTTTCCCGGACTCCAAGTTTGCCCCCGTGGTTCACCTTGCTAAGCCGAACTAGCAGACACAGTCACAACCCTGCTCCTGGGGAGCGCGGTGACTGACGTGTGCGACCACGATTCTCTCTCAGGCAGAAGGGATGCTAGGGCAAAGAGTATTTCGCTACATGCGGGTGTCTTCCACCGTGCTGCGTGGAATAGCTCAGGCAAGCAGCAGCAGCATCCCCAAACCCAACTCTGATTTCCCAACGAATGCTGTGCTTTCCCAGGGGAGATGCCCAGGCAAAGAGGCTTTCGCTGTATGCGGGTTTCTCCCACCGCGAGACTGGGCTCGGGCAAGCAGCAGCAGCCCGCAGAACACTTCTCAGCGAATGCTGTGCTTTCGCAGAGGCTTTGTCTTGGAGCAAACATCACTTCGCCGCTGCTTCCTTAGCAAGGCTTCATTCGCATCAGGGAAGAAGAGCTGCGGGAGAGCTGGTGCCTCTTGGGCCTTGCTTTCCAGGGCTCCATGTTCGCGTCCTGGGTTCAACCTGCCAGGACGAACTAAGCAGATATAGCCACAACAGTGCAGTAGCGTGCGTAGCCTAGTATGGCACTCTATGCACACTACCTTCTCCCGGTGGAGGCATCGCTTGTGGCCTTTTACTCTGGCGCTCAGGAGGACTCGCGGACTAGGCCAGTGCTTTCCCCACAGGAAAGGAAGGTGACAGGATCCCTGCACACTGCCCTTTGCACTGAATAGGGAGCTTTGGGGGACTGTCCCCTCTCCTTCCCCTTAAACCCCTGCCTTCTCCACGCTTCCACATCCTAGAGGAAGACGGCATCTGATGGCCAGTTCTTTCTGGGAGTTGTTTCTCGAGTTCAGGGTAGGCGCCTGGTGCCAAGCCCATGTCTCCACCACGGACAGGTGGCCAAGGAGCTGCTGTCTCCTTGAACCCAAAGGCTTTCTGCCCAGACTCCTTCCTCAGAGTGGAGCCCTTTCCCCTGCCCTAATCTTCCCCTCGTGTCTCCTTAGCAGCCAGGCTTCCGTCGCTCTGCCGTGACAGACGTGTCCCTTTCCTTAAAGGCTTACCACAGGTGCCACCACGCTTCTCTCTCAGGCAAAGGGGATGCCAAGTCCAAGATGATTTCGCTCCATGCGGGTATATCACACTGTGCTGTGGACACTAGCTCCGGCAAGCAGCAGGCAGCATCCCACAAACCCGACTCTGATTTCCCAAAGAATGCTGTGCTTTCCCAGAGGGGATGCCCTGGGAAAGAGGCTTTTGCTCTATGCGGGTTTCTCCCATCGTGCTGTGAATACTAGGCTAAGGCAAGCAACAAAAGCAGCCCACAGAACCGACTCTGATTTCCCAGCGACTGCTATGCTTTCACAGAGGTTTTCAGCTTGTCGCAAACCACACTTCTCTGCTGCTTCCTCAGCAAGGCTTGGGTCGTTCGCTCTGTCCCGGCAGGGAAGAAGAGCCGTGGGAGAGCTGGTGCCTCTTGGGCCTTGCTTTCCCGGGCTCCAAGTTCGCGCCCAGGGTTCACCTTGCTAAGCCGAACTAAGCAGACACAGTCACAACCCTGCAGCAGCGTGCGTGGCCTAGCATGGCACTCTATGCCTATGACCATCTCCTGGCCTAGGTAAGGCTTTGCCTTTTGCTCAGGCGCTCAGGCAGACTCGGGGTCTAGGCCAGTGCCTTCACTACAGGAGAGAGGAGGCGACAGGATCCGTGCACACGGCCCGTGCACTTGGATGGGGAACTGTGGGGGACTGTCTCCACTCCTTCCCCGGCACACCCCCTGCCACGAACAACGCTGCCACATATTGGTGGAAGAGGGCATCTGACTGCCCGTTTCTCCATGGGGTTGTTTCTGCGAGTTCCAGGTATGGCACCTGGGGGCAAGCCCGTCTGCCCTTGGGACAGGTGGCCAAGGAGTTGCTGTCCCCTTGGGACCAGAGGCACAGGACAGGCCTGCCTTCTGCCCAGACTCCTTCCTCAGAGTGGAGCACGCGCCCCTGCCCTAGTCGCCCACTCATGTCTCCTTAGCAGCCAGGCTTCCATCTCTCCGCACAGGGAGCGGGTGACACTTGTCTTGCCACTGGCCAGCTGTTCGTGCACAGCAGGCTATCCTGCTTCCTGAAGCTTTCCCGACCCCAAGGCCAACAGCTCCTTCTCTTCCCCGGAGGCGGCGTGCGGCGCCTTCCCCACACTTGCTCCTGGGGAGCGCGGTGACAGATGTGTGCGACCATGCTTCTCTCTCAGGCAGAAGGGATGCTAGGGCAAAGAGTATTTCGCTCCATGCGGGTATCTTCCACCGTGCTGCGGAGACTAGCTCAAGCAAGCATCAGCAGCATCCCCCAACCCAACTCTGATTTCCCAGAGAATGCTGTGCTTTCTTAGAGGGGATGCCCTGGCAATGAGGCTTTCCCTCTATGCGAGTTTCTCCCATCGTGCTGGGAATACTAGGCTAAGGCAAGCAACAAAAGCAGCCCACAGAACCGGCTCTGATTTCCCATTGACTGCTATGCTTTCACAGAAGTTTTTAGCTTGGCGCAAACCGCACTTCGCTGCTGCTTCCACAGCAAGGCTTTGGTCGTTCGCTCTGTCCCGGCAGGGAAGAAGAGCCGTGGGAGAGCTGGTGCCTCTTGTGCCATGCTTTCCCGGACTCCAAGTTTGCCCCCGTGGTTCACCTTGCTAAGCCGAACTAGCAGACACAGTCACAACCCTGCTCCTGGGGAGCGCGGTGACTGACGTGTGCGACCACGATTCTCTCTCAGGCAGAAGGGATGCTAGGGCAAAGAGTATTTCGCTACATGCGGGTGTCTTCCACCGTGCTGCGGGGAATAGCTCAGGCAAGCAGCAGCAGCATCCCCAAACCCAACTCTGATTTCCCAACGAATGCTGTGCTTTCCCAGGGGAGATGCCCAGGCAAAGAGGCTTTCGCTGTATGCGGGTTTCTCCCACCGCGAGACTGGGCTCGGGCAAGCAGCAACAGCCCGGAAAACACATCTCAGCGAATGCTGTGCTTTCGCAGAGGCTTTGTCTTGGAGCAAACATCACTTCGCCGCTGCTTCCTTAGCAAGGCTTCATTCGCATCAGGGAAGAAGAGCTGCGGGAGAGCTGGTGCCCCTTGGGCCTTGCTTTCCAGGGCTCCATGTTTGCGTCCTGGGTTCAACCTGCCAGGACGAACTAAGCAGATATAGCCACAACAGTGCAGTAGCGTGCGTAGCCTAGTATGGCACTCTATGCACACTACCTTCTCCCGGTGGAGGCATCGCTTGTGGCCTTTTACTCTGGCGCTCAGGAGGACTCGCGGACTAGGCTAGTGCTTTCCCCACAGGAAAGGAAGTTGACAGGATCCCTGCACACTGCCCTTTGCACTGAATAGGGAGCTTTGGGGGACTGTCCCCTCCCCTTCCCCTTAAACCCCGTGCCTCCTCCACGCTTCCACATCCTAGAGGAAGACGGCATCTGATGGCCAGTTCTTTCTGGGAGTTGTTTCTCGAGTTCAGGGTAGGCGCCTGGTGCCAAGCCCATGTCTCCACCACGGAGAGGTGGCCAAGGAGCTGCTGTCTCCTTGAACCCAAAGGCTTTCTGCCCAGACTCCTTCCTCAGAGTGGAGCCCTTTCCCCTGCCCTAATCTTCCCCTCGTGTCTCCTTAGCAGCCAGGCTTCCGTCGCTCTGCAGTGACAGACGTGTCCCTTTCCTTAAAGGCTTACCACAGGTGCCACCACGCTTCTCTCTCAGGCAGAGGGGATGCCCAGTCCAAGATGATTTCGCTCCATGCGGGTTTATGACACTGTGCTGTGGACACTAGCTCCGGCAAGCAGCAGGCCGCATCCCACAAACCCGACTCTGATTTCCCAAAGAATGCTGTGCTTTCCCAGAGGGGATGCCCTGGGAAAGAGGCTTTTGCTCTATGCGGGTTTCTCCCATCGTGCTGTGAATACTAGGCTAAGGCAAGCAACAAAAGCAGCCCACAGAACCGACTCTGATTTCCCAGCGACTGCTATGCTTTCACAGAGGTTTTCAGCTTGTCGCAAACCACACTTCTCTGCTGCTTCCTCAGCAAGGCTTTGGTCGTTCGCTCTGTCCCGGCAGGGAAGAAGAGCCGTGGGAGAGCTGGTGCCTCTTGGGCCTTGCTTTCCCGGGCTCCAAGTTCGCGCCCAGGGTTCACCTTGCTAAGCCGAACTAAGCAGACACAGTCACAACCCTGCAGCAGCGTGCGTGGCCTAGCATGGCACTCTATGCCTATGACCATCTCCTGGCCTAGGTAAGGCTTTGCCTTTTGCTCAGGCGCTCAGGCAGACTCGGGGTCTAGGCCAGTGCCTTCACTACAGGAGAGAGGAGGCGACAGGATCCGTGCACACGGCCCGTGCACTTGGATGGGGAACTGTGGGGGACTGTCTCCACTCCTTCCCCGGCACACCCCCTGCCACGAACAACGCTGCCACATATTGGTGGAAGAGGGCATCTGACTGCCCGTTTCTCCATGGGGTTGTTTCTGCGAGTTCCAGGTATGGCACCTGGGGGCAAGCCCGTCTGCCCTTGGGACAGGTGGCCAAGGAGTTGCTGTCCCCTTGGGACCAGAGGCACAGGACAGGCCTGCCTTCTGCCCAGACTCCTTCCTCAGAGTGGAGCACGCGCCCCTGCCCTAGTCGTCCACTCATGTCTCCTTAGCAGCCAGGCTTCCATCTCTCCGCACAGGGAGCGGGTGACACTTGTCTTGCCACTGGCCAGCTGTTCGTGCACAGCAGGCTATCCTGCTTCCTGAAGCTTTCCCGACCCCAAGGCCAACAGCTCCTTCTCTTCCCCGGAGGCGGCGTGCGGCGCCTTCCCCACACTTGCTCCTGGGGAGCGCGGTGACAGATGTGTGCGACCATGCTTCTCTCTCAGGCAGAAGGGATGCTAGGGCAAAGAGTATTTCGCTCCATGCGGGTATCTTCCACCGTGCTGCGGAGACTAGCTCAAGCAAGCATCAGCAGCATCCCCCAACCCAACTCTGATTTCCCAGAGAATGCTGTGCTTTCTTAGAGGGGATGCCCTGGCAAAGAGGCTTTCCCTCTATGCGAGTTTCTCCCATCGTGCTGGGAATACTAGGCTAAGGCAAGCAACAAAAGCAGCCCACAGAACCGGCTCTGATTTCCCATTGACTGCTATGCTTTCACAGAAGTTTTTAGCTTGGCGCAAACCGCACTTCGCTGCTGCTTCCACAGCAAGGCTTTGGTCGTTCGCTCTGTCCCGGCAGGGAAGAAGAGCCGTGGGAGAGCTGGTGCCTCTTGTGCCATGCTTTCCCGGACTCCAAGTTTGCCCCCGTGGTTCACCTTGCTAAGCCGAACTAGCAGACACAGTCACAACCCTGCTCCTGGGGAGCGCGGTGACTGACGTGTGCGACCACGATTCTCTCTCAGGCAGAAGGGATGCTAGGGCAAAGAGTATTTCGCTACATGCGGGTGTCTTCCACCGTGCTGCGGGGAATAGCTCAGGCAAGCAGCAGCAGCATCCCCAAACCCAACTCTGATTTCCCAACGAATGCTGTGCTTTCCCAGGGGAGATGCCCAGGCAAAGAGGCTTTCGCTGTATGCGGGTTTCTCCCACCGCGAGACTGGGCTCGGGCAAGCAGCAGCAGCCCGCAGAACACTTCTCAGCGAATGCTGTGCTTTCGCAGAGGCTTTGTCTTGGAGCAAACATCACTTCGCCGCTGCTTCCTTAGCAAGGCTTCATTCGCATCAGGGAAGAAGAGCTGCGGGAGAGCTGGTGCCTCTTGGGCCTTGCTTTCCAGGGCTCCATGTTCGCGTCCTGGGTTCAACCTGCCAGGACAAACTAAGCAGATATAGCCACAACAGTGCAGTAGCGTGCGTAGCCTAGTATGGCACTCTATGCACACTACCTTCTCCCGGTGGAGGCATCGCTTGTGGCCTTTTACTCTGGCGCTCAAAAGGACTCGCGGACTAGGCCAGTGCTTTCCCCACAGGAAAGGAAGGTGACAGGATCCCTGCACACTGCCCTTTGCACTGAATAGGGAGCTTTGGGGGACTGTCCCCTCCCCTTCCCCTTAAACCCCGTGCCTCCTCCACGCTTCCACATCCTAGAGGAAGACGGCATCTGATGGCCAGTTCTTTCTGGGAGTTGTTTCTCGAGTTCAGGGTAGGCGCCTGGTGCCAAGCCCACGTCTCCACCACGGACAGGTGGCCAAGGAGCTGCTGTCTCCTTGAACCCAAAGGCTTTCTGCCCAGACTCCTTCCTCAGAGTGGAGCCCTTTCCCCTGCCCTAATCTTCCCCTCGTGTCTCCTTAGCAGCCAGGCTTCCGTCGCTCTGCAGTGACAGACGTGTCCCTTTCCTTAAAGGCTTACCACAGGTGCCACCACGCTTCTCTCTCAGGCAGAGGGGATGCCCAGTCCAAGATGATTTCGCTCCATGCGGGTATATCACACTGTGCTGTGGACACTAGCTCCGGCAAGCAGCAGGCAGCATCCCACAAACCCGACTCTGATTTCCCAAAGAATGCTGTGCTTTCCCAGAGGGGATGCCCTGGGAAAGAGGCTTTTGCTCTATGCGGGTTTCTCCCATCGTGCTGTGAATACTAGGCTAAGGCAAGCAACAAAAGCAGCCCACAGAACCGACTCTGATTTCCCAGCGACTGCTATGCTTTCACAGAGGTTTTCAGCTTGTCGCAAACCACACTTCTCTGCTGCTTCCTCAGCAAGGCTTGGGTCGTTCGCTCTGTCCCGGCAGGGAAGAAGAGCCGTGGGAGATCTGGTGCCTCTTGGGCCATGCTTTCCCGGACTCCAAGTTTGCCCCCGTGGTTCACCTTGCTAATCCGAACTAGCAGACACAGTCACAACCCTGCTCCTGGTGAGCGCTGTGACTGACGTGTGCGACCACGATTCTCTCTCAGGCAGAAGGGATGCTAGGGCAAAGAGTATTTCGCTACATGCGGGTGTCTTCCACCGTGCTGCGTGGAATAGCTCAGGCAAGCAGCAGCAGCATCCCCAAACCCAACTCTGATTTCCCAACGAATGCTGTGCTTTCCCAGGGGAGATGCCCAGGCAAAGAGGCTTTCGCTGTATGCGGGTTTCTCCCACCGCGAGACTGGGCTCGGGCAAGCAGCAGCAGCCCGCAGAACACTTCTCAGCGAATGCTGTGCTTTCGCAGAGGCTTTGTCTTGGAGCAAACATCACTTCGCCGCTGCTTCCTTAGCAAGGCTTCATTCGCATCAGGGAAGAAGAGCTGCGGGAGAGCTGGTGCCTCTTGGGCCTTGCTTTCCAGGGCTCCATGTTCGCGTCCTGGGTTCAACCTGCCAGGACGAACTAAGCAGATATAGCCACAACAGTGCAGTAGCGTGCGTAGCCTAGTATGGCACTCTATGCACACTACCTTCTCCCGGTGGAGGCATCGCTTGTGGCCTTTTACTCTGGCGCTCAGGAGGACTCGCGGACTAGGCCAGTGCTTTCCCCACAGGAAAGGAAGGTGACAGGATCCCTGCACACTGCCCTTTGCACTGAATAGGGAGCTTTGGGGGACTGTCCCCTCTCCTTCCCCTTAAACCCCTGCCTTCTCCACGCTTCCACATCCTAGAGGAAGACGGCATCTGATGGCCAGTTCTTTCTGGGAGTTGTTTCTCGAGTTCAGGGTAGGCGCCTGGTGCCAAGCCCATGTCTCCACCACGGACAGGTGGCCAAGGAGCTGCTGTCTCCTTGAACCCAAAGGCTTTCTGCCCAGACTCCTTCCTCAGAGTGGAGCCCTTTCCCCTGCCCTAATCTTCCCCTCGTGTCTCCTTAGCAGCCAGGCTTCCGTCGCTCTGCCGTGACAGACGTGTCCCTTTCCTTAAAGGCTTACCACAGGTGCCACCACGCTTCTCTCTCAGGCAGAGGGGATGCCCAGTCCAAATGATTTCGCTCCATGCGGGTTTATCACACTGTGCTGTGGACACTAGCTCCGGCAAGCAGCAGGCCGCATCCCACAAACCCGACTCTGATTTCCCAAAGAATGCTGTGCTTTCCCAGAGGGGATGCCCTGGGAAAGAGGCTTTTGCTCTATGCGGGTTTCTCCCATCGTGCTGTGAATACTAGGCTAAGGCAAGCAACAAAAGCAGCCCACAGAACCGACTCTGATTTCCCAGCGACTGCTATGCTTTCACAGAGGTTTTCAGCTTGTCGCAAACCACACTTCTCTGCTGCTTCCTCAGCAAGGCTTGGGTCGTTCGCTCTGTCCCGGCAGGGAAGAAGAGCCGTGGGAGAGCTGGTGCCTCTTGGGCCTTGCTTTCCCGGGCTCCAAGTTCGCGCCCAGGGTTCACCTTGCTAAGCCGAACTAAGCAGACACAGTCACAACCCTGCAGCAGCGTGCGTGGCCTAGCATGGCACTCTATGCCTATGACCATCTCCTGGCCTAGGTAAGGCTTTGCCTTTTGCTCAGGCGCTCAGGCAGACTCGGGGTCTAGGCCAGTGCCTTCACTACAGGAGAGAGGAGGCGACAGGATCCGTGCACACGGCCCGTGCACTTGGATGGGGAACTGTGGGGGACTGTCTCCACTCCTTCCCCGGCACACCCCCTGCCACGAACAACGCTGCCACATATTGGTGGAAGAGGGCATCTGACTGCCCGTTTCTCCATGGGGTTGTTTCTGCGAGTTCCAGGTATGGCACCTGGGGGCAAGCCCGTCTGCCCTTGGGACAGGTGGCCAAGGAGTTGCTGTCCCCTTGGGACCAGAGGCACAGGACAGGCCTGCCTTCTGCCCAGACTCCTTCCTCAGAGTGGAGCACGCGCCCCTGCCCTAGTCGTCCACTCATGTCTCCTTAGCAGCCAGGCTTCCATCTCTCCGCACAGGGAGCGGGTGACACTTGTCTTGCCACTGGCCAGCTGTTCGTGCACAGCAGGCTATCCTGCTTCCTGAAGCTTTCCCGACCCCAAGGCCAACAGCTCCTTCTCTTCCCCGGAGGCGGCGTGCGGCGCCTTCCCCACACTTGCTCCTGGGGAGCGCGGTGACAGATGTGTGCGACCATGCTTCTCTCTCAGGCAGAAGGGATGCTGGGCAAAGAGTATTTCGCTCCATGCGGGTATCTTCCACCGTGCTGCGGAGACTAGCTCAAGCAAGCATCAGCAGCATCCCCCAACCCAACTCTGATTTCCCAGAGAATGCTGTGCTTTCTTAGAGGGGATGCCCTGGCAAAGAGGCTTTCCCTCTATGCGAGTTTCTCCCATCGTGCTGGGAATACTAGGCTAAGGCAAGCAACAAAAGCAGCCCACAGAACCGGCTCTGATTTCCCATTGACTGCTATGCTTTCACAGAAGTTTTTAGCTTGGCGCAAACCGCACTTCGCTGCTGCTTCCACAGCAAGGCTTTGGTCGTTCGCTCTGTCCCGGCAGGGAAGAAGAGCCGTGGGAGAGCTGGTGCCTCTTGTGCCATGCTTTCCCGGACTCCAAGTTTGCCCCCGTGGTTCACCTTGCTAAGCCGAACTAGCAGACACAGTCACAACCCTGCTCCTGGGGAGCGCGGTGACTGACGTGTGCGACCACGATTCTCTCTCAGGCAGAAGGGATGCTAGGGCAAAGAGTATTTCGCTACATGCGGGTGTCTTCCACCGTGCTGCGGGGAATAGCTCAGGCAAGCAGCAGCAGCATCCCCAAACCCAACTCTGATTTCCCAATGAATGCTGTGCTTTCCCAGGGGAGATGCCCAGGCAAAGAGGCTTTCGCTGTATGCGGGTTTCTCCCACCGCGAGACTGGGCTCGGGCAAGCAGCAGCAGCCCGCAGAACACTTCTCAGCGAATGCTGTGCTTTCGCAGAGGCTTTGTCTTGGAGCAAACATCACTTCGCCGCTGCTTCCTTAGCAAGGCTTCATTCGCATCAGGGAAGAAGAGCTGCGGGAGAGCTGGTGCCTCTTGGGCCTTGCTTTCCAGGGCTCCATGTTCGCGTCCTGGGTTCAACCTGCCAGGACAAACTAAGCAGATATAGCCACAACAGTGCAGTAGCGTGCGTAGCCTAGTATGGCACTCTATGCACACTACCTTCTCCCGGTGGAGGCATCGCATGTGGCCTTTTACTCTGGCGCTCAAAAGGACTCGCGGACTAGGCCAGTGCTTTCCCCACAGGAAAGGAAGGTGACAGGATCCCTGCACACTGCCCTTTGCACTGAATAGGGATCTTTGGGGGACTGTCCCCTCCCCTTCCCCTTAAACCCCGTGCCTCCTCCACGCTTCCACATCCTAGAGGAAGACGGCATCTGATGGCCAGTTCTTTCTGGGAGTTGTTTCTCGAGTTCAGGGTAGGCGCCTGGTGCCAAGCCCACGTCTCCACCACGGACAGGTGGCCAAGGAGCTGCTGTCTCCTTGAACCCAAAGGCTTTCTGCCCAGACTCCTTCCTCAGAGTGGAGCCCTTTCCCCTGCCCTAATCTTCCCCTCGTGTCTCCTTAGCAGCCAGGCTTCCGTCGCTCTGCAGTGACAGACGTGTCCCTTTCCTTAAAGGCTTACCACAGGTGCCACCACGCTTCTCTCTCAGGCAGAGGGGATGCCCAGTCCAAGATGATTTCGCTCCATGCGGGTTTATCACACTGTGCTGTGGACACTAGCTCCGGCAAGCAGCAGGCCGCATCCCACAAACCCGACTCTGATTTCCCAAAGAATGCTGTGCTTTCCCAGAGGGGATGCCCTGGGAAAGAGGCTTTTGCTCTATGCGGGTTTCTCCCATCGTGCTGTGAATACTAGGCTAAGGCAAGCAACAAAAGCAGCCCACAGAACCGACTCTGATTTCCCAGCGACTGCTATGCTTTCACAGAGGTTTTCAGCTTGTCGCAAACCACACTTCTCTGCTGCTTCCTCAGCAAGGCTTGGGTCGTTCGCTCTGTCCCGGCAGGGAAGAAGAGCCGTGGGAGAGCTGGTGCCTCTTGGGCCTTGCTTTCCCGGGCTCCAAGTTCGCGCCCAGGGTTCACCTTGCTAAGCCGAACTAAGCAGACACAGTCACAACCCTGCAGCAGCGTGCGTGGCCTAGCATGGCACTCTATGCCTATGACCATCTCCTGGCCTAGGTAAGGCTTTGCCTTTTGCTCAGGCGCTCAGGCAGACTCGGGGTCTAGGCCAGTGCCTTCACTACAGGAGAGAGGAGGCGACAGGATCCGTGCACACGGCCCGTGCACTTGGATGGGGAACTGTGGGGGACTGTCTCCACTCCTTCCCCGGCACACCCCCTGCCACGAACAACGCTGCCACATATTGGTGGAAGAGGGCATCTGACTGCCCGTTTCTCCATGGGGTTGTTTCTGCGAGTTCCAGGTATGGCACCTGGGGGCAAGCCCGTCTGCCCTTGGGACAGGTGGCCAAGGAGTTGCTGTCCCCTTGGGACCAGAGGCACAGGACAGGCCTGCCTTCTGCCCAGACTCCTTCCTCAGAGTGGAGCACGCGCCCCTGCCCTAGTCGCCCACTCATGTCTCCTTAGCAGCCAGGCTTCCATCTCTCCGCACAGGGAGCGGGTGACACTTGTCTTGCCACTGGCCAGCTGTTCGTGCACAGCAGGCTATCCTGCTTCCTGAAGCTTTCCCGACCCCAAGGCCAACAGCTCCTTCTCTTCCCCGGAGGCGGCGTGCGGCGCCTTCCCCACACTTGCTCCTGGGGAGCGCGGTGACAGATGTGTGCGACCATGCTTCTCTCTCAGGCAGAAGGGATGCTAGGGCAAAGAGTATTTCGCTCCATGCGGGTATCTTCCACCGTGCTGCGGAGACTAGCTCAAGCAAGCATCAGCAGCATCCCCAAACCCAACTCTGATTTCCCAGAGAATGCTGTGCTTTCTTAGAGGGGATGCCCTGGCAAAGAGGCTTTCCCTCTATGCGAGTTTCTCCCATCGTGCTGGGAATACTAGGCTAAGGCAAGCAACAAAAGCAGCCCACAGAACCGGCTCTGATTTCCCATTGACTGCTATGCTTTCACAGAAGTTTTTAGCTTGGCGCAAACCGCACTTCGCTGCTGCTTCCACAGCAAGGCTTTGGTCGTTCGCTCTGTCCCGGCAGGGAAGAAGAGCCGTGGGAGAGCTGGTGCCTCTTGTGCCATGCTTTCCCGGACTCCAAGTTTGCCCCCGTGGTTCACCTTGCTAAGCCGAACTAGCAGACACAGTCACAACCCTGCTCCTGGGGAGCGCGGTGACTGACGTGTGCGACCACGATTCTCTCTCAGGCAGAAGGGATGCTAGGGCAAAGAGTATTTCGCTACATGCGGGTGTCTTCCACCGTGCTGCGGGGAATAGCTCAGGCAAGCAGCAGCAGCATCCCCAAACCCAACTCTGATTTCCCAATGAATGCTGTGCTTTCCCAGGGGAGATGCCCAGGCAAAGAGGCTTTCGCTGTATGCGGGTTTCTCCCACCGCGAGACTGGGCTCGGGCAAGCAGCAGCAGCCCGCAGAACACTTCTCAGCGAATGCTGTGCTTTCGCAGAGGCTTTGTCTTGGAGCAAACATCACTTCGCCGCTGCTTCCTTAGCAAGGCTTCATTCACATCAGGGAAGAAGAGCTGCGGGAGAGCTGGTGCCTCTTGGGCCTTGCTTTCCAGGGCTCCATGTTCGCGTCCTGGGTTCAACCTGCCAGGACGAACTAAGCAGATATAGCCACAACAGTGCAGTAGCGTGCGTAGCCTAGTATGGCACTCTATGCACACTACCTTCTCCCGGTGGAGGCATCGCTTGTGGCCTTTTACTCTGGCGCTCAGGAGGACTCGCGGACTAGGCCAGTGCTTTCCCCACAGGAAAGGAAGGTGACAGGATCCCTGCACACTGCCCTTTGCACTGAATAGGGAGCTTTGGGGGACTGTCCCCTCTCCTTCCCCTTAAACCCCTGCCTTCTCCACGCTTCCACATCCTAGAGGAAGACGGCATCTGATGGCCAGTTCTTTCTGGGAGTTGTTTCTCGAGTTCAGGGTAGGCGCCTGGTGCCAAGCCCATGTCTCCACCACGGACAGGTGGCCAAGGAGCTGCTGTCTCCTTGAACCCAAAGGCTTTCTGCCCAGACTCCTTCCTCAGAGTGGAGCCCTTTCCCCTGCCCTAATCTTCCCCTCGTGTCTCCTTAGCAGCCAGGCTTCCGTCGCTCTGCCGTGACAGACGTGTCCCTTTCCTTAAAGGCTTACCACAGGTGCCACCACGCTTCTCTCTCAGGCAAAGGGGATGCCAAGTCCAAGATGATTTCGCTCCATGCGGGTATATCACACTGTGCTGTGGACACTAGCTCCGGCAAGCAGCAGGCAGCATCCCACAAACCCGACTCTGATTTCCCAAAGAATGCTGTGCTTTCCCAGAGGGGATGCCCTGGGAAAGAGGCTTTTGCTCTATGCGGGTTTCTCCCATCGTGCTGTGAATACTAGGCTAAGGCAAGCAACAAAAGCAGCCCACAGAACCGACTCTGATTTCCCAGCGACTGCTATGCTTTCACAGAGGTTTTCAGCTTGTCGCAAACCACACTTCTCTGCTGCTTCCTCAGCAAGGCTTGGGTCGTTCGCTCTGTCCCGGCAGGGAAGAAGAGCCGTGGGAGAGCTGGTGCCTCTTGGGCCATGCTTTCCCGGACTCCAAGTTTGCCCCCGTGGTTCACCTTGCTAAGCCGAACTAGCAGACACAGTCACAACCCTGCTCCTGGGGAGCGCGGTGACTGACGTGTGCGACCACGATTCTCTCTCAGGCAGAAGGGATGCTAGGGCAAAGAGTATTTCGCTACATGCGGGTGTCTTCCACCGTGCTGCGTGGAATAGCTCAGGCAAGCAGCAGCAGCATCCCCAAACCCAACTCTGATTTCCCAACGAATGCTGTGCTTTCCCAGGGGAGATGCCCAGGCAAAGAGGCTTTCGCTGTATGCGGGTTTCTCCCACCGCGAGACTGGGCTCGGGCAAGCAGCAGCAGCCCGCAGAACACTTCTCAGCGAATGCTGTGCTTTCGCAGAGGCTTTGTCTTGGAGCAAACATCACTTCGCCGCTGCTTCCTTAGCAAGGCTTCATTCGCATCAGGGAAGAAGAGCTGCGGGAGAGCTGGTGCCTCTTGGGCCTTGCTTTCCAGGGCTCCATGTTCGCGTCCTGGGTTCAACCTGCCAGGACGAACTAAGCAGATATAGCCACAACAGTGAAGTAGCGTGCGTAGCCTAGTATGGCACTCTATGCACACTACCTTCTCCCGGTGGAGGCATCGCTTGTGGCCTTTTACTCTGGCGCTCAGGAGGACTCGCGGACTAGGCCAGTGCTTTCCCCACAGGAAAGGAAGGTGACAGGATCCCTGCACACTGCCCTTTGCACTGAATAGGGAGCTTTGGGGGACTGTCCCCTCTCCTTCCCCTTAAACCCCTGCCTTCTCCACGCTTCCACATCCTAGAGGAAGACGGCATCTGATGGCCAGTTCTTTCTGGGAGTTGTTTCTCGAGTTCAGGGTAGGCGCCTGGTGCCAAGACCATGTCTCCACCACGGACAGGTGGCCAAGGAGCTGCTGTCTCCTTGAACCCAAAGGCTTTCTGCCCAGACTCCTTCCTCAGAGTGGAGCCCTTTCCCCTGCCCTAATCTTCCCCTCGTGTCTCCTTAGCAGCCAGGCTTCCGTCGCTCTGCCGTGACAGACGTGTCCCTTTCCTTAAAGGCTTACCACAGGTGCCACCACGCTTCTCTCTCAGGCAAAGGGGATGCCAAGTCCAAGATGATTTCGCTCCATGCGGGTATATCACACTGTGCTGTGGACACTAGCTCCGGCAAGCAGCAGGCAGCATCCCACAAACCCGACTCTGATTTCCCAAAGAATGCTGTTCTTTCCCAGAGGGGATGCCCTGGCAAAGAGGCTTTCCCTCTATGCGAGTTTCTCCCATCGTGCTGGGAATACTAGGCTAAGGCAAGCAACAAAAGCAGCCCACAGAACCGGCTCTGATTTCCCATTGACTGCTATGCTTTCACAGAAGTTTTTAGCTTGGCGCAAACCGCACTTCGCTGCTGCTTCCACAGCAAGGCTTTGGTCGTTCGCTCTGTCCCGGCAGGGAAGAAGAGCCGTGGGAGAGCTGGTGCCTCTTGTGCCATGCTTTCCCGGACTCCAAGTTTGCCCCCGTGGTTCACCTTGCTAAGCCGAACTAGCAGACACAGTCACAACCCTGCTCCTGGGGAGCGCGGTGACTGACGTGTGCGACCACGATTCTCTCTCAGGCAGAAGGGATGCTAGGGCAAAGAGTATTTCGCTACATGCGGGTGTCTTCCACCGTGCTGCGGGGAATAGCTCAGGCAAGCAGCAGCAGCATCCCCAAACCCAACTCTGATTTCCCAACGAATGCTGTGCTTTCCCAGGGGAGATGCCCAGGCAAAGAGGCTTTCGCTGTATGCGGGTTTCTCCCACCGCGAGACTGGGCTCGGGCAAGCAGCAGCAGCCCGCAGAACACTTCTCAGCGAATGCTGTGCTTTCGCAGAGGCTTTGTCTTGGAGCAAACATCACTTCGCCGCTGCTTCCTTAGCAAGGCTTCATTCGCATCAGGGAAGAAGAGCTGCGGGAGAGCTGGTGCCTCTTGGGCCTTGCTTTCCAGGGCTCCATGTTCGCGTCCTGGGTTCAACCTGCCAGGACAAACTAAGCAGATATAGCCACAACAGTGCAGTAGCGTGCGTAGCCTAGTATGGCACTCTATGCACACTACCTTCTCCCGGTGGAGGCATCGCATGTGGCCTTTTACTCTGGCGCTCAAAAGGACTCGCGGACTAGGCCAGTGCTTTCCCCACAGGAAAGGAAGGTGACAGGATCCCTGCACACTGCCCTTTGCACTGAATAGGGATCTTTGGGGGACTGTCCCCTCCCCTTCCCCTTAAACCCCGTGCCTCCTCCACGCTTCCACATCCTAGAGGAAGACGGCATCTGATGGCCAGTTCTTTCTGGGAGTTGTTTCTCGAGTTCAGGGTAGGCGCCTGGTGCCAAGCCCACGTCTCCACCACGGACAGGTGGCCAAGGAGCTGCTGTCTCCTTGAACCCAAAGGCTTTCTGCCCAGACTCCTTCCTCAGAGTGGAGCCCTTTCCCCTGCCCTAATCTTCCCCTCGTGTCTCCTTAGCAGCCAGGCTTCCGTCGCTCTGCAGTGACAGACGTGTCCCTTTCCTTAAAGGCTTACCACAGGTGCCACCACGCTTCTCTCTCAGGCAGAGGGGATGCCCAGTCCAAGATGATTTCGCTCCATGCGGGTTTATCACACTGTGCTGTGGACACTAGCTCCGGCAAGCAGCAGGCCGCATCCCACAAACCCGACTCTGATTTCCCAAAGAATGCTGTGCTTTCCCAGAGGGGATGCCCTGGGAAAGAGGCTTTTGCTCTATGCGGGTTTCTCCCATCGTGCTGTGAATACTAGGCTAAGGCAAGCAACAAAAGCAGCCCACAGAACCGACTCTGATTTCCCAGCGACTGCTATGCTTTCACAGAGGTTTTCAGCTTGTCGCAAACCACACTTCTCTGCTGCTTCCTCAGCAAGGCTTGGGTCGTTCGCTCTGTCCCGGCAGGGAAGAAGAGCCGTGGGAGAGCTGGTGCCTCTTGGGCCTTGCTTTCCCGGGCTCCAAGTTCGCGCCCAGGGTTCACCTTGCTAAGCCGAACTAAGCAGACACAGTCACAACCCTGCAGCAGCGTGCGTGGCCTAGCATGGCACTCTATGCCTATGACCATCTCCTGGCCTAGGTAAGGCTTTGCCTTTTGCTCAGGCGCTCAGGCAGACTCGGGGTCTAGGCCAGTGCCTTCACTACAGGAGAGAGGAGGCGACAGGATCCGTGCACACGGCCCGTGCACTTGGATGGGGAACTGTGGGGGACTGTCTCCACTCCTTCCCCGGCACACCCCCTGCCACGAACAACGCTGCCACATATTGGTGGA
Organism: Mustela nivalis; assembly: GCF_964662115.1. Classification (NCBI taxonomy): domain Eukaryota; kingdom Metazoa; phylum Chordata; class Mammalia; order Carnivora; family Mustelidae; genus Mustela; species Mustela nivalis. The sequence continues at coordinate 872,182 of NW_028136316.1, forward strand.
AGAGGGCATCTGACTGCCCGTTTCTCCATGGGGTTGTTTCTGCGAGTTCCAGGTATGGCACCTGGGGGCAAGCCCGTCTGCCCTTGGGACAGGTGGCCAAGGAGTTGCTGTCCCCTTGGGACCAGAGGCACAGGACAGGCCTGCCTTCTGCCCAGACTCCTTCCTCAGAGTGGAGCACGCGCCCCTGCCCTAGTCGCCCACTCATGTCTCCTTAGCAGCCAGGCTTCCATCTCTCCGCACAGGGAGCGGGTGACACTTGTCTTGCCACTGGCCAGCTGTTCGTGCACAGCAGGCTATCCTGCTTCCTGAAGCTTTCCCGACCCCAAGGCCAACAGCTCCTTCTCTTCCCCGGAGGCGGCGTGCGGCGCCTTCCCCACACTTGCTCCTGGGGAGCGCGGTGACAGATGTGTGCGACCATGCTTCTCTCTCAGGCAGAAGGGATGCTAGGGCAAAGAGTATTTCGCTCCATGCGGGTATCTTCCACCGTGCTGCGGAGACTAGCTCAAGCAAGCATCAGCAGCATCCCCAAACCCAACTCTGATTTCCCAGAGAATGCTGTGCTTTCTTAGAGGGGATGCCCTGGCAAAGAGGCTTTCCCTCTATGCGAGTTTCTCCCATCGTGCTGGGAATACTAGGCTAAGGCAAGCAACAAAAGCAGCCCACAGAACCGGCTCTGATTTCCCATTGACTGCTATGCTTTCACAGAAGTTTTTAGCTTGGCGCAAACCGCACTTCGCTGCTGCTTCCACAGCAAGGCTTTGGTCGTTCGCTCTGTCCCGGCAGGGAAGAAGAGCCGTGGGAGAGCTGGTGCCTCTTGTGCCATGCTTTCCCGGACTCCAAGTTTGCCCCCGTGGTTCACCTTGCTAAGCCGAACTAGCAGACACAGTCACAACCCTGCTCCTGGGGAGCGCGGTGACTGACGTGTGCGACCACGATTCTCTCTCAGGCAGAAGGGATGCTAGGGCAAAGAGTATTTCGCTACATGCGGGTGTCTTCCACCGTGCTGCGGGGAATAGCTCAGGCAAGCAGCAGCAGCATCCCCAAACCCAACTCTGATTTCCCAACGAATGCTGTGCTTTCCCAGGGGAGATGCCCAGGCAAAGAGGCTTTCGCTGTATGCGGGTTTCTCCCACCGCGAGACTGGGCTCGGGCAAGCAGCAGCAGCCCGCAGAACACTTCTCAGCGAATGCTGTGCTTTCGCAGAGGCTTTGTCTTGGAGCAAACATCACTTCGCCGCTGCTTCCTTAGCAAGGCTTCATTCGCATCAGGGAAGAAGAGCTGCGGGAGAGCTGGTGCCTCTTGGGCCTTGCTTTCCAGGGCTCCATGTTCGCGTCCTGGGTTCAACCTGCCAGGACGAACTAAGCAGATATAGCCACAACAGTGCAGTAGCGTGCGTAGCCTAGTATGGCACTCTATGCACACTACCTTCTCCCGGTGGAGGCATCGCTTGTGGCCTTTTACTCTGGCGCTCAGGAGGACTCGCGGACTAGGCCAGTGCTTTCCCCACAGGAAAGGAAGGTGACAGGATCCCTGCACACTGCCCTTTGCACTGAATAGGGAGCTTTGGGGGACTGTCCCCTCTCCTTCCCCTTAAACCCCTGCCTTCTCCACGCTTCCACATCCTAGAGGAAGACGGCATCTGATGGCCAGTTCTTTCTGGGAGTTGTTTCTCGAGTTCAGGGTAGGCGCCTGGTGCCAAGCCCATGTCTCCACCACGGACAGGTGGCCAAGGAGCTGCTGTCTCCTTGAACCCAAAGGCTTTCTGCCCAGACTCCTTCCTCAGAGTGGAGCCCTTTCCCCTGCCCTAATCTTCCCCTCGTGTCTCCTTAGCAGCCAGGCTTCCGTCGCTCTGCCGTGACAGACGTGTCCCTTTCCTTAAAGGCTTACCACAGGTGCCACCACGCTTCTCTCTCAGGCAAAGGGGATGCCAAGTCCAAGATGATTTCGCTCCATGCGGGTATATCACACTGTGCTGTGGACACTAGCTCCGGCAAGCAGCAGGCAGCATCCCACAAACCCGACTCTGATTTCCCAAAGAATGCTGTGCTTTCCCAGAGGGGATGCCCTGGGAAAGAGGCTTTTGCTCTATGCGGGTTTCTCCCATCGTGCTGTGAATACTAGGCTAAGGCAAGCAACAAAAGCAGCCCACAGAACCGACTCTGATTTCCCAGCGACTGCTATGCTTTCACAGAGGTTTTCAGCTTGTCGCAAACCACACTTCTCTGCTGCTTCCTCAGCAAGGCTTGGGTCGTTCGCTCTGTCCCGGCAGGGAAGAAGAGCCGTGGGAGAGCTGGTGCCTCTTGGGCCATGCTTTCCCGGACTCCAAGTTTGCCCCCGTGGTTCACCTTGCTAAGCCGAACTAGCAGACACAGTCACAACCCTGCTCCTGGGGAGCGCGGTGACTGACGTGTGCGACCACGATTCTCTCTCAGGCAGAAGGGATGCTAGGGCAAAGAGTATTTCGCTACATGCGGGTGTCTTCCACCGTGCTGCGTGGAATAGCTCAGGCAAGCAGCAGCAGCATCCCCAAACCCAACTCTGATTTCCCAACGAATGCTGTGCTTTCCCAGGGGAGATGCCCAGGCAAAGAGGCTTTCGCTGTATGCGGGTTTCTCCCACCGCGAGACTGGGCTCGGGCAAGCAGCAGCAGCCCGCAGAACACTTCTCAGCGAATGCTGTGCTTTCGCAGAGGCTTTGTCTTGGAGCAAACATCACTTCGCCGCTGCTTCCTTAGCAAGGCTTCATTCGCATCAGGGAAGAAGAGCTGCGGGAGAGCTGGTGCCTCTTGGGCCTTGCTTTCCAGGGCTCCATGTTCGCGTCCTGGGTTCAACCTGCCAGGACGAACTAAGCAGATATAGCCACAACAGTGAAGTAGCGTGCGTAGCCTAGTATGGCACTCTATGCACACTACCTTCTCCCGGTGGAGGCATCGCTTGTGGCCTTTTACTCTGGCGCTCAGGAGGACTCGCGGACTAGGCCAGTGCTTTCCCCACAGGAAAGGAAGGTGACAGGATCCCTGCACACTGCCCTTTGCACTGAATAGGGAGCTTTGGGGGACTGTCCCCTCTCCTTCCCCTTAAACCCCTGCCTTCTCCACGCTTCCACATCCTAGAGGAAGACGGCATCTGATGGCCAGTTCTTTCTGGGAGTTGTTTCTCGAGTTCAGGGTAGGCGCCTGGTGCCAAGACCATGTCTCCACCACGGACAGGTGGCCAAGGAGCTGCTGTCTCCTTGAACCCAAAGGCTTTCTGCCCAGACTCCTTCCTCAGAGTGGAGCCCTTTCCCCTGCCCTAATCTTCCCCTCGTGTCTCCTTAGCAGCCAGGCTTCCGTCGCTCTGCCGTGACAGACGTGTCCCTTTCCTTAAAGGCTTACCACAGGTGCCACCACGCTTCTCTCTCAGGCAAAGGGGATGCCAAGTCCAAGATGATTTCGCTCCATGCGGGTATATCACACTGTGCTGTGGACACTAGCTCCGGCAAGCAGCAGGCAGCATCCCACAAACCCGACTCTGATTTCCCAAAGAATGCTGTGCTTTCCCAGAGGGGATGCCCTGGGAAAGAGGCTTTTGCTCTATGCGGGTTTCTCCCATCGTGCTGTGAATACTAGGCTAAGGCAAGCAACAAAAGCAGCCCACAGAACCGACTCTGATTTCCCAGCGACTGCTATGCTTTCACAGAGGTTTTCAGCTTGTCGCAAACCACACTTCTCTGCTGCTTCCTCAGCAAGGCTTGGGTCGTTCGCTCTGTCCCGGCAGGGAAGAAGAGCCGTGGGAGAGCTGGTGCCTCTTGGGCCTTGCTTTCCCGGGCTCCAAGTTCGCGCCCAGGGTTCACCTTGCTAAGCCGAACTAAGCAGACACAGTCACAACCCTGCAGCAGCGTGCGTGGCCTAGCATGGCACTCTATGCCTATGACCATCTCCTGGCCTAGGTAAGGCTTTGCCTTTTGCTCAGGCGCTCAGGCAGACTCGGGGTCTAGGCCAGTGCCTTCACTACAGGAGAGAGGAGGCGACAGGATCCGTGCACACGGCCCGTGCACTTGGATGGGGAACTGTGGGGGACTGTCTCCACTCCTTCCCCGGCACACCCCCTGCCACGAACAACGCTGCCACATATTGGTGGAAGAGGGCATCTGACTGCCCGTTTCTCCATGGGGTTGTTTCTGCGAGTTCCAGGTATGGCACCTGGGGGCAAGCCCGTCTGCCCTTGGGACAGGTGGCCAAGGAGTTGCTGTCCCCTTGGGACCAGAGGCACAGGACAGGCCTGCCTTCTGCCCAGACTCCTTCCTCAGAGTGGAGCACGCGCCCCTGCCCTAGTCGCCCACTCATGTCTCCTTAGCAGCCAGGCTTCCATCTCTCCGCACAGGGAGCGGGTGACACTTGTCTTGCCACTGGCCAGCTGTTCGTGCACAGCAGGCTATCCTGCTTCCTGAAGCTTTCCCGACCCCAAGGCCAACAGCTCCTTCTCTTCCCCGGAGGCGGCGTGCGGCGCCTTCCCCACACTTGCTCCTGGGGAGCGCGGTGACAGATGTGTGCGACCATGCTTCTCTCTCAGGCAGAAGGGATGCTAGGGCAAAGAGTATTTCGCTCCATGCGGGTATCTTCCACCGTGCTGCGGAGACTAGCTCAAGCAAGCATCAGCAGCATCCCCCAACCCAACTCTGATTTCCCAGAGAATGCTGTGCTTTCTTAGAGGGGATGCCCTGGCAAAGAGGCTTTCCCTCTATGCGAGTTTCTCCCATCGTGCTGGGAATACTAGGCTAAGGCAAGCAACAAAAGCAGCCCACAGAACCGGCTCTGATTTCCCATTGACTGCTATGCTTTCACAGAAGTTTTTAGCTTGGCGCAAACCGCACTTCGCTGCTGCTTCCACAGCAAGGCTTTGGTCGTTCGCTCTGTCCCGGCAGGGAAGAAGAGCCGTGGGAGAGCTGGTGCCTCTTGTGCCATGCTTTCCCGGACTCCAAGTTTGCCCCCGTGGTTCACCTTGCTAAGCCGAACTAGCAGACACAGTCACAACCCTGCTCCTGGGGAGCGCGGTGACTGACGTGTGCGACCACGATTCTCTCTCAGGCAGAAGGGATGCTAGGGCAAAGAGTATTTCGCTACATGCGGGTGTCTTCCACCGTGCTGCGGGGAATAGCTCAGGCAAGCAGCAGCAGCATCCCCAAACCCAACTCTGATTTCCCAATGAATGCTGTGCTTTCCCAGGGGAGATGCCCAGGCAAAGAGGCTTTCGCTGTATGCGGGTTTCTCCCACCGCGAGACTGGGCTCGGGCAAGCAGCAGCAGCCCGCAGAACACTTCTCAGCGAATGCTGTGCTTTCGCAGAGGCTTTGTCTTGGAGCAAACATCACTTCGCCGCTGCTTCCTTAGCAAGGCTTCATTCGCATCAGGGAAGAAGAGCTGCGGGAGAGCTGGTGCCTCTTGGGCCTTGCTTTCCAGGGCTCCATGTTCGCGTCCTGGGTTCAACCTGCCAGGACAAACTAAGCAGATATAGCCACAACAGTGCAGTAGCGTGCGTAGCCTAGTATGGCACTCTATGCACACTACCTTCTCCCGGTGGAGGCATCGCATGTGGCCTTTTACTCTGGCGCTCAAAAGGACTCGCGGACTAGGCCAGTGCTTTCCCCACAGGAAAGGAAGGTGACAGGATCCCTGCACACTGCCCTTTGCACTGAATAGGGATCTTTGGGGGACTGTCCCCTCCCCTTCCCCTTAAACCCCGTGCCTCCTCCACGCTTCCACATCCTAGAGGAAGACGGCATCTGATGGCCAGTTCTTTCTGGGAGTTGTTTCTCGAGTTCAGGGTAGGCGCCTGGTGCCAAGCCCACGTCTCCACCACGGACAGGTGGCCAAGGAGCTGCTGTCTCCTTGAACCCAAAGGCTTTCTGCCCAGACTCCTTCCTCAGAGTGGAGCCCTTTCCCCTGCCCTAATCTTCCCCTCGTGTCTCCTTAGCAGCCAGGCTTCCGTCGCTCTGCAGTGACAGACGTGTCCCTTTCCTTAAAGGCTTACCACAGGTGCCACCACGCTTCTCTCTCAGGCAGAGGGGATGCCCAGTCCAAGATGATTTCGCTCCATGCGGGTTTATCACACTGTGCTGTGGACACTAGCTCCGGCAAGCAGCAGGCCGCATCCCACAAACCCGACTCTGATTTCCCAAAGAATGCTGTGCTTTCCCAGAGGGGATGCCCTGGGAAAGAGGCTTTTGCTCTATGCGGGTTTCTCCCATCGTGCTGTGAATACTAGGCTAAGGCAAGCAACAAAAGCAGCCCACAGAACCGACTCTGATTTCCCAGCGACTGCTATGCTTTCACAGAGGTTTTCAGCTTGTCGCAAACCACACTTCTCTGCTGCTTCCTCAGCAAGGCTTGGGTCGTTCGCTCTGTCCCGGCAGGGAAGAAGAGCCGTGGGAGAGCTGGTGCCTCTTGGGCCTTGCTTTCCCGGGCTCCAAGTTCGCGCCCAGGGTTCACCTTGCTAAGCCGAACTAAGCAGACACAGTCACAACCCTGCAGCAGCGTGCGTGGCCTAGCATGGCACTCTATGCCTATGACCATCTCCTGGCCTAGGTAAGGCTTTGCCTTTTGCTCAGGCGCTCAGGCAGACTCGGGGTCTAGGCCAGTGCCTTCACTACAGGAGAGAGGAGGCGACAGGATCCGTGCACACGGCCCGTGCACTTGGATGGGGAACTGTGGGGGACTGTCTCCACTCCTTCCCCGGCACACCCCCTGCCACGAACAACGCTGCCACATATTGGTGGAAGAGGGCATCTGACTGCCCGTTTCTCCATGGGGTTGTTTCTGCGAGTTCCAGGTATGGCACCTGGGGGCAAGCCCGTCTGCCCTTGGGACAGGTGGCCAAGGAGTTGCTGTCCCCTTGGGACCAGAGGCACAGGACAGGCCTGCCTTCTGCCCAGACTCCTTCCTCAGAGTGGAGCACGCGCCCCTGCCCTAGTCGCCCACTCATGTCTCCTTAGCAGCCAGGCTTCCATCTCTCCGCACAGGGAGCGGGTGACACTTGTCTTGCCACTGGCCAGCTGTTCGTGCACAGCAGGCTATCCTGCTTCCTGAAGCTTTCCCGACCCCAAGGCCAACAGCTCCTTCTCTTCCCCGGAGGCGGCGTGCGGCGCCTTCCCCACACTTGCTCCTGGGGAGCGCGGTGACAGATGTGTGCGACCATGCTTCTCTCTCAGGCAGAAGGGATGCTAGGGCAAAGAGTATTTCGCTCCATGCGGGTATCTTCCACCGTGCTGCGGAGACTAGCTCAAGCAAGCATCAGCAGCATCCCCAAACCCAACTCTGATTTCCCAGAGAATGCTGTGCTTTCTTAGAGGGGATGCCCTGGCAAAGAGGCTTTCCCTCTATGCGAGTTTCTCCCATCGTGCTGGGAATACTAGGCTAAGGCAAGCAACAAAAGCAGCCCACAGAACCGGCTCTGATTTCCCATTGACTGCTATGCTTTCACAGAAGTTTTTAGCTTGGCGCAAACCGCACTTCGCTGCTGCTTCCACAGCAAGGCTTTGGTCGTTCGCTCTGTCCCAGCAGGGAAGAAGAGCCGTGGGAGAGCTGGTGCCTCTTGTGCCATGCTTTCCCGGACTCCAAGTTTGCCCCCGTGGTTCACCTTGCTAAGCCGAACTAGCAGACACAGTCACAACCCTGCTCCTGGGGAGCGCGGTGACTGACGTGTGCGACCACGATTCTCTCTCAGGCAGAAGGGATGCTAGGGCAAAGAGTATTTCGCTACATGCGGGTGTCTTCCACCGTGCTGCGGGGAATAGCTCAGGCAAGCAGCAGCAGCATCCCCAAACCCAACTCTGATTTCCCAACGAATGCTGTGCTTTCCCAGGGGAGATGCCCAGGCAAAGAGGCTTTCGCTGTATGCGGGTTTCTCCCACCGCGAGACTGGGCTCGGGCAAGCAGCAGCAGCCCGCAGAACACTTCTCAGCGAATGCTGTGCTTTCGCAGAGGCTTTGTCTTGGAGCAAACATCACTTCGCCGCTGCTTCCTTAGCAAGGCTTCATTCACATCAGGAAAGAAGAGCTGCGGGAGAGCTGGTGCCTCTTGGGCCTTGCTTTCCAGGGCTCCATGTTCGCGTCCTGGGTTCAACCTGCCAGGACGAACTAAGCAGATATAGCCACAACAGTGCAGTAGCGTGCGTAGCCTAGTATGGCACTCTATGCACACTACCTTCTCCCGGTGGAGGCATCGCTTGTGGCCTTTTACTCTGGCGCTCAGGAGGACTCGCGGACTAGGCCAGTGCTTTCCCCACAGGAAAGGAAGGTGACAGGATCCCTGCACACTGCCCTTTGCACTGAATAGGGAGCTTTGGGGGACTGTCCCCTCTCCTTCCCCTTAAACCCCTGCCTTCTCCACGCTTCCACATCCTAGAGGAAGACGGCATCTGATGGCCAGTTCTTTCTGGGAGTTGTTTCTCGAGTTCAGGGTAGGCGCCTGGTGCCAAGCCCATGTCTCCACCACGGACAGGTGGCCAAGGAGCTGCTGTCTCCTTGAACCCAAAGGCTTTCTGCCCAGACTCCTTCCTCAGAGTGGAGCCCTTTCCCCTGCCCTAATCTTCCCCTCGTGTCTCCTTAGCAGCCAGGCTTCCGTCGCTCTGCCGTGACAGACGTGTCCCTTTCCTTAAAGGCTTACCACAGGTGCCACCACGCTTCTCTCTCAGGCAAAGGGGATGCCAAGTCCAAGATGATTTCGCTCCATGCGGGTATATCACACTGTGCTGTGGACACTAGCTCCGGCAAGCAGCAGGCAGCATCCCACAAACCCGACTCTGATTTCCCAAAGAATGCTGTGCTTTCCCAGAGGGGATGCCCTGGGAAAGAGGCTTTTGCTCTATGCGGGTTTCTCCCATCGTGCTGTGAATACTAGGCTAAGGCAAGCAACAAAAGCAGCCCACAGAACCGACTCTGATTTCCCAGCGACTGCTATGCTTTCACAGAGGTTTTCAGCTTGTCGCAAACCACACTTCTCTGCTGCTTCCTCAGCAAGGCTTGGGTCGTTCGCTCTGTCCCGGCAGGGAAGAAGAGCCGTGGGAGAGCTGGTGCCTCTTGGGCCATGCTTTCCCGGACTCCAAGTTTGCCCCCGTGGTTCACCTTGCTAAGCCGAACTAGCAGACACAGTCACAACCCTGCTCCTGGGGAGCGCGGTGACTGACGTGTGCGACCACGATTCTCTCTCAGGCAGAAGGGATGCTAGGGCAAAGAGTATTTCGCTACATGCGGGTGTCTTCCACCGTGCTGCGTGGAATAGCTCAGGCAAGCAGCAGCAGCATCCCCAAACCCAACTCTGATTTCCCAACGAATGCTGTGCTTTCCCAGGGGAGATGCCCAGGCAAAGAGGCTTTCGCTGTATGCGGGTTTCTCCCACCGCGAGACTGGGCTCGGGCAAGCAGCAGCAGCCCGCAGAACACTTCTCAGCGAATGCTGTGCTTTCGCAGAGGCTTTGTCTTGGAGCAAACATCACTTCGCCGCTGCTTCCTTAGCAAGGCTTCATTCGCATCAGGGAAGAAGAGCTGCGGGAGAGCTGGTGCCTCTTGGGCCTTGCTTTCCAGGGCTCCATGTTCGCGTCCTGGGTTCAACCTGCCAGGACGAACTAAGCAGATATAGCCACAACAGTGAAGTAGCGTGCGTAGCCTAGTATGGCACTCTATGCACACTACCTTCTCCCGGTGGAGGCATCGCTTGTGGCCTTTTACTCTGGCGCTCAGGAGGACTCGCGGACTAGGCCAGTGCTTTCCCCACAGGAAAGGAAGGTGACAGGATCCCTGCACACTGCCCTTTGCACTGAATAGGGAGCTTTGGGGGACTGTCCCCTCTCCTTCCCCTTAAACCCCTGCCTTCTCCACGCTTCCACATCCTAGAGGAAGACGGCATCTGATGGCCAGTTCTTTCTGGGAGTTGTTTCTCGAGTTCAGGGTAGGCGCCTGGTGCCAAGACCATGTCTCCACCACGGACAGGTGGCCAAGGAGCTGCTGTCTCCTTGAACCCAAAGGCTTTCTGCCCAGACTCCTTCCTCAGAGTGGAGCCCTTTCCCCTGCCCTAATCTTCCCCTCGTGTCTCCTTAGCAGCCAGGCTTCCGTCGCTCTGCCGTGACAGACGTGTCCCTTTCCTTAAAGGCTTACCACAGGTGCCACCACGCTTCTCTCTCAGGCAAAGGGGATGCCAAGTCCAAGATGATTTCGCTCCATGCGGGTATATCACACTGTGCTGTGGACACTAGCTCCGGCAAGCAGCAGGCAGCATCCCACAAACCCGACTCTGATTTCCCAAAGAATGCTGTTCTTTCCCAGAGGGGATGCCCTGGCAAAGAGGCTTTCCCTCTATGCGAGTTTCTCCCATCGTGCTGGGAATACTAGGCTAAGGCAAGCAACAAAAGCAGCCCACAGAACCGGCTCTGATTTCCCATTGACTGCTATGCTTTCACAGAAGTTTTTAGCTTGGCGCAAACCGCACTTCGCTGCTGCTTCCACAGCAAGGCTTTGGTCGTTCGCTCTGTCCCGGCAGGGAAGAAGAGCCGTGGGAGAGCTGGTGCCTCTTGTGCCATGCTTTCCCGGACTCCAAGTTTGCCCCCGTGGTTCACCTTGCTAAGCCGAACTAGCAGACACAGTCACAACCCTGCTCCTGGGGAGCGCGGTGACTGACGTGTGCGACCACGATTCTCTCTCAGGCAGAAGGGATGCTAGGGCAAAGAGTATTTCGCTACATGCGGGTGTCTTCCACCGTGCTGCGGGGAATAGCTCAGGCAAGCAGCAGCAGCATCCCCAAACCCAACTCTGATTTCCCAACGAATGCTGTGCTTTCCCAGGGGAGATGCCCAGGCAAAGAGGCTTTCGCTGTATGCGGGTTTCTCCCACCGCGAGACTGGGCTCGGGCAAGCAGCAGCAGCCCGCAGAACACTTCTCAGCGAATGCTGTGCTTTCGCAGAGGCTTTGTCTTGGAGCAAACATCACTTCGCCGCTGCTTCCTTAGCAAGGCTTCATTCGCATCAGGGAAGAAGAGCTGCGGGAGAGCTGGTGCCTCTTGGGCCTTGCTTTCCAGGGCTCCATGTTCGCGTCCTGGGTTCAACCTGCCAGGACAAACTAAGCAGATATAGCCACAACAGTGCAGTAGCGTGCGTAGCCTAGTATGGCACTCTATGCACACTACCTTCTCCCGGTGGAGGCATCGCATGTGGCCTTTTACTCTGGCGCTCAAAAGGACTCGCGGACTAGGCCAGTGCTTTCCCCACAGGAAAGGAAGGTGACAGGATCCCTGCACACTGCCCTTTGCACTGAATAGGGATCTTTGGGGGACTGTCCCCTCCCCTTCCCCTTAAACCCCGTGCCTCCTCCACGCTTCCACATCCTAGAGGAAGACGGCATCTGATGGCCAGTTCTTTCTGGGAGTTGTTTCTCGAGTTCAGGGTAGGCGCCTGGTGCCAAGCCCACGTCTCCACCACGGACAGGTGGCCAAGGAGCTGCTGTCTCCTTGAACCCAAAGGCTTTCTGCCCAGACTCCTTCCTCAGAGTGGAGCCCTTTCCCCTGCCCTAATCTTCCCCTCGTGTCTCCTTAGCAGCCAGGCTTCCGTCGCTCTGCAGTGACAGACGTGTCCCTTTCCTTAAAGGCTTACCACAGGTGCCACCACGCTTCTCTCTCAGGCAGAGGGGATGCCCAGTCCAAGATGATTTCGCTCCATGCGGGTTTATCACACTGTGCTGTGGACACTAGCTCCGGCAAGCAGCAGGCCGCATCCCACAAACCCGACTCTGATTTCCCAAAGAATGCTGTGCTTTCCCAGAGGGGATGCCCTGGGAAAGAGGCTTTTGCTCTATGCGGGTTTCTCCCATCGTGCTGTGAATACTAGGCTAAGGCAAGCAACAAAAGCAGCCCACAGAACCGACTCTGATTTCCCAGCGACTGCTATGCTTTCACAGAGGTTTTCAGCTTGTCGCAAACCACACTTCTCTGCTGCTTCCTCAGCAAGGCTTGGGTCGTTCGCTCTGTCCCGGCAGGGAAGAAGAGCCGTGGGAGAGCTGGTGCCTCTTGGGCCTTGCTTTCCCGGGCTCCAAGTTCGCGCCCAGGGTTCACCTTGCTAAGCCGAACTAAGCAGACACAGTCACAACCCTGCAGCAGCGTGCGTGGCCTAGCATGGCACTCTATGCCTATGACCATCTCCTGGCCTAGGTAAGGCTTTGCCTTTTGCTCAGGCGCTCAGGCAGACTCGGGGTCTAGGCCAGTGCCTTCACTACAGGAGAGAGGAGGCGACAGGATCCGTGCACACGGCCCGTGCACTTGGATGGGGAACTGTGGGGGACTGTCTCCACTCCTTCCCCGGCACACCCCCTGCCACGAACAACGCTGCCACATATTGGTGGAAGAGGGCATCTGACTGCCCGTTTCTCCATGGGGTTGTTTCTGCGAGTTCCAGGTATGGCACCTGGGGGCAAGCCCGTCTGCCCTTGGGACAGGTGGCCAAGGAGTTGCTGTCCCCTTGGGACCAGAGGCACAGGACAGGCCTGCCTTCTGCCCAGACTCCTTCCTCAGAGTGGAGCACGCGCCCCTGCCCTAGTCGCCCACTCATGTCTCCTTAGCAGCCAGGCTTCCATCTCTCCGCACAGGGAGCGGGTGACACTTGTCTTGCCACTGGCCAGCTGTTCGTGCACAGCAGGCTATCCTGCTTCCTGAAGCTTTCCCGACCCCAAGGCCAACAGCTCCTTCTCTTCCCCGGAGGCGGCGTGCGGCGCCTTCCCCACACTTGCTCCTGGGGAGCGCGGTGACAGATGTGTGCGACCATGCTTCTCTCTCAGGCAGAAGGGATGCTAGGGCAAAGAGTATTTCGCTCCATGCGGGTATCTTCCACCGTGCTGCGGAGACTAGCTCAAGCAAGCATCAGCAGCATCCCCAAACCCAACTCTGATTTCCCAGAGAATGCTGTGCTTTCTTAGAGGGGATGCCCTGGCAAAGAGGCTTTCCCTCTATGCGAGTTTCTCCCATCGTGCTGGGAATACTAGGCTAAGGCAAGCAACAAAAGCAGCCCACAGAACCGGCTCTGATTTCCCATTGACTGCTATGCTTTCACAGAAGTTTTTAGCTTGGCGCAAACCGCACTTCGCTGCTGCTTCCACAGCAAGGCTTTGGTCGTTCGCTCTGTCCCGGCAGGGAAGAAGAGCCGTGGGAGAGCTGGTGCCTCTTGTGCCATGCTTTCCCGGACTCCAAGTTTGCCCCCGTGGTTCACCTTGCTAAGCCGAACTAGCAGACACAGTCACAACCCTGCTCCTGGGGAGCGCGGTGACTGACGTGTGCGACCACGATTCTCTCTCAGGCAGAAGGGATGCTAGGGCAAAGAGTATTTCGCTACATGCGGGTGTCTTCCACCGTGCTGCGGGGAATAGCTCAGGCAAGCAGCAGCAGCATCCCCAAACCCAACTCTGATTTCCCAACGAATGCTGTGCTTTCCCAGGGGAGATGCCCAGGCAAAGAGGCTTTCGCTGTATGCGGGTTTCTCCCACCGCGAGACTGGGCTCGGGCAAGCAGCAGCAGCCCGCAGAACACTTCTCAGCGAATGCTGTGCTTTCGCAGAGGCTTTGTCTTGGAGCAAACATCACTTCGCCGCTGCTTCCTTAGCAAGGCTTCATTCGCATCAGGGAAGAAGAGCTGCGGGAGAGCTGGTGCCTCTTGGGCCTTGCTTTCCAGGGCTCCATGTTCGCGTCCTGGGTTCAACCTGCCAGGACGAACTAAGCAGATATAGCCACAACAGTGCAGTAGCGTGCGTAGCCTAGTATGGCACTCTATGCACACTACCTTCTCCCGGTGGAGGCATCGCTTGTGGCCTTTTACTCTGGCGCTCAGGAGGACTCGCGGACTAGGCCAGTGCTTTCCCCACAGGAAAGGAAGGTGACAGGATCCCTGCACACTGCCCTTTGCACTGAATAGGGAGCTTTGGGGGACTGTCCCCTCTCCTTCCCCTTAAACCCCTGCCTTCTCCACGCTTCCACATCCTAGAGGAAGACGGCATCTGATGGCCAGTTCTTTCTGGGAGTTGTTTCTCGAGTTCAGGGTAGGCGCCTGGTGCCAAGCCCATGTCTCCACCACGGACAGGTGGCCAAGGAGCTGCTGTCTCCTTGAACCCAAAGGCTTTCTGCCCAGACTCCTTCCTCAGAGTGGAGCCCTTTCCCCTGCCCTAATCTTCCCCTCGTGTCTCCTTAGCAGCCAGGCTTCCGTCGCTCTGCCGTGACAGACGTGTCCCTTTCCTTAAAGGCTTACCACAGGTGCCACCACGCTTCTCTCTCAGGCAAAGGGGATGCCAAGTCCAAGATGATTTCGCTCCATGCGGGTATATCACACTGTGCTGTGGACACTAGCTCCGGCAAGCAGCAGGCAGCATCCCACAAACCCGACTCTGATTTCCCAAAGAATGCTGTGCTTTCCCAGAGGGGATGCCCTGGGAAAGAGGCTTTTGCTCTATGCGGGTTTCTCCCATCGTGCTGTGAATACTAGGCTAAGGCAAGCAACAAAAGCAGCCCACAGAACCGACTCTGATTTCCCAGCGACTGCTATGCTTTCACAGAGGTTTTCAGCTTGTCGCAAACCACACTTCTCTGCTGCTTCCTCAGCAAGGCTTGGGTCGTTCGCTCTGTCCCGGCAGGGAAGAAGAGCCGTGGGAGAGCTGGTGCCTCTTGGGCCATGCTTTCCCGGACTCCAAGTTTGCCCCCGTGGTTCACCTTGCTAAGCCGAACTAGCAGACACAGTCACAACCCTGCTCCTGGGGAGCGCGGTGACTGACGTGTGCGACCACGATTCTCTCTCAGGCAGAAGGGATGCTAGGGCAAAGAGTATTTCGCTACATGCGGGTGTCTTCCACCGTGCTGCGTGGAATAGCTCAGGCAAGCAGCAGCAGCATCCCCAAACCCAACTCTGATTTCCCAACGAATGCTGTGCTTTCCCAGGGGAGATGCCCAGGCAAAGAGGCTTTCGCTGTATGCGGGTTTCTCCCACCGCGAGACTGGGCTCGGGCAAGCAGCAGCAGCCCGCAGAACACTTCTCAGCGAATGCTGTGCTTTCGCAGAGGCTTTGTCTTGGAGCAAACATCACTTCGCCGCTGCTTCCTTAGCAAGGCTTCATTCGCATCAGGGAAGAAGAGCTGCGGGAGAGCTGGTGCCTCTTGGGCCTTGCTTTCCAGGGCTCCATGTTCGCGTCCTGGGTTCAACCTGCCAGGACGAACTAAGCAGATATAGCCACAACAGTGAAGTAGCGTGCGTAGCCTAGTATGGCACTCTATGCACACTACCTTCTCCCGGTGGAGGCATCGCTTGTGGCCTTTTACTCTGGCGCTCAGGAGGACTCGCGGACTAGGCCAGTGCTTTCCCCACAGGAAAGGAAGGTGACAGGATCCCTGCACACTGCCCTTTGCACTGAATAGGGAGCTTTGGGGGACTGTCCCCTCTCCTTCCCCTTAAACCCCTGCCTTCTCCACGCTTCCACATCCTAGAGGAAGACGGCATCTGATGGCCAGTTCTTTCTGGGAGTTGTTTCTCGAGTTCAGGGTAGGCGCCTGGTGCCAAGACCATGTCTCCACCACGGACAGGTGGCCAAGGAGCTGCTGTCTCCTTGAACCCAAAGGCTTTCTGCCCAGACTCCTTCCTCAGAGTGGAGCCCTTTCCCCTGCCCTAATCTTCCCCTCGTGTCTCCTTAGCAGCCAGGCTTCCGTCGCTCTGCCGTGACAGACGTGTCCCTTTCCTTAAAGGCTTACCACAGGTGCCACCACGCTTCTCTCTCAGGCAGAGGGGATGCCCAGTCCAAGATGATTTCGCTCCATGCGGGTATATCACACTGTGCTGTGGACACTAGCTCCGGCAAGCAGCAGGCAGCATCCCACAAACCCGACTCTGATTTCCCAAAGAATGCTGTGCTTTCCCAGAGGGGATGCCCTGGGAAAGAGGCTTTTGCTCTATGCGGGTTTCTCCCATCGTGCTGTGAATACTAGGCTAAGGCAAGCAACAAAAGCAGCCCACAGAACCGACTCTGATTTCCCAGCGACTGCTATGCTTTCACAGAGGTTTTCAGCTTGTCGCAAACCACACTTCTCTGCTGCTTCCTCAGCAAGGCTTTGGTCGTTCGCTCTGTCCCGGCAGGGAAGAAGAGCCGTGGGAGAGCTGGTGCCTCTTGGGCCTTGCTTTCCCGGGCTCCAAGTTCGCGCCCAGGGTTCACCTTGCTAAGCCGAACTAAGCAGACACAGTCACAACCCTGCAGCAGCGTGCGTGGCCTAGCATGGCACTCTATGCCTATGACCATCTCCTGGCCTAGGTAAGGCTTTGCCTTTTGCTCAGGCGCTCAGGCAGACTCGGGGTCTAGGCCAGTGCCTTCACTACAGGAGAGAGGAGGCGACAGGATCCGTGCACACGGCCCGTGCACTTGGATGGGGAACTGTGGGGGACTGTCTCCACTCCTTCCCCGGCACACCCCCTGCCACGAACAACGCTGCCACATATTGGTGGAAGAGGGCATCTGACTGCCCGTTTCTCCATGGGGTTGTTTCTGCGAGTTCCAGGTATGGCACCTGGGGGCAAGCCCGTCTGCCCTTGGGACAGGTGGCCAAGGAGTTGCTGTCCCCTTGGGACCAGAGGCACAGGACAGGCCTGCCTTCTGCCCAGACTCCTTCCTCAGAGTGGAGCACGCGCCCCTGCCCTAGTCGCCCACTCATGTCTCCTTAGCAGCCAGGCTTCCATCTCTCCGCACAGGGAGCGGGTGACACTTGTCTTGCCACTGGCCAGCTGTTCGTGCACAGCAGGCTATCCTGCTTCCTGAAGCTTTCCCGACCCCAAGGCCAACAGCTCCTTCTCTTCCCCGGAGGCGGCGTGCGGCGCCTTCCCCACACTTGCTCCTGGGGAGCGCGGTGACAGATGTGTGCGACCATGCTTCTCTCTCAGGCAGAAGGGATGCTAGGGCAAAGAGTATTTCGCTCCATGCGGGTATCTTCCACCGTGCTGCGGAGACTAGCTCAAGCAAGCATCAGCAGCATCCCCAAACCCAACTCTGATTTCCCAGAGAATGCTGTGCTTTCTTAGAGGGGATGCCCTGGCAAAGAGGCTTTCCCTCTATGCGAGTTTCTCCCATCGTGCTGGGAATACTAGGCTAAGGCAAGCAACAAAAGCAGCCCACAGAACCGGCTCTGATTTCCCATTGACTGCTATGCTTTCACAGAAGTTTTTAGCTTGGCGCAAACCGCACTTCGCTGCTGCTTCCACAGCAAGGCTTTGGTCGTTCGCTCTGTCCCGGCAGGGAAGAAGAGCCGTGGGAGAGCTGGTGCCTCTTGTGCCATGCTTTCCCGGACTCCAAGTTTGCCCCCGTGGTTCACCTTGCTAAGCCGAACTAGCAGACACAGTCACAACCCTGCTCCTGGGGAGCGCGGTGACTGACGTGTGCGACCACGATTCTCTCTCAGGCAGAAGGGATGCTAGGGCAAAGAGTATTTCGCTACATGCGGGTGTCTTCCACCGTGCTGCGGGGAATAGCTCAGGCAAGCAGCAGCAGCATCCCCAAACCCAACTCTGATTTCCCAACGAATGCTGTGCTTTCCCAGGGGAGATGCCCAGGCAAAGAGGCTTTCGCTGTATGCGGGTTTCTCCCACCGCGAGACTGGGCTCGGGCAAGCAGCAGCAGCCCGCAGAACACTTCTCAGCGAATGCTGTGCTTTCGCAGAGGCTTTGTCTTGGAGCAAACATCACTTCGCCGCTGCTTCCTTAGCAAGGCTTCATTCGCATCAGGGAAGAAGAGCTGCGGGAGAGCTGGTGCCTCTTGGGCCTTGCTTTCCAGGGCTCCATGTTCGCGTCCTGGGTTCAACCTGCCAGGACGAACTAAGCAGATATAGCCACAACAGTGCAGTAGCGTGCGTAGCCTAGTATGGCACTCTATGCACACTACCTTCTCCCGGTGGAGGCATCGCTTGTGGCCTTTTACTCTGGCGCTCAGGAGGACTCGCGGACTAGGCCAGTGCTTTCCCCACAGGAAAGGAAGGTGACAGGATCCCTGCACACTGCCCTTTGCACTGAATAGGGAGCTTTGGGGGACTGTCCCCTCTCCTTCCCCTTAAACCCCTGCCTTCTCCACGCTTCCACATCCTAGAGGAAGACGGCATCTGATGGCCAGTTCTTTCTGGGAGTTGTTTCTCGAGTTCAGGGTAGGCGCCTGGTGCCAAGCCCATGTCTCCACCACGGACAGGTGGCCAAGGAGCTGCTGTCTCCTTGAACCCAAAGGCTTTCTGCCCAGACTCCTTCCTCAGAGTGGAGCCCTTTCCCCTGCCCTAATCTTCCCCTCGTGTCTCCTTAGCAGCCAGGCTTCCGTCGCTCTGCCGTGACAGACGTGTCCCTTTCCTTAAAGGCTTACCACAGGTGCCACCACGCTTCTCTCTCAGGCAAAGGGGATGCCAAGTCCAAGATGATTTCGCTCCATGCGGGTATATCACACTGTGCTGTGGACACTAGCTCCGGCAAGCAGCAGGCAGCATCCCACAAACCCGACTCTGATTTCCCAAAGAATGCTGTGCTTTCCCAGAGGGGATGCCCTGGGAAAGAGGCTTTTGCTCTATGCGGGTTTCTCCCATCGTGCTGTGAATACTAGGCTAAGGCAAGCAACAAAAGCAGCCCACAGAACCGACTCTGATTTCCCAGCGACTGCTATGCTTTCACAGAGGTTTTCAGCTTGTCGCAAACCACACTTCTCTGCTGCTTCCTCAGCAAGGCTTGGGTCGTTCGCTCTGTCCCGGCAGGGAAGAAGAGCCGTGGGAGAGCTGGTGCCTCTTGGGCCATGCTTTCCCGGACTCCAAGTTTGCCCCCGTGGTTCACCTTGCTAAGCCGAACTAGCAGACACAGTCACAACCCTGCTCCTGGGGAGCGCGGTGACTGACGTGTGCGACCACGATTCTCTCTCAGGCAGAAGGGATGCTAGGGCAAAGAGTATTTCGCTACATGCGGGTGTCTTCCACCGTGCTGCGTGGAATAGCTCAGGCAAGCAGCAGCAGCATCCCCAAACCCAACTCTGATTTCCCAACGAATGCTGTGCTTTCCCAGGGGAGATGCCCAGGCAAAGAGGCTTTCGCTGTATGCGGGTTTCTCCCACCGCGAGACTGGGCTCGGGCAAGCAGCAGCAGCCCGCAGAACACTTCTCAGCGAATGCTGTGCTTTCGCAGAGGCTTTGTCTTGGAGCAAACATCACTTCGCCGCTGCTTCCTTAGCAAGGCTTCATTCGCATCAGGGAAGAAGAGCTGCGGGAGAGCTGGTGCCTCTTGGGCCTTGCTTTCCAGGGCTCCATGTTCGCGTCCTGGGTTCAACCTGCCAGGACGAACTAAGCAGATATAGCCACAACAGTGAAGTAGCGTGCGTAGCCTAGTATGGCACTCTATGCACACTACCTTCTCCCGGTGGAGGCATCGCTTGTGGCCTTTTACTCTGGCGCTCAGGAGGACTCGCGGACTAGGCCAGTGCTTTCCCCACAGGAAAGGAAGGTGACAGGATCCCTGCACACTGCCCTTTGCACTGAATAGGGAGCTTTGGGGGACTGTCCCCTCTCCTTCCCCTTAAACCCCTGCCTTCTCCACGCTTCCACATCCTAGAGGAAGACGGCATCTGATGGCCAGTTCTTTCTGGGAGTTGTTTCTCGAGTTCAGGGTAGGCGCCTGGTGCCAAGACCATGTCTCCACCACGGACAGGTGGCCAAGGAGCTGCTGTCTCCTTGAACCCAAAGGCTTTCTGCCCAGACTCCTTCCTCAGAGTGGAGCCCTTTCCCCTGCCCTAATCTTCCCCTCGTGTCTCCTTAGCAGCCAGGCTTCCGTCGCTCTGCCGTGACAGACGTGTCCCTTTCCTTAAAGGCTTACCACAGGTGCCACCACGCTTCTCTCTCAGGCAAAGGGGATGCCAAGTCCAAGATGATTTCGCTCCATGCGGGTATATCACACTGTGCTGTGGACACTAGCTCCGGCAAGCAGCAGGCAGCATCCCACAAACCCGACTCTGATTTCCCAAAGAATGCTGTGCTTTCCCAGAGGGGATGCCCTGGGAAAGAGGCTTTTGCTCTATGCGGGTTTCTCCCATCGTGCTGTGAATACTAGGCTAAGGCAAGCAACAAAAGCAGCCCACAGAACCGACTCTGATTTCCCAGCGACTGCTATGCTTTCACAGAGGTTTTCAGCTTGTCGCAAACCACACTTCTCTGCTGCTTCCTCAGCAAGGCTTGGGTCGTTCGCTCTGTCCCGGCAGGGAAGAAGAGCCGTGGGAGAGCTGGTGCCTCTTGGGCCTTGCTTTCCCGGGCTCCAAGTTCGCGCCCAGGGTTCACCTTGCTAAGCCGAACTAAGCAGACACAGTCACAACCCTGCAGCAGCGTGCGTGGCCTAGCATGGCACTCTATGCCTATGACCATCTCCTGGCCTAGGTAAGGCTTTGCCTTTTGCTCAGGCGCTCAGGCAGACTCGGGGTCTAGGCCAGTGCCTTCACTACAGGAGAGAGGAGGCGACAGGATCCGTGCACACGGCCCGTGCACTTGGATGGGGAACTGTGGGGGACTGTCTCCACTCCTTCCCCGGCACACCCCCTGCCACGAACAACGCTGCCACATATTGGTGGAAGAGGGCATCTGACTGCCCGTTTCTCCATGGGGTTGTTTCTGCGAGTTCCAGGTATGGCACCTGGGGGCAAGCCCGTCTGCCCTTGGGACAGGTGGCCAAGGAGTTGCTGTCCCCTTGGGACCAGAGGCACAGGACAGGCCTGCCTTCTGCCCAGACTCCTTCCTCAGAGTGGAGCACGCGCCCCTGCCCTAGTCGCCCACTCATGTCTCCTTAGCAGCCAGGCTTCCATCTCTCCGCACAGGGAGCGGGTGACACTTGTCTTGCCACTGGCCAGCTGTTCGTGCACAGCAGGCTATCCTGCTTCCTGAAGCTTTCCCGACCCCAAGGCCAACAGCTCCTTCTCTTCCCCGGAGGCGGCGTGCGGCGCCTTCCCCACACTTGCTCTTGGGGAGCGCGGTGACAGATGTGTGCGACCATGCTTCTCTCTCAGGCAGAAGGGATGCTAGGGCAAAGAGTATTTCGCTCCATGCGGGTATCTTCCACCGTGCTGCGGAGACTAGCTCAAGCAAGCATCAGCAGCATCCCCCAACCCAACTCTGATTTCCCAGAGAATGCTGTGCTTTCTTAGAGGGGATGCCCTGGCAAAGAGGCTTTCCCTCTATGCGAGTTTCTCCCATCGTGCTGGGAATACTAGGCTAAGGCAAGCAACAAAAGCAGCCCACAGAACCGGCTCTGATTTCCCATTGACTGCTATGCTTTCACAGAAGTTTTTAGCTTGGCGCAAACCGCACTTCGCTGCTGCTTCCACAGCAAGGCTTTGGTCGTTCGCTCTGTCCCGGCAGGGAAGAAGAGCCGTGGGAGAGCTGGTGCCTCTTGTGCCATGCTTTCCCGGACTCCAAGTTTGCCCCCGTGGTTCACCTTGCTAAGCCGAACTAGCAGACACAGTCACAACCCTGCTCCTGGGGAGCGCGGTGACTGACGTGTGCGACCACGATTCTCTCTCAGGCAGAAGGGATGCTAGGGCAAAGAGTATTTCGCTACATGCGGGTGTCTTCCACCGTGCTGCGGGGAATAGCTCAGGCAAGCAGCAGCAGCATCCCCAAACCCAACTCTGATTTCCCAACGAATGCTGTGCTTTCCCAGGGGAGATGCCCAGGCAAAGAGGCTTTCGCTGTATGCGGGTTTCTCCCACCGCGAGACTGGGCTCGGGCAAGCAGCAACAGCCCGGAAAACACATCTCAGCGAATGCTGTGCTTTCGCAGAGGCTTTGTCTTGGAGCAAACATCACTTCGCCGCTGCTTCCTTAGCAAGGCTTCATTCGCATCAGGGAAGAAGAGCTGCGGGAGAGCTGGTGCCCCTTGGGCCTTGCTTTCCAGGGCTCCATGTTTGCGTCCTGGGTTCAACCTGCCAGGACGAACTAAGCAGATATAGCCACAACAGTGCAGTAGCGTGCGTAGCCTAGTATGGCACTCTATGCACACTACCTTCTCCCGGTGGAGGCATCGCTTGTGGCCTTTTACTCTGGCGCTCAGGAGGACTCGCGGACTAGGCTAGTGCTTTCCCCACAGGAAAGGAAGTTGACAGGATCCCTGCACACTGCCCTTTGCACTGAATAGGGAGCTTTGGGGGACTGTCCCCTCCCCTTCCCCTTAAACCCCGTGCCTCCTCCACGCTTCCACATCCTAGAGGAAGACGGCATCTGATGGCCAGTTCTTTCTGGGAGTTGTTTCTCGAGTTCAGGGTAGGCGCCTGGTGCCAAGCCCATGTCTCCACCACGGAGAGGTGGCCAAGGAGCTGCTGTCTCCTTGAACCCAAAGGCTTTCTGCCCAGACTCCTTCCTCAGAGTGGAGCCCTTTCCCCTGCCCTAATCTTCCCCTCGTGTCTCCTTAGCAGCCAGGCTTCCGTCGCTCTGCAGTGACAGACGTGTCCCTTTCCTTAAAGGCTTACCACAGGTGCCACCACGCTTCTCTCTCAGGCAGAGGGGATGCCCAGTCCAAGATGATTTCGCTCCATGCGGGTTTATCACACTGTGCTGTGGACACTAGCTCCGGCAAGCAGCAGGCCGCATCCCACAAACCCGACTCTGATTTCCCAAAGAATGCTGTGCTTTCCCAGAGGGGATGCCCTGGGAAAGAGGCTTTTGCTCTATGCGGGTTTCTCCCATCGTGCTGTGAATACTAGGCTAAGGCAAGCAACAAAAGCAGCCCACAGAACCGACTCTGATTTCCCAGCGACTGCTATGCTTTCACAGAGGTTTTCAGCTTGTCGCAAACCACACTTCTCTGCTGCTTCCTCAGCAAGGCTTTGGTCGTTCGCTCTGTCCCGGCAGGGAAGAAGAGCCGTGGGAGAGCTGGTGCCTCTTGGGCCTTGCTTTCCCGGGCTCCAAGTTCGCGCCCAGGGTTCACCTTGCTAAGCCGAACTAAGCAGACACAGTCACAACCCTGCAGCAGCGTGCGTGGCCTAGCATGGCACTCTATGCCTATGACCATCTCCTGGCCTAGGTAAGGCTTTGCCTTTTGCTCAGGCGCTCAGGCAGACTCGGGGTCTAGGCCAGTGCCTTCACTACAGGAGAGAGGAGGCGACAGGATCCGTGCACACGGCCCGTGCACTTGGATGGGGAACTGTGGGGGACTGTCTCCACTCCTTCCCCGGCACACCCCCTGCCACGAACACCGCTGCCACATATTGGTGGAAGAGGGCATCTGACTGCCCGTTTCTCCATGGGGTTGTTTCTGCGAGTTCCAGGTATGGCACCTGGGGGCAAGCCCGTCTGCCCTTGGGACAGGTGGCCAAGGAGTTGCTGTCCCCTTGGGACCAGAGGCACAGGACAGGCCTGCCTTCTGCCCAGACTCCTTCCTCAGAGTGGAGCACGCGCCCCTGCCCTAGTCGTCCACTCATGTCTCCTTAGCAGCCAGGCTTCCATCTCTCCGCACAGGGAGCGGGTGACACTTGTCTTGCCACTGGCCAGCTGTTCGTGCACAGCAGGCTATCCTGCTTCCTGAAGCTTTCCCGACCCCAAGGCCAACAGCTCCTTCTCTTCCCCGGAGGCGGCGTGCGGCGCCTTCCCCACACTTGCTCCTGGGGAGCGCGGTGACAGATGTGTGCGACCATGCTTCTCTCTCAGGCAGAAGGGATGCTAGGGCAAAGAGTATTTCGCTCCATGCGGGTATCTTCCACCGTGCTGCGGAGACTAGCTCAAGCAAGCATCAGCAGCATCCCCCAACCCAACTCTGATTTCCCAGAGAATGCTGTGCTTTCTTAGAGGGGATGCCCTGGCAAAGAGGCTTTCCCTCTATGCGAGTTTCTCCCATCGTGCTGGGAATACTAGGCTAAGGCAAGCAACAAAAGCAGCCCACAGAACCGGCTCTGATTTCCCATTGACTGCTATGCTTTCACAGAAGTTTTTAGCTTGGCGCAAACCGCACTTCGCTGCTGCTTCCACAGCAAGGCTTTGGTCGTTCGCTCTGTCCCGGCAGGGAAGAAGAGCCGTGGGAGAGCTGGTGCCTCTTGTGCCATGCTTTCCCGGACTCCAAGTTTGCCCCCGTGGTTCACCTTGCTAAGCCGAACTAGCAGACACAGTCACAACCCTGCTCCTGGGGAGCGCGGTGACTGACGTGTGCGACCACGATTCTCTCTCAGGCAGAAGGGATGCTAGGGCAAAGAGTATTTCGCTACATGCGGGTGTCTTCCACCGTGCTGCGGGGAATAGCTCAGGCAAGCAGCAGCAGCATCCCCAAACCCAACTCTGATTTCCCAACGAATGCTGTGCTTTCCCAGGGGAGATGCCCAGGCAAAGAGGCTTTCGCTGTATGCGGGTTTCTCCCACCGCGAGACTGGGCTCGGGCAAGCAGCAGCAGCCCGCAGAACACTTCTCAGCGAATGC
Organism: Mustela nivalis; assembly: GCF_964662115.1. Classification (NCBI taxonomy): domain Eukaryota; kingdom Metazoa; phylum Chordata; class Mammalia; order Carnivora; family Mustelidae; genus Mustela; species Mustela nivalis. Next base: position 896,603 of record NW_028136316.1, read on the forward strand.
TGTGCTTTCGCAGAGGCTTTGTCTTGGAGCAAACATCACTTCGCCGCTGCTTCCTTAGCAAGGCTTCATTCGCATCAGGGAAGAAGAGCTGCGGGAGAGCTGGTGCCTCTTGGGCCTTGCTTTCCAGGGCTCCATGTTCGCGTCCTGGGTTCAACCTGCCAGGACAAACTAAGCAGATATAGCCACAACAGTGCAGTAGCGTGCGTAGCCTAGTATGGCACTCTATGCACACTACCTTCTCCCGGTGGAGGCATCGCATGTGGCCTTTTACTCTGGCGCTCAAAAGGACTCGCGGACTAGGCCAGTGCTTTCCCCACAGGAAAGGAAGGTGACAGGATCCCTGCACACTGCCCTTTGCACTGAATAGGGAGCTTTGGGGGACTGTCCCCTCCCCTTCCCCTTAAACCCCGTGCCTCCTCCACGCTTCCACATCCTAGAGGAAGACGGCATCTGATGGCCAGTTCTTTCTGGGAGTTGTTTCTCGAGTTCAGGGTAGGCGCCTGGTGCCAAGCCCACGTCTCCACCACGGACAGGTGGCCAAGGAGCTGCTGTCTCCTTGAACCCAAAGGCTTTCTGCCCAGACTCCTTCCTCAGAGTGGAGCCCTTTCCCCTGCCCTAATCTTCCCCTCGTGTCTCCTTAGCAGCCAGGCTTCCGTCGCTCTGCAGTGACAGACGTGTCCCTTTCCTTAAAGGCTTACCACAGGTGCCACCACGCTTCTCTCTCAGGCAGAGGGGATGCCCAGTCCAAGATGATTTCGCTCCATGCGGGTTTATCACACTGTGCTGTGGACACTAGCTCCGGCAAGCAGCAGGCCGCATCCCACAAACCCGACTCTGATTTCCCAAAGAATGCTGTGCTTTCCCAGAGGGGATGCCCTGGGAAAGAGGCTTTTGCTCTATGCGGGTTTCTCCCAGCGTGCTGTGAATACTAGGCTAAGGCAAGCAACAAAAGCAGCCCACAGAACCGACTCTGATTTCCCAGCGACTGCTATGCTTTCACAGAGGTTTTCAGCTTGTCGCAAACCACACTTCTCTGCTGCTTCCTCAGCAAGGCTTGGGTCGTTCGCTCTGTCCCGGCAGGGAAGAAGAGCCGTGGGAGAGCTGGTGCCTCTTGGGCCTTGCTTTCCCGGGCTCCAAGTTCGCGCCCAGGGTTCACCTTGCTAAGCCGAACTAAGCAGACACAGTCACAACCCTGCAGCAGCGTGCGTGGCCTAGCATGGCACTCTATGCCTATGACCATCTCCTGGCCTAGGTAAGGCTTTGCCTTTTGCTCAGGCGCTCAGGCAGACTCGGGGTCTAGGCCAGTGCCTTCACTACAGGAGAGAGGAGGCGACAGGATCCGTGCACACGGCCCGTGCACTTGGATGGGGAACTGTGGGGGACTGTCTCCACTCCTTCCCCGGCACACCCCCTGCCACGAACAACGCTGCCACATATTGGTGGAAGAGGGCATCTGACTGCCCGTTTCTCCATGGGGTTGTTTCTGCGAGTTCCAGGTATGGCACCTGGGGGCAAGCCCGTCTGCCCTTGGGACAGGTGGCCAAGGAGTTGCTGTCCCCTTGGGACCAGAGGCACAGGACAGGCCTGCCTTCTGCCCAGACTCCTTCCTCAGAGTGGAGCACGCGCCCCTGCCCTAGTCGTCCACTCATGTCTCCTTAGCAGCCAGGCTTCCATCTCTCCGCACAGGGAGCGGGTGACACTTGTCTTGCCACTGGCCAGCTGTTCGTGCACAGCAGGCTATCCTGCTTCCTGAAGCTTTCCCGACCCCAAGGCCAACAGCTCCTTCTCTTCCCCGGAGGCGGCGTGCGGCGCCTTCCCCACACTTGCTCCTGGGGAGCGTGGTGACAGATGTGTGCGACCATGCTTCTCTCTCAGGCAGAAGGGATGCTAGGGCAAAGAGTATTTCGCTCCATGCGGGTATCTTCCACCGTGCTGCGGAGACTAGCTCAAGCAAGCATCAGCAGCATCCCCCAACCCAACTCTGATTTCCCAGAGAATGCTGTGCTTTCTTAGAGGGGATGCCCTGGCAAAGAGGCTTTCCCTCTATGCGAGTTTCTCCCATCGTGCTGGGAATACTAGGCTAAGGCAAGCAACAAAAGCAGCCCACAGAACCGGCTCTGATTTCCCATTGACTGCTATGCTTTCACAGAAGCTTTTAGCTTGGCGCAAACCGCACTTCGCTGCTGCTTCCACAGCAAGGCTTTGGTCGTTCGCTCTGTCCCGGCAGGGAAGAAGAGCCGTGGGAGAGCTGGTGCCTCTTGTGCCATGCTTTCCCGGACTCCAAGTTTGCCCCCGTGGTTCACCTTGCTAAGCCGAACTAGCAGACACAGTCACAACCCTGCTCCTGGGGAGCGCGGTGACTGACGTGTGCGACCACGATTCTCTCTCAGGCAGAAGGGATGCTAGGGCAAAGAGTATTTCGCTACATGCGGGTGTCTTCCACCGTGCTGCGGGGAATAGCTCAGGCAAGCAGCAGCAGCATCCCCAAACCCAACTCTGATTTCCCAACGAATGCTGTGCTTTCCCAGGGGAGATGCCCAGGCAAAGAGGCTTTCGCTGTATGCGGGTTTCTCCCACCGCGAGACTGGGCTCGGGCAAGCAGCAGCAGCCCGCAGAACACTTCTCAGCGAATGCTGTGCTTTCGCAGAGGCTTTGTCTTGGAGCAAACATCACTTCGCCGCTGCTTCCTTAGCAAGGCTTCATTCGCATCAGGGAAGAAGAGCTGCGGGAGAGCTGGTGCCTCTTGGGCCTTGCTTTCCAGGGCTCCATGTTCGCGTCCTGGGTTCAACCTGCCAGGACGAACTAAGCAGATATAGCCACAACAGTGCAGTAGCGTGCGTAGCCTAGTATGGCACTCTATGCACACTACCTTCTCCCGGTGGAGGCATCGCTTGTGGCCTTTTACTCTGGCGCTCAGGAGGACTCGCGGACTAGGCCAGTGCTTTCCCCACAGGAAAGGAAGGTGACAGGATCCCTGCACACTGCCCTTTGCACTGAATAGGGAGCTTTGGGGGACTGTCCCCTCCCCTTCCCCTTAAACCCCGTGCCTCCTCCACGCTTCCACATCCTAGAGGAAGACGGCATCTGATGGCCAGTTCTTTCTGGGAGTTGTTTCTCGAGTTCAGGGTAGGCGCCTGGTGCCAAGCCCACGTCTCCACCACGGACAGATGGCCAAGGAGCTGCTGTCTCCTTGAACCCAAAGGCTTTCTGCCCAGACTCCTTCCTCAGAGTGGAGCCCTTTCCCCTGCCCTAATCTTCCCCTCGTGTCTCCTTAGCAGCCAGGCTTCCGTCGCTCTGCAGTGACAGACGTGTCCCTTTCCTTAAAGGCTTACCACAGGTGCCACCACGCTTCTCTCTCAGGCAGAGGGGATGCCCAGTCCAAGATGATTTCGCTCCATGCGGGTTTATCACACTGTGCTGTGGACACTAGCTCCGGCAAGCAGCAGGCAGCATCCCACAAACCCGACTCTGATTTCCCAAAGAATGCTGTGCTTTCCCAGAGGGGATGCCCTGGGAAAGAGGCTTTTGCTCTATGCGGGTTTCTCCCATCGTGCTGTGAATACTAGGCTAAGGCAAGCAACAAAAGCAGCCCACAGAACCGACTCTGATTTCCCAGCGACTGCTATGCTTTCACAGAGGTTTTCAGCTTGTCGCAAACCACACTTCTCTGCTGCTTCCTCAGCAAGGCTTGGTCGTTCGCTCTGTCCCGGCAGGGAAGAAGAGCCGTGGGAGAGCTGGTGCCTCTTGGGCCTTGCTTTCCCGGGCTCCAAGTTCGCGCCCAGGGTTCACCTTGCTAAGCCGAACTAAGCAGACACAGTCACAACCCTGCAGCAGCGTGCGTGGCCTAGCATGGCACTCTATGCCTATGACCATCTCCTGGCCTAGGTAAGGCTTTGCCTTTTGCTCAGGCGCTCAGGCAGACTCGGGGTCTAGGCCAGTGCCTTCACTACAGGAGAGAGGAGGCGACAGGATCCGTGCACACGGCCCGTGCACTTGGATGGGGAACTGTGGGGGACTGTCTCCACTCCTTCCCCGGCACACCCCCTGCCACGAACAACGCTGCCACATATTGGTGGAAGAGGGCATCTGACTGCCCGTTTCTCCATGGGGTTGTTTCTGCGAGTTCCAGGTATGGCACCTGGGGGCAAGCCCGTCTGCCCTTGGGACAGGTGGCCAAGGAGTTGCTGTCCCCTTGGGACCAGAGGCACAGGACAGGCCTGCCTTCTGCCCAGACTCCTTCCTCAGAGTGGAGCACGCGCCCCTGCCCTAGTCGTCCACTCATGTCTCCTTAGCAGCCAGGCTTCCATCTCTCCGCACAGGGAGCGGGTGACACTTGTCTTGCCACTGGCCAGCTGTTCGTGCACAGCAGGCTATCCTGCTTCCTGAAGCTTTCCCGACCCCAAGGCCAACAGCTCCTTCTCTTCCCCGGAGGCGGCGTGCGGCGCCTTCCCCACACTTGCTCCTGGGGAGCGCGGTGACAGATGTGTGCGACCATGCTTCTCTCTCAGGCAGAAGGGATGCTAGGGCAAAGAGTATTTCGCTCCATGCGGGTATCTTCCACCGTGCTGCGGAGACTAGCTCAAGCAAGCATCAGCAGCATCCCCCAACCCAACTCTGATTTCCCAGAGAATGCTGTGCTTTCTTAGAGGGGATGCCCTGGCAAAGAGGCTTTCCCTCTATGCGAGTTTCTCCCATCCTGCTGGGAATACTAGGCTAAGGCAAGCAACAAAAGCAGCCCACAGAACCGGCTCTGATTTCCCATTGACTGCTATGCTTTCACAGAAGTTTTTAGCTTGGCGCAAACCGCACTTCGCTGCTGCTTCCACAGCAAGGCTTTGGTCGTTTGCTCTGTCCCGGCAGGGAAGAAGAGCCGTGGGAGAGCTGGTGTCTCTTGTGCCATGCTTTCCCGGACTCCAAGTTTGCCCCCGTGGTTCACCTTGCTAAGCCGAACTAGCAGACACAGTCACAACCCTGCTCCTGGGGAGCGCGGTGACTGACGTGTGCGACCACGATTCTCTCTCAGGCAGAAGGGATGCTAGGGCAAAGAGTATTTCGCTACATGCGGGTGTCTTCCACCGTGCTGCGGGGAATAGCTCAGGCAAGCAGCAGCAGCATCCCCAAACCCAACTCTGATTTCCCAACGAATGCTGTGCTTTCCCAGGGGAGATGCCCAGGCAAAGAGGCTTTCGCTGTATGCGGGTTTCTCCCACCGCGAGACTGGGCTCGGGCAAGCAGCAGCAGCCCGCAGAACACTTCTCAGCGAATGCTGTGCTTTCGCAGAGGCTTTGTCTTGGAGCAAACATCACTTCATCGCTGCTTCCTTAGCAAGGCTTCATTCGCATCAGGGAAGAAGAGCTGCGGGAGAGCTGGTGCCTCTTGGGCCTTGCTTTCCAGGGCTCCATGTTCGCGTCCTGGGTTCAACCTGCCAGGACGAACTAAGCAGATATAGCCACAACAGTGCAGTAGCGTGCGTAGCCTAGTATGGCACTCTATGCACACTACCTTCTCCCGGTGGAGGCATCGCTTGTGGCCTTTTACTCTGGCGCTCAGGAGGACTCGCGGACTAGGCCAGTGCTTTCCCCACAGGAAAGGAAGGTGACAGGATCCCTGCACACTGCCCTTTGCACTGAATAGGGAGCTTTGGGGGACTGTCCCCTCCCCTTCCCCTTAAACCCCGTGCCTCCTCCCCGCTTCCACATCCTAGAGGAAGACGGCATCTGATGGCCAGTTCTTTCTGGGAGTTGTTTCTCGAGTTCAGGGTAGGCGCCTGGTGCCAAGCCCATGTCTCCACCACGGACAGGTGGCCAAGGAGCTGCTGTCTCCTTGAACCCAAAGGCTTTCTGCCCAGACTCCTTCCTCAGAGTGGAGCCCTTTCCCCTGCCCTAATCTTCCCCTCGTGTCTCCTTAGCAGCCAGGCTTCCGTCGCTCTGCAGTGACAGACGTGTCCCTTTCCTTAAAGGCTTACCACAGGTGCCACCACGCTTCTCTCTCAGGCAGAGGGGATGCCCAGTCCAAGATGATTTCGCTCCATGCGGGTTTATCACACTGTGCTGTGGACACTAGCTCCGGCAAGCAGCAGGCAGCATCCCACAAACCCGACTCTGATTTCCCAAAGAATGCTGTGCTTTCCCAGAGGGGATGCCCTGGGAAAGAGGCTTTTGCTCTATGCGGGTTTCTCCCATCGTGCTGTGAATACTAGGCTAAGGCAAGCAACAAAAGCAGCCCACAGAACCGACTCTGATTTCCCAGCGACTGCTATGCTTTCACAGAGGTTTTCAGCTTGTCGCAAACCACACTTCTCTGCTGCTTCCTCAGCAAGGCTTGGTCGTTCGCTCTGTCCCGGCAGGGAAGAAGAGCCGTGGGAGAGCTGGTGCCTCTTGGGCCTTGCTTTCCCGGGCTCCAAGTTCGCGCCCAGGGTTCACCTTGCTAAGCCGAACTAAGCAGACACAGTCACAACCCTGCAGCAGCGTGCGTGGCCTAGCATGGCACTCTATGCCTATGACCATCTCCTGGCCTAGGTAAGGCTTTGCCTTTTGCTCAGGCGCTCAGGCAGACTCGGGGTCTAGGCCAGTGTCTTCACTACAGGAGAGAGGAGGCGACAGGATCCGTGCACACGGCCCGTGCACTTGGATGGGGAACTGTGGGGGACTGTCTCCACTCCTTCCCCGGCACACCCCCTGCCACGAACAACGCTGCCACATATTGGTGGAAGAGGGCATCTGACTGCCCGTTTCTCCATGGGGTTGTTTCTGCGAGTTCCAGGTATGGCACCTGGGGGCAAGCCCGTCTGCCCTTGGGACAGGTGGCCAAGGAGTTGCTGTCCCCTTGGGACCAGAGGCACAGGACAGGCCTGCCTTCTGCCCAGACTCCTTCCTCAGAGTGGAGCACGCGCCCCTGCCCTAGTCGCCCACTCATGTCTCCTTAGCAGCCAGGCTTCCATCTCTCCGCACAGGGAGCGGGTGACACTTGTCTTGCCACTGGCCAGCTGTTCGTGCACAGCAGGCTATCCTGCTTCCTGAAGCTTTCCCGACCCCAAGGCCAACAGCTCCTTCTCTTCCCCGGAGGCGGCGTGCGGCGCCTTCCCCACACTTGCTCCTGGGGAGCGCGGTGACAGATGTGTGCGACCATGCTTCTCTCTCAGGCAGAAGGGATGCTAGGGCAAAGAGTATTTCGCTCCATGCGGGTATCTTCCACCGTGCTGCGGAGACTAGCTCAAGCAAGCATCAGCAGCATCCCCCAACCCAACTCTGATTTCCCAGAGAATGCTGTGCTTTCTTAGAGGGGATGCCCTGGCAAAGAGGCTTTCCCTCTATGCGAGTTTCTCCCATCCTGCTGGGAATACTAGGCTAAGGCAAGCAACAAAAGCAGCCCACAGAACCGGCTCTGATTTCCCATTGACTGCTATGCTTTCACAGAAGTTTTTAGCTTGGCGCAAACCGCACTTCGCTGCTGCTTCCACAGCAAGGCTTTGGTCGTTCGCTCTGTCTTGGCAGGGAAGAAGAGCCGTGGGAGAGCTGGTGCCTCTTGTGCCATGCTTTCCCGGACTCCAAGTTTGCCCCCGTGGTTCACCTTGCTAAGCCGAACTAGCAGACACAGTCACAACCCTGCTCCTGGGGAGCGCGGTGACTGACGTGTGCGACCACGATTCTCTCTCAGGCAGAAGGGATGGTAGGGCAAAGAGTATTTCGCTACATGCGGGTGTCTTCCACCGTGCTGCGGGGAATAGCTCAGGCAAGCAGCAGCAGCATCCCCAAACCCAACTCTGATTTCCCAACGAATGCTGTGCTTTCCCAGGGGAGATGCCCAGGCAAAGAGGCTTTCGCTGTATGCGGGTTTCTCCCACCACGAGACTGGGCTCGGGCAAGCAGCAACAGCCCGGAGAACACATCTCAGCGAATGCTGTGCTTTCGCAGAGGCTTTGTCTTGGAGCAAACATCACTTCGCCGCTGCTTCCTTAGCAAGGCTTCATTCCCATCAGGGAAGAAGAGCTGCGGGAGAGCTGGTGCCCCTTGGGCCTTTCTTTCCAGGGCTCCATGTTTGCGTCCTGGGTTCAACCTGCCAGGACGAACTAAGCAGATATAGCCATAACAGTGCAGTAGCGTGCGTAGCCTAGTATGGCACTCTATGCACACTACCTTCTCCCGGTGGAGGCATCGCTTGTGGCCTTTTACTCTGGCGCTCAGGAGGACTCGCGGACTAGGCTAGTGCTTTCCCCACAGGAAAGGAAGGTGACAGGATCCCTGCACACTGCCCTTTGCACCTAATAGGGAGCTTTGGGGGACTGTCCCCTCCCCCTCCCCTTAAACCCCGTGCCTCCTCCACGCTTCCACATCCTAGAGGAAGACGGCAGCTGATGGCCAGTTCTTTCTGGGAGTTTTTTCTCGAGTTCAGGGTAGGCGCCTGGTGCCAAGCCCATGTCTCCACCACGGACAGGTGGCCAAGGAGCTGCTGTCTCCTTGAACCCAAAGGTTTTCTGCCCAGACTCCTTCCTCAGAGTGGAGCCCTTTCCCCTGCCCTAATCTTCCCCTCGTGTCTCCTTAGCAGCCAGGCTTCCGTCGCTCTGCCGTGACAGACGTGTCCCTTTCCTTAAAGGCTTACCACAGGTGCCACCACGCTTCTCTCTCAGGCAGAGGGGATGCCCAGTCCAAGATGATTTCGCTCCATGCGGGTTTATCACACTGTGCTGTGGACACTAGCTCCGGCAAGCAGCAGGCAGCATCCCACAAACCCGACTCAGATTTCCCAAAGAATGCTGTGCTTTCCCAGAGGGGATGCCCTGGGAAAGAGGCTTTTGCTCTATGCGGGTTTCTCCCATCGTGCTGTGAATACTAGGCTAAGGCAAGCAACAAAAGCAGCCCACAGAACCGACTCTGATTTCCCAGCGACTGCTATGCTTTCACAGATGTTTTCAGCTTGTCGCAAACCACACTTCTCTGCTGCTTCCTCAGCAAGGCTTGGTCGTTCGCTCTGTCCCGGCAGGGAAGAAGAGCCGTGGGAGAGCTGGTGCCTCTTGGGCCTTGCTTTCCCGGGCTCCAAGTTCGCGCCCAGGGTTCACCTTGCTAAGCCGAACTAAGCAGACACAGTCACAACCCTGCAGCAGCGTGCGTGGCCTAGCATGGCACTCTATGCCTATGACCATCTCCTGGCCTAGGTAAGGCTTTGCCTTTTGCTCAGGCGCTCAGGCAGACTCGGGGTCTAGGCCAGTGCCTTCACTACAGGAGAGAGGAGGCGACAGGATCCGTGCACACGGCCCGTGCACTTGGATGGGGAACTGTGGGGGACTGTCTCCACTCCTTCCCCGGCACACCCCCTGCCACGAACAACGCTGCCACATATTGGTGGAAGAGGGCATCTGACTGCCCGTTTCTCCATGGGGTTGTTTCTGCGAGTTCCAGGTATGGCACCTGGGGGCAAGCCCGTCTGCCCTTGGGACAGGTGGCCAAGGAGTTGCTGTCCCCTTGGGACCAGAGGCACAGGACAGGCCTGCCTTCTGCCCAGACTCCTTCCTCAGAGTGGAGCACGCGCCCCTGCCCTAGTCGTCCACTCATGTCTCCTTAGCAGCCAGGCTTCCATCTCTCCGCACAGGGAGCGGGTGACACTTGTCTTGCCACTGGCCAGCTGTTCGTGCACAGCAGGCTATCCTGCTTCCTGAAG